>NC_053039.3:158641462-158944492 GCF_002575655.3 Aegilops tauschii subsp. strangulata
TACAGGGCTGTAGTTCTGGTGAGAAATCTGGAAAAGGTTTCTTGTCATCTCGCAAAATTAGGTGTCATGTGCTTCGGATCACTGCGAGGGTTAAACAGCGACAACTGAGTTTGGCTAGTCATTGGGGGCACATGCATGAAGACTACTCGGCTGCCATCTAGGTCAAGCCGGCTATGTTAATTAGGACATCTATCAACGGACCACTTTTCTACGAGTTTATCTTTAATTTGAGCTTTGATCCTCGTCTAGTTTGTCCGTCGGGATTCGTCTTGTCTCCTTTGGGCAGTGAGGTTATGATTTCTTTTCATGTGGCATTTTTTCGTGTTATATGTTATAATCCGGTGCTTCAGATCAAAATGACGACAACTGCGCCTCCGGGGCACGTGCATGAAGCCTTCTCGACAGTTATTGCCGAGGTCAAGCCGGCTCCGGCCGGTAGACAAAACAAAACTAGTACTCCACTATATAGGCAGGAGCCTCTGTGCTTGCTTGCTAGTGTTTCTCTCTTCACAACGTCTCGTCCTCTCTAGATCTAAACACGACAGCGCTAGCCACACACTCTCTCTCTACTCACCGCTGGTCACAGATCCAGCCGGATCCTCTCCGCCGGGGAAGGTGAGAAGGTGCAACGTCCTCGGCGACGGCTCTTACCCACTGCCGGCGCGTCCCGATCAGCGTGCCTTGCCGTTCTCTCCCAAGCATCACTGGCGAGGGAGGGCCTCCCACCCCTTCTTCCTCGCTGCCGTAGTGTGGGCAGATCCGGCCTCCCGCCGCCCACCTAGCAACATCCCGCGACCCTCAGGTATAACTTCCTTCGAAACCGGCCTTGCTCTACTTCCTGAGCTCCTGACGTCGCTGCATTTGCATCTTTTACTATTTCTCAGGCCCCCTCGTAGATAGGATCGATCGGCTGTTCGAAAACCACCTAATTTGTTACTGTTAAGAGGTAAAACTAGTTCATGCACTCGAATCTAGTAGTACTTGGTTCAAACAAGGAAGAAAGGGGGTGGGGGTGGGGGAAGATTTGTTACCTGAATCTAGGACTTGGTCGAAAGAGGAAATAATGGGGGCGAAAAGTAGCAGAGACTGGCTATCGGGGTGGGGGAAGATTTGTTACCTGAATCTAGGACTTGGTCGAAAGAGGAAATAATGGGGGCGAAAAGTAGCAGAGACTGGCTATCCAACTGGTCTCTAGGTCTAATAGGGAAATAAAGGGAACATGGTACAAACTCAATATAAACCTGATCTATTGGTTGAAAAAGGAAAGAAAGTGGGGACTGGGGGACAAGTCAATAGAGTAAGTCCAGCACTAGATTTGCTAGCCTCACACAGTATAAGGTGGATATATACCGAACAAAAATGGGACCAACCCAGATATCCTCTTCTGATGTTTGTTGCCCCGAGCCGCTCTTATGTAATGCCACTGGTAAAATGTAGCAGTCGCTGTTAAAATTAAGGACACGTTAAACCAATGTTGTTTTCAATGTAATGCCTCCAGTAATATGAATCAATGGCACTTTTTTTCATGTCCTGCTAAATTTCCCATTAAGATAAGTTGCTTCTTTTCGTTAGAGATGCGACTGTCCTGGTCCGCCTACTCTCCCGTGCCCAAGTACCGACTCTGTAGCAGCTGTTAATGTAAGGTTGCTGGTAAAATGAAGCAATGGCACCATTAAACTAATGTCGTATTTAACGGTTGTCATAGTTAATCCTAATGCCCACACTAATATCTAGCAATGCTGCCAGAAATTGCTACTGCCCTTGTACGATTGCCATTCAGATAAGGAACATTTTTTTCATTTGATGCATGTTTCATCACTTGTTAGTCACCCTCCTTTCCACCTTTTTTGTGCAAACAGAGATATACATTTCACGCTTGATCTTAGTTGAACTGCACAAATGATATCCAAATTATAGTTGAACATTCCAGGAGCTTCACGACCAACCTTGATGTTGCTCAATTTTATTGCAACTAATGAAGAAGAAGCTCTGTGGGTTTCATTTTCTGATGGAAATGGAACCGGGGCTGGAGCCCTTTTCTTAAAAAAAAGAAGAAGAAGCTGCTAGCTCATGGGACACTGCTTCATTTTAGGCGAACTGCACCAAAAGGTCCCATGAATTGAATCATCCATGTTGGTGACTGGTCTCATCCCTTCTACGATGGCATTGACTGCAGATATGATTCCCATCATGAGGTATGTTCCTCTTTGGTCTGACCGTTTGCCATAGATCCTGCATGTTAATCCTGCTCTTGTGCTACTGTTTTGGCACTGCCATGATAAAGCAGTAATGTGATTATTTTGCACCTTAATCTAGTGGCACTATTAATTTGAGGCAATGTTTTGGCACCGCTAGTGCCACTGTTTTTTTATATATCGAAAGAGGGGGCTCCTTCCGATTTCATTAAAGAAACCCAACCATAGAGAACCATTATCCGACAACATCTCAGTGTAAACGGGTAGTTATGCAACTACTACTAGAACAGACTGAGTACTAGCAGGAGACAAGTTCACCCCATAAGCTAGGCATGTAGGGGGACGCAGCACCAGCTCGACCAAGTTTGGATTACAACCCAAATGCTACCACAGAAACATCAGGGGGAAGATAGGGACTGAAAGAGCCAGCTTCAGCATCCCAGTCTAAGCACCCCCGGCCTTCATCCTTGCGATGCACGGTACACCTCGTTTGCCACCTGCTCGACCCTAGTGTCACTGATAAAATGAAGTAATAATACAGTTAAAATAGAGCTAGTGTCCTCTCTATCATTTCATTTCCAATGTAGATAAAGAAAGTGCTTCTCTTCGTTAATGTATGTTTCATCAACTAGTCCCATTGTTAATGTTTAAGCGTTTCTGCAAACTGGGGTGCTTAATTTTAGTTGATCTGCACAAAAATAGAGATTTGAATGTTTCAAGGCCCCTCCTTGTACTACCGCTGTACACTGATGTTCATCACTAGCAGAAGGTGTATCGGGGACACCTGGGACGATTTCCAGTATGAGGCGTGGCTGTCACAGGGCCCATCTCGCCCTCGCAGCATGGCATACTATGATACTATCGCAAAATTTTCTTCTATTTATTTTGCGTGTTTCATCAACTAGTGCAACTATAATGTAATCTCACTTTTTCATTATCTCTACAAACAGGGTTATTCAGCTGCATTTTGGTGGAACTGCACAAATGTACGGATGGAACCGGCATATATGCAGAGTGCGAGGTGTGCCAAGTAAAAATTACCGACACCAACCATGCTCCATGCACGCGTTGGCATCCACCACCACCAGTGGGATGTGTGGCGCTCTCTGTGGACGGATCTTTCTCGGCAGCAAATCCTCTAACCAAATACTAGTAGCTTATATTGGCAGTTTTCTAGGGAGTACTCTTTTCTGAAAGAACCACCAATCTATTTTTCTTTATTTGTACACAGTGTCACAACTTTGACCCAAAGGTCCAGAGCTATTTAAGGGTGATTGGCGTAGTACTCGGAGACTGATTGTAACCATGATTTTCATTAGCTTTCACACTGATTGTAAGCATGAGCAGGTGGAAGATTAGGTTAGTGCGAAGCTTACCTTAAACCCTACCGCCATCGTTGAAACGAGGCGAGCGTCGAGGGAACCGTGGAGAAAGGCGGGGAATCGACGTCGCGCCATCCGGCCCCCTCTTGCGGTGGGAGAACAAATACTCCTGTGGCTCCGGCTGGCTCTGCACCCTCACGAACGGCACACCGTACTCGATCGATTCGTTATCCTCAGGGTGCTCGACCTTCGACCGGTATGCCCACCACCTCCGCCTGACTTTCGCCTCGGACGAATCTGTCTGCTCCATCGCCTAGAGGAGATACTTAATGAACTCGAAGGACCGCGGCGTGACTGCCGCTGAAGAGTACATGTACATCACCGTGCTACCTCTTGAGCACTGCGTTGGTTTTCCCTTGAAGAGGAAAGGGTGATGCAGCAAAGTAGCGTAAGTATTTCCCTCAGTTTTTTAGAACCAAGGTATCAATCCAGTAGGAGGCCACGCTCAAGTCCCTCGCACCTACACAAACAAATAAAAATATCGCAACCAACGCAATAAAGGGATTGTCAATCCCTTCACGGTCACTTACGAAAGTGAGATCTTATAGATATGATAAGATAATATTTTGGGTATTTTTATAATAAAGATGCAAAGTAAAATAAAAGTCAATAAAAATAGCTAAGTGTTGGAAGATTAATATGATGGAAAATAGACCCGGGGGCCATAGGTTTCACTAGTGGCTTCTCTCAAGAGCATAAGTATTACGGTGGGTGAACAAATTACTGTTGAGCAATTGATAGAATTGAGCATAGTTATGAGAATATCTAGGTATGATCATCTATATAGGAATCACGTCCATGACAAGTAGACCGACTCCTGCCTGCATCTACTACTATTACTCCACACATCGACTGCTATCCAGCATGCATCTAGAGTATTAAGTTCATAAGAACAGAAACGCTTTAAGTAAGATGAGATGATGTAGAGGGATAAACTCATGCAATATGATATAAACCCCATCTTGTTATCCTCGATGGCAACAATACAATACATGCCTTGTTGCCCCTGCTGTCACTGGGAAAGGACACCACAAGATTGAACCTAAAGCTAAGCACTTCTCCCATTGCAAGAAAGATAACCAATCATACATGAAAGAATTCAGAGAAGATTCAAATATTGTTCATAGATAAACTTGATCATAAACCCACAATTCATCGGTCTCAACAAACACACCGCAAAAGAAGATTACATCGAATAGATCTCCACGAGAATCATGGAGAACTTTGTATTGAGATCCAAAGAGAGAGAGAGAAGAAGCCATCTACCTAATAACTATGGACCCGAAGGTCTGATATAAACTACTCACACATCATCGGAGGGGCTATGGTGTTGATGTTGAAGCCCTCCGTGATCAATGCCCCCTCCGGCAGGACGCCGGAAAAGGCCCCAAGATGGGATCTCATGGGTACAGAAGGTTGCGGCGGTGGAATTAGGTTTTTGTGGATGCTTCTGTTGGTTTGGGGGTACGTAGGTATATATAGGAGGAAGAAGTACGTCGGTGGAGCAACGTGGGCCCCACGAGGGTGGAGGGCGCGCCTAGGGGGGTAGGCGCGCCCCCTACCTCGTGCCCTCTTGGTTGCTTTCTTGACGTAGGGTCCAAGTCCTCTGGATCACGTTCGTTCCAAAAATCACGTTCCCGAAGGTTTCATTCTGTTTGGACTCCGTTTGATATTCTTTTTCTGCGAAACTCCGAAATAGGCAAAAAAACAGCAATTTGGGCTGGGCCTCCGGTTAATAGGTTAGTCCCAAAAATAATATAAAAGTGTATAATAAAGCCCTTTAAACATCCAAAACGGAATGTAATATAGCATGGAACAATAAAAAATTATAGATACGTTGGAGACGTATCAAGCATCCCCAAGCTTAATTCCTGCTCGTCCTCGAGTAGGTAAATGATAAAAACAGAATTTTTGATGTCGAATGCTACTTAGCATAATTTCAATGTAATTCTTCTTATTGTGGCACGGATGTTCTGATTTGATATGATTCAGGATAAAAGTTTGATGTTGACATAAAAACAATAATACTTCAAGCATGCTAACCAAGAAATTATGTCTTATCAAAATAACATAGCCAAAGCAAGTTATCCCTACAAAATCATATAGTCTGGCTATGCTCCATCTTCCCCACACAAAATATTCATATCATGTACAACCCCGGTTTTAGCCAAGCAATTGGTTCATACTTTTTAACGCGCTTCAGCCTTTTCAACTTTTACGCAATACATGAGCGCCAGCCATGGATATAGCACTATGGTGGAATAAGGTATAATGATAGGGGTTATGTGGGAAGACAAAAAAGGAGAAAGTCTCACATCAACGAGGCTAATCAACGGGCTATGGAGATGCCCATCAATTGATGTCAATGCAAGGAGTAGGGATTGCCATGCAATGGATGCACTTAGAGCTATAAGTGTATGAAAGCTCAAACAAAAGAAACTAAGTGGGTGTGCATCCAACTTGCTTGCTCACAAAGACCTCGGGCATTAGAGGAAGCCCATCATTGGAATATAGAAGCCAAGTTCTATAATGAAATTTCCCACTAGTATATGAAAGTGACAAAATGAGAGACTCTCTATCATGAAGATCACGGTGCTACTTTGAAGCACAAGTGTGGTAAAAGGATAGTAACATTGTCCCTTCTCTCTTTTTCTCTCATTTTTTTATTTAGGCCTTTTCTCTTTTTTATGGCCTCTTTTTTTTATTTAGTCCGGAGTCTCATCCCGACTTGTGGGGGAATCATAGTCTCCATCATCCTTTCCTCACTTGGGACAATGTTGTAAAAATGATGATCATCACACTTTTATTTACTTACAACTCATGAATTACAACCCAATACTTAGAACAATATATGACTCTATGTGGATGCCTCCGGCGGAGTACCGGGATATGCAATGAATCAAGAGCGACATGTATGAAAGAATTATGAACGGTGGCTTTGCCACAAATACAATGTCAACTACATGATCATGCAAAGCAATATGACAATGATGGAGCGTGTCATGATAAACGAAATGGTGGAAAGTTGCATAGCAATATATCTCGGAATGGCTATGGAAATGCCATATAGGTAGGTATGGTGGCTGTTTTGGGGAAGATATAAGGAGGTTTATGTGTGATAGAGCGTATCATGTCACGGGGTTTGGATGCACCGGCGAAGTTTGCACCAACTCTCAAGGTGAGAAAGGGCAATGCACGGTACCGAAGAGGCTAGAAAATTGCGGAAAGGTAGGTGTGCGTATAATCCATGGACTCACATTAGTCACAAAGAACTCGTATACTTATTGCAAAAATTTATGAGCCCTCGAAGCAAAGTACTACTACGCATGCTCCTACGGGAAGGGTTGGTAGGAGTTAACCATCGCGCGATCCCGACCGCCACACAAAGGATGACAATCAACAAATACTTCATGCTCCGACTTCGTTACATAACGGTTCACCATACGTGCAGGCTACGGGAATCACAAACTCCAACACAAGTACTTTTCAATTCCACAATTACTCAACTAGCACAACCATGATATTACCACCTTTATATCTCAAAACAATTATCAAGCATCAAATTTCTCATGATATTATAATTAAAGAAAATTGCCATGCGGTTTTAAGACTCTCAAAATAATATAAGTGAAGCATGAGAGAACAATAGTTTCTATAAAAAAATCCACCACCATTCTATAAAAGATATAAGTGAAGCACTAGAGCGAAACTATATAGCTCAAAAAATATAAGTGAAGCACATAGAGTATTCTAATAAATTCCTATTTATGTGTGTCTCTCTAAAAAGGTGTATAAAGCAAGGATGATTGTGGTAAACTAAAAAACAAAGACTCAAATCATACAAGACGCTCCAAGAAAAACACATATCATGTGGTGAATAAAAATATATCCAAGTAAAGTTACCGATGGAAGTAGACGAAAGAGGGGATGCCTTCCGGGCCATCCCCAAGCTTTGGCTTTTAGGTGTCCTTATATTATCTTGGGGTGCCATGGGCATCCCTAATCTTAGTCTCTTACCACTCCTTGTTCCATAATCCATCAAATCTTTTACCCAAAACTTGAAAACTTCACAACACAAAACTTAGCAGAAAATCTAGTGAGCTCCGTTAGTGAAAGAAAACAAAACACCACTTAAAGGTACTGTAATGAACTCATTCTTCATTTATATTGGTGTTAAACCTACTGTATTACAACTTCTCTATGGTTTATAAACTATTTTACTAGCCATAGATTCATCAAAATAAGCAAACAACACACGAAAAACAGAACTGTCAAAAACAGAACTGTCTGTAGTAATCTGTAACGAACGCAAACTTCTGGAACTCCAAAAAATCTACCAAAATAGGAAGAACTAGACAATTTGTTTATTGATCTTCTGGTGATTTTTAACAATTGTTTTCGTGAACAGAAAGTTTCTGGAATTTTTAGAAAGATCAAATAACTAACATCCAACAAGTTCCTATAGGTTAAACTTGGCACAAACACTAATTAAAACATAAAAACAAATCTAACCAGAGGCTAAATCAAATATTTATTCCTAAAAATAAGCAAAAATCAAAAAACTAAAATAAAATTGGGTTGCCTCCCAACAAGCGCTATCGTTTAACGCCCCTAGCTAGGCATAAACGCAAGGATAGATCTAGGTGTTGTCATCTTTGGAAGGCAATCCATAAGTGGCTCTCATAATAGATTCATATGGTAGTTTAATTTTCTTTCTTGGAAAGTGTTCCATGCCTTTATTTAAGGGAAATTGGAATCTAATATTCACTTCCTTCATATCAATAATTGCACCAATAGTTCTAAGGAAAGGTGTACCAAGAATAATAGGACATGAAGGATTGCAATCTATGTCAAGAACGATAAAATCTACGGGCACAAAGTTCCTATTTGCAACAATAAGAACATCATTAATTCTTCCCATAGGTTTCTTAATGGTGGAATCCGCAAGGTGCAAGTTTAAAGAGCAATCATCAAATTCGCGGAAACCTAACAAATCACACAAAGTTTTTGGAATCGTGGAAACACTAGCACCCAAATCACACAAAGCATAGCATTCATGATCTTTAATTTTAATTTTAATAGTAGGTTCCCACTCATCATAAAGTTTTCTAGGGATAGAAACTTCCAACTCAAAATTTTCTTCATAAGATTGCATCAAAGCATCAACGATATGTTTGGTAAAAGCTTTATTTTGGCGATAAGCATGAGGATAATTTAGTACGGATTGCAACAAGGAAATACAATCTATCAAACAACAATTATAATAATTAAATTCCTTGAAATTCAAAATAGTGGGTTCATTGATATCTAAAGTTTTAACTTCTTCAATCTCACTTTTATCAATTTTAGCATCAAGATCTAAAAACTCCGAATTTTTGGAACGCCTTCTATGTAAAGGTGGGTCATATTCAGTCCCATCATTATCAAGATTCATATTGCAAAACAAAGATTTAAAAGGGGACACATCAATAACTTTTAGATCTTCATCTTTATTTTCATAGAAACTAGAAGAACACGCCTTCACAAAGCAATCTTTCTTAGCACGCATCCTAGCGGTTCTTTCTTTGCAATCATCAATGGAAATTCTCATGGCTTTGAGAGACTCACTGATATCATGCTTAGGTGTAATAGATCTAAGTTTCAAAGAATCAACATCAAGGGAAATTCTATCTACGTTCCTAGCCAATTCATCAATCTTAGGCAGCTTTTCTTCAAGAAAGGCATTGAAATTCTTTTGTGAATTCATAAATTCTTTAACACTAGTCTCAAATTCAGAGGGCATCTTATTAAAATTTCCAAAAGAGTTATTATAGGAATTACCATAATTATTAGAGGAATTACTAGGATATGGCCTAGGATTAAAGTTTCCTCTATATGCGTTGTTACCAAAATTATTCCTACCAACAAAATTCACATCCATAGATTCATTATTATTCTCAATCAAAGTAGACAAAGGAATATAATTAGGATCAGAAGAAACACTCTTAGTAGCAAGTAATTTCATAAGTTCATCCATCTTTCCACTCAAGACATTAATTTCTTCTATCGCATGCACTTTTTAGTAGATCTTTCACTGTGCCATTGAGAATAATTAACCATAATATTATCTAGGAGTTTAGTAGCTTCTCCTAAAGTGATTTCCATCAAAGTGCCTCCCGCGGCCGAATCTAAAAGAGTTCTAGAAGCAAAATTCAATCCGGCATAAAAAAAATTGTATAATCATCCACAAATTCAAACCATGTGTAGGGCAATTACGTATAATTAATTTCATCCTCTCCCAAGCTTGTGCAACATGTTCATGATCAAGTTGCTTAAAATGCATAATATCGTTTCTAAGAGAGATGATCCTAGCGGGAGGAAAATACATGGAGATAAAAGCATCTTTGCACTTATTCCAAGAATCAATACTATTTTAGGCAAAGATGGAAACCAAGCCTTAACACGATCTCTAAGCGAAAAAGGAAATAGCTTCAATTTAACAATATCATTGTCCACATCTTTATTCTTGTGCATATCACACAAATCGACGAAGCTCTTTAGATGGGTTGCGGCATCTTCACTAGGAAGGCCGGTAAATTGATCTTTCATGACAAGATTCAATAAAGCAGTATTGATTTCACAAGATTCAGTATCGGTAAGAGGAGCAATCGGAGTGATAAGAAAATCATTGTTGTTCGTATTGGTAAAGTTACACAATTTATTATTATCTTGAGTCATCGTGACAAGCAAGCAATCCAACACACGAGCAAACAAGAAGCAAGCGGAAAAAAAGGCGAACGGAAAAGAGAGGGCGAATAAAACGGCAAGGGTGAAGTGGGGGAGAGGAAAACGAGAGGCAAATGGCAAATAATGTAATGCGGGAGATAAGAGTTTGTGATGGGTACTTGGTATGTTGACTTTTGCGTAGACTCCCCGGCAACGGCGCCAGAAATGGCTCGTTGTCGGGAGTCAAATCTTGACTTGACTTCGCGTAAGCCTCCCCGGCAACGGCACCAGAAATCCTTCTTGCTACCTCTTGAGCACTGCATTGGTTTTCCCTTGAAGAGGAAAGGATGATGCAGCAAAGTAGCGTAAGTATTTCCCTTAGTTTTTGAGAACCAAGGTATCAATCCAGTAGGAGGCCACGCTCAAGTCCCTCGCACCTACACAAACAAATAAAAACCTCGCAACCAAAACAATAAAGGGGTTGTCAATCCCTTCACGGTCACTTACGAAAGTGAAATCTGATAGATATGATAAGATAATATTTTTCGTATTTTTATAATAAAGATGCAAAGTAAAATAAAAGTCAATAAAAATAGCGAAGTGTTGGAAGATTAATATGATGGAAAATAGACCCGGGGGCCATAGGTTTCACTAGTGGCTTCTCTCAAGAGCATAAGTATTATGGTGGGTGAACAAATTACTGTTGAGCAATTGATAGAATTGAGCATAGTTATGAGAATATCTAGGTATGATCATGTATATAGGCATCACGTCCATGACAAGTAGACCGACTCCTGCCTGCATCTACTACTATTACTCCACACATCGACCGCTATCCAGCATGCATCTAGAGTATTAAGTTCATAAGAACAGAGTAACGCTTTAAGTAAGATGACATGATGTAGAGGGATAAACTCATGCAATATGATATAAACCTCATCTTGTTATCCTCGATGGCAACAATAAAATACGTGCCTTGCTGCCCCTGCTGTCACTGGGAAAGGTCGTCGCAAGATTGAACCCAAAGCTAGGCACTTCTCCCATTGCAAGAAAGATCAATCTAGTAGGCCAAACCAAACTGATAATTCGAAGAGACTTGCAAAGATAACCAATCATACATGAAAGAATTCAGAGAAGATTCAAATATTGTTCATAGATAAACTTGATCATAAACCCACAATTCATCGGTCTCAACAAACACACCGCAAAAGAAGATTACATCGAATAGATCTCCACGAGAATCGTGGAGAACTTTGTATTGAGATCCAAAGAGAGAGAAGAAGCCATCTAGCTAATAACTATGGACCCGAAGGTCTGAGGTAAACTACTCACACATCATCGTAGGGGCTATGGTGTTGATGTAGAAGCCCTCCGTGATAAATGCCCCCTCCGGAGGACGCCGGAAAAGGCCCCAAGATGGGATCTCACGGGTACAGAAGGTTGTGGCGGTGGAATTAGGTTTTCGTGGATGCTTCTGTTGGTTTGGGGTTACGTAGGTATATATAGGACGAAGAAGTACGTCGGTGGAGCAACGTGGGCCCCATGAGGGTGGAGGGCGCGCCCAGGGGGGTAGGAGCGCCCCCCTACCTCATGCCCTCCTGGTTGCTTTCTTGACGTAGGGTCCAAGTCCTCTGGATCACGTTCGTTCCAATATCACGTTCCCGAAGGTTTCATTCCGTTTGGACTCCGTTTGATATTCTTTTTCTGCGAAACTCTGAAATAGGCAAAAAAACAGCAATTTGGGCTAGCCTCCGGTTAATAGGTTAGTCCCAAAAATAATATAAAAGTGTATAATAAAGCCCTTTAAACATCCAAAATAGAATATAATATAGCATGGAACAATCAAAAATTATAGATACGTTGGAGACGTATCACGCCGCCGTCTCGCTCTTTCGCATACATTGCCACATGGCCCTCACCGTCCGCGAAATCTCTCACTCATTGTCAAACCAAGTAAGGATCTTCTTCAACCTGGCTAACTTTGCCTGGTCGCCGCCGGCGATCTGCCTGATTCGCCGGTGCATCCTCTCCAGAAATGTCCTTCTGAGTGGTCCAGTGCTAGCTTTGGAAGATGGGAGGAGAGACGGTGGTCTTGCAATAGAGAAGAGGGAGAGGCGAGACGGTGGTTTTGGATGGAAATGATGGAGAGGAGAGGAGGTTGTTTTGCAATGGAGAAGAGGGAGAGGTGACACGGTGGTTTTGGAATGGAGATGATGGAGAGGAAAGGAGGTGGTTTTGCAATGGAGAAGAGAGAGAGGCGAGACGGTGGTTTTTGAATGGAGATGATGGAGAGGAGAGGACGTGGTTTTGCAATGGAGAAAGGGGAGAGGAGCGTGCAGCAGCGATTTAGGATTGGAGGAGAGGGCCGGCGCGCTGTGACTGGATCAAAATCAAAATCAATTTCCCCTTCAATTAAGAAAGCGACCCCACATTAACTAGTCTCCCTTTTATTCTGGGTCATAATTGACCATGATTTTCGCAAATAATATATATTTTATACGTTGCAAAAATAATATAATTTGAAAGTACATTCAGATACGTACCAAACGATACAATTTTTGGTGACATGCATTCACATTTTGCTTGTCAAATACAGTTGTCGGAGTAAATGGCCACGGGTAGCCTAACCGACTGCCTCTGGCTCTTCCAAGAAATTATCAGGCCTTTAGGCCTTCAAGCATTCCAAGCATTGGGCCGCCTTCCCTGGCCGGCTACCTCTGAAGCCGACTCACGGAAGGCGACCCAGCCTCAGCAACCTCCCCCTAGGATAACCACGGGGTGGCCGACTGCAGGAAGCCGACCATAGAGGATGCCGACTTCCCAGAGCCGGCCGCGAAGAACGCCGACTCCAAGAAGCCGGCCAAGACCGCAACCACCAAAACTACACCCACATAACGGTGACAAGACGGGGTGTGGCCACAGTGCGGCCCACTACCCCCGAAGCCCGAGGCAGGCATGGCCACAGGATGCCGTACGGGACGGCCATCTCCCGTCCGGCTCGGCGCTGTAGCCATGCTGGCCTCAACGTCACCCATGACAGACGCCAGTACGGCCCACGGGCGGCGGGCCCCTACGGCCAGAGAGAGGCACGAAGGCGGCCCGGCCTCCCCCAATCGGCCAAGGGCGTAGCCGGCCCCCAGAAGCCGGCTACTCCCTCCCTCGAAGCATGTGCCACATTAAGGAGACAAGACGAGGTAAGGCTACAGTGAGAGCCCTCGAGGCGGCACACTGTAGCCACGCTTACCTCGACGAAGCCCTCGTCATCAGGGGCGAGGCTACAGTAAGCAGCCGCCGACAAGACCCTAGGCGGTGGGGCCGACCTGTCGACCAAGAGGCCGGCAGCCGGCGGGACCCACCAGTCGGCGGGCCCCAACAGCCGGCGGAGAAGCCGGCGAGCGTAGACACTGACGGCTGGGACCAGTGCCCAGCCGGATTACAATTATACACCCGGGGGGTAGGCCTATATAAACCCCCCGGGGCACCCATGCAAAGGGTTGGCTTCTTAGCATTACAGACACACCATAGAGAGAGGGAAGCAAGAGCTAGCCTTGTTCTTCTTCTCCCTTGAACCCAACAGCTCTAGGAGCATTTGTAGCTACTCTTTCTGATCTAGTGATCATGCGGAGACCCCGCAGAGCAGGACTAGGGGCGTTATCTCCTCGGAGTGCCCCGAACCTGGGTAAGATTCGCCGGCGTGCATGTCTTCGCCTCATCCCGTTTCCAGGCACCGGCGACGTCTTATTGGCACCCAGTATGATAAGCCACCCGTTGGCATATGTCGCACCTACCACCCGACATTTGGCGCCCACCGTGGGGCCAGGTGCACCGTCGTCCGGAGACCTGTTCTGGATGGGAACCCTCTTCCTCCCCCGCGAGCGCAGCCAGCCTGCTGCGCCCGATGGCCTTTGCCTCGACGCGCTGCAAGGCGTCGACGACGCCTGCGCAGCGCGCTGCCTCGCCGATCTTCTCGGCGAGACTCGCATCTCCGACGAGCCTGCATCCGACGCAGGCACGGACTACCCCGAGAGCCGCCTCGTCAGCCTCCTCGACCAGCTTCATGTCTCTAACGAGCCTGCTGCAGATGTGGAGTCGGTCGGCTCCACCGACCCGATGCTCGTCGACTTCGACACGGCATCGTTCGATGCCTACCCCTCAGACGTGGTGGTCTTCGACGACCCTCTCCCTCGAGCTGACAGTGGCAGCAGCGCTGTCACCGAAGTGTTGGTCATCAGCCACGTCGCCAACTCAGGCGAGAACACCCACGACGCCCTGCAAGCGGCGATGCACGACCTCTCTGTCCCCATCCCGGCCGACGCCGACGCCGAGACCTTGGAGGCACGCCGCCTCGCCCTCATCGCGGAAGGCCAGAAGATAGCCTCCATGAGACGCCTCACCGAGGCCCACCAGCGCGAAGTCGACCGCGCCGCCTTCGGTACACCGCCGCCTAGTGGCCAGAGCCGAGCCGGCTTCGTCCAGAAGCGCGGCGCGGCTATCGCTAGCATGCTGGGGGCAGATCGCCCCGTCTACGCCACCCCGCTCGAGAATCTGCGAGCCGCTCAGGCGGCTGCAGAAGAGCTCAATGGGCTGGGAGCCGATGAGCTCCCCTACATGACAAGACGGATCCAGCAGCTGATCGACGCGGCTGCAGAACGGCACGAAGCCGGCGCCCGTGCTGATAGTCATCCCCCGCGACGGGAGCACGCCGCGACGTCCCGCTCGCCGACTGCGAGCGGCGCCCGCCAGAAGAATGACAAGGAGCCAGCTACCAGCCGCAGCCGGACTCGTATCACTATCGAGCGCGACGCGGAAGGCCGCCCCCGAGCGGTGGAGCACCAAGGAAACCTGCCTCCTCCCCCGCCTCGAAGAGAGAGACGTCTCACTCCGCCGCCTATCACGCACCTGACTCTTGGCGACCGACTAGGCCGCCGAGCAGGAGTCCGCGGGAACGACGCCCGCCACCGGATCGACCGCCTTGCTCGATCCCTGGCTCTAGAAGAAGAAGACGATGTCGGCCCACCATGCTTCGGCCCCCGCATCCGCGACGAGCCCTTCCCCAAAGGGTTCTCGCTCCCCAGAGACACGCCCAAGTACAATGGCTCAGTGAAGCCGGAAGATTGGGTCATCGACTACTCCACTGCTGTCAGCATAGCCAACGGCAATCGGCGCGTAGCCGTGAAGTACGTCCCCCTTATGCTGCAAGGCACGGCGCGCACCTGGCTCAACAACCTCAAACCTTACAGCATCAACAGCTGGCTGGACTTCACGGAAGTCTTCGTCCGCAACTTCACCAGCACGTACAAGCGGCCTCCGAAACCTCGCCAGCTCTCCCTGTGCGTCCAAGGACCCAATGAGTCGACCCGCGACTACCTCACGCGGTGGACCGAGCTCCGCAACTCCTGCGAGGGGGTGCACGAGGTTCAGGCCATCGAGTACTTCACCGCCGGGTACCGAGAGGGCACCCTCCTCAAGCACCGACTCCTCTGCGACGAGCCGGCTACCCTCGACGAGTTGCTGGTCATCGCGGACAAGTACGCCACGGCCGACTCCTCGATGAAGACCGAGCTCCGAGTGGACGCCTCTGGGAAGGTGATTGCTCCGGCTCCCAAGACGCCGGCTGGCGACTCCAATCGGCGCCCTTACCAGAACGATCACAAGCGCAAGGCCCCCATGCCGACTTCCACCAGTCGGCAGGTGGCCACAGTTGAAGACGAGCAGCCCGAAGAATGGCCCGCTCCCAAGAAGAAGGGTGGCAGGCCGGCTTGGCAGCCGGCTTTCTCGTACGAGCAGACTCTCGACGCCCCCTGCAAATTCCACAGCGGCGCGAAGCCGTCAAACCACACGACCCGAAAATGCCACTGGCTCACACGCATCTCCAAGGGCGAAGGGTTGTTGCCGCCTCCGCCTCCCGGCCCGCCACCTCCAGCCCCTCAGCAGCCGGCGGCTCGGCTGGCAGTCGGAGCCATCCAAGACGAATTCCCAGAAGAGCATGCCGCCTACGTCGTCTCCACCAGTCAAGCCGACGACAAGCGTAGTCGGCGCCGTCAGCATCAAGAAGTCAATGCAGTCGCCTCTAGCGCCCCCGAGTTCATGCACTGGTCAGAGAAGCCAATCAGCTGGAGCCAAGCCGACCACCCAGAGGTGATGCCATCCCCTGGCTCCTATGCACTGGTCTTGGATGTCACCCTCGCGACGGAGAGGCGAGCTGCCCGATTCTCCCGCGTCCTGATAGATGGCGGAAGCAGTATCAATATACTATACCGCGATACCATGGATAAGCTGAACATCAAGGCAAAGCAGCTTATGCCAAGCTGAACCGTGTTCCATGGTATCATCCCCGGCTTTTCTTGCTCCCCAATCGGCAAGATTAAAATGGATGTTCTCTTCAGAGACAAAGATCATTTTCGCCGAGAAGCGATCTGGTTCAAAGTAGTGGATTTGGAGAGCCCCTATCATGCTCTGCTTGGCCGACCTGCTCTGGCCAAGTTCATGGTTGTGCCCCACTACGCCTACCTGAAGATGAAGATGCCGAGCTCGAAGGGGATCATCACGGTAGCCGGCGATTACAAGAAGTCCATCGAGTGTGACATGGCCAGTAGCCGGCTGGCCGAGTCCCTCGTAGTGGCAGAAGAGAAGAAGATGCTAGAGCGGGTTGTGGCCATGGCCGGCAAGAAGCCGGCCCTGTCCCCCAACCCCAAAGATTGTGATGCGCAGGGCTCCTTCCAGCCTGCCAAAGAGACGAAGAAGATACCGCTGGACCCGGAGAATCCGGAGAGGTTCGCTGTCATTGGGACGAACTTGGACAATAAATAGGAAGGCGAGCTCGTCGACTTCCTCCGTGAGAATCGAGACATTTTTGCATGGTCCCCAAAGGACATGCCGGGTGTCCCGAAGGATTTCACCGAGCACAAATTACATGTCCGAGCCGACGCAAAGCCGGTCAAGCAACCCCTCCCCCGACTGTCAGAAGAGAAGCGAAGAATCGTGGGAGAAGAGATAGCCCGGCTCCTTGCCGCTGGCTTTATCATGGAAGTGTTTTTTCCAGAGTGGCTTGCCAACCCAGTTCTGGTTCTGAAGAAGAATAACAAGTGGCGTATGTGTATAGACTACACCAGCCTGAACAAGGCCTGCCCCAAGGATCCGTTTGCTCTGCCACGGATTGACCAAGTGATAGACTCCACAGCCGGATGCGAGCTGTTGAGTTTTTTGGATGCCTACTCAGGGTACCATCAGATCAAGTTGGACCCAGCTGACCGCCTGAAGACTGCCTTCATCAAACCCTTTGGAGCTTTCTGCTACCTGACTATGACATTCGGCTTGAGGAATGCCGGTGCCACTTTTCAGCGTTGCATGCAGAAATGTCTCTTGAAACAACTCGGCAGAAATGCCCACGTCTATGTAGACGACATTGTGGTGAAGACAGAGAAGCGCGGTACCCTGCTGGAAGATCTCAAAGAAACATTCGCCAACTTGCGCCGATTCCAAATCAAGCTCAACCCCGAGAAGTGCGTGCTCGGAGTACCAGCTGGCCAGCTGCTAGGCTTCCTGGTCTCTGAACGCGGCATCGAGTGCAACCCCGTCAAGATCAAGGCCATCGAGAGGATGGAGATTCCCACCAAACTGCGAGATGTGCAGAATTTCACCGGCTGCTTGGCCTCCCTGAATTGCTTTATCAGCCGACTAGGAGAGAAGGCTCTCCCCCTGTACCGACTCATGAAGAAGTCCACTCACTTCGAGTGGAATGACCAAGCCGACCAAGCCTTCCATGAGTTGAAGAAGATGCTGACCACTCCGCCTGTCCTGGCAGCGCCGACTGAAAAGGAGCCCATGCTCCTCTACATTGCTGCGACTAGCCGAGTAGTGAGTACTGTTGTTGTGGTCCAGCGCCTGGAAGAAGGCCGAGCCCAGCTAGTCCAGAGGCCGGTGTACTACCTAAGCGAAGTGCTATCCAGCTCAAAGCAGAACTACCCGCATTACCAGAAGATGTGCTATGGGGTGTACTTCACCGCCAAGAAACTGAAGCCCTACTTCCAAGAGCATCCCATCACGGTCGTGTGCACTGCTCCGCTCGCCGAGATCATAGGCAGCCGAGATGCATCCGGCCGGGTGGCTAAGTGGGCCATTGCACTGGCGCCCTACACGATCTTCTACCAACCCCACACCGCCATCAAGTCCCAAGCACTGGCCGACTTCCTCGTCAACTGGGCCGAGACCCAGTACCTACCGCCGGCTCCCGACTCTACCCATTGGCGGATGCACTTTGACGGGTCCAAGATGCGTACCGGCTTGGGAGCCGGCATCGTCCTCACCTCTCCCAAAGGCGACAAGCTCAAGTACATGCTGCAGATCCACTTCGCCGCCTCCAACAACGTGGCCGAGTACGAGCCGCTCGTACATGGGCTCCGGCTAGCCAAAGAGCTCGGCATACGCCGGATCCTGTGTGACGGCGACTCAGACTTGGTGGTCCAGCAGTCGTCTGGCGACTGGGATGCCAAGGACGCGAACATGGCTAGCTATCGATTCCTCGTCCAGCAGATCAGCGGATACTTCGAAGGGTGCGAGTTCCTTCACGTACCAAGGGCGGACAACGACCAAGCAGATGCCCTAGCACGGATCGGCTCCACCCGACAAGCCATACCGACTGGCGTTTCCCTCCAGCGCCTCCTCAAGCCGTCCATCAAGCCGTCTCCAGAGTCGGACTCTATCTTCGTACCGCCTGCGCCAGATGCAGCCGGATCCGACTGGAGGAACCCCGCAGGCGGCACGGGGACTTCGACAACTGGCCCGGGGCCTGACGTAGCCGCACCCGGCCCGAGGACTTCAGAACCCGGCCCGGGGACTGCAACGACACAAGAAGCGGTGGCCGACTCCAAATCCACGCCACCCAACCCACCCACCCGAGTCATGGTGGCTACACTAACAGAAGAAGAAGTCACAGCTCCATCATGGGCCCAGCCCATCCTCAAGTTCCTAGTCAGCAGAGAGCTGCCGGCTGATGAGATCTCAGCAAGACTAGTGCAACGACGAGCCGGAGCATATGCAATAATCAACAGAGAGCTTGTGAAGCGCAGCGTCACTGGAGTCTTCCAGCGTTGTGTCGAGCCAGAAAAAGGAGTGGCAATCCTCAAAGATATCTACATGGGCGAATGCGGCCACCACGCAGCCTCAAGATCACTTGTGGCCAAGGCTTTCCGCCATGGCTTCTTTTGGCCGACTGCCTTGGAAGATGCCAAAGAGATAGTCAAGAGCTGCAGAGGATGCCAAGTTTTCAGTTCCAAGCAACACCTGCCGGCTTCTGCACTCAAGACCATTCCCCTTACCTGGCCCTTTGCCGTCTGGGGACTGGACATGGTCGGCCCTTTCAAGACAGCCTACAGCGGCTTGACACATCTACTTGTCGCCGTGGACAAGTTCACCAAGTGGATCGAAGCGAAGCCGATCAAGAAGCTGAACGGGCCGACTGCCGTAACATTCATCACCGACATCACTACTCGGTACGGCATGCCGCACAGCATCATCACCGACAACGGCACGAACTTTGCCAAAGGAGCACTGGCACGTTTCTGCGCGACGCAGGGCATCCGACTGGACTTAGCGTCCGTTGCCCACCTGCAGTCAAACGGCCAGGTCGAGCGAGCAAATGGACTCATCCTCTCCAGCATCAAGCCTCGACTCGTTGTACCACTGGAGGGATCAGCCGGCTGCTGGCTCGATGAGCTGCCGGCTGTCCTCTGGAGTCTGCGCACTACACCGAACAAGTCAACCGGCTTCACTCCATTCTTCCTTGTATATGGTGCCGAGGCTGTCATCCCAACCGACATCGAGTTCGACTCGCCTCGGATCACCATGTACACGGAGGCGGAGGCCAAGGAAGCAAGAGAAGACGGCGTCGACCTACTGGAAGAAGGCCGGCTGTTAGCACTCAGTCAGTCCGCCATCTACCAGCAAGGGTTGCGCCGCTACCACAACCGCAAGGTCAAGCCAAGATCCTTCCAAGAGGGCGACCTTGTGCTTCGGCTGATCCAGCGAACAGCCGGCCAGCACAAGCTCTCGGCCCCTTGGGAAGGCCCCTTCGTCATCAGCAAGGCACTAGGCAATGACTCCTACTACTTGATCGACGCGCAAAAACCAAGATCACGCAAGAGAAATGACTTCGGCAAGGATTCGGAGCGACCATGGAACGCGAACCTCCTGAGAAGATTTTACAGTTGAAAGCAGTATGTATCATGCTACCCTTAACCAACAGGCCCCCCGAACAGTACTCGGGGACTGCCTTTATTTATCTATGAATGACGAGTGTCATATCCATGAATGTATTATTACATTTGATTTCTTGTCTGGTACCGGGTTCGACTAGTCGGCCCGGGGACTGGCCGCCTTGAGCTATACTAAAAGTTCTACCTGAAGTCAGACAAGTAGTGTGCCAGCTCCCGAGTCCTCTCTTGTTGAAAGTCGCATCTCGAAGAACCGACTGTCCGACTAGCAAGAGACAAGGCAGAAAGGATGCCCACACGAAAAACGGCTAAGGACCAACGAACTTATATAGCAAAAAGACGGCCTCCAACCACGCTTGCCGGCTGTCAGAACAGTCGGCTGGCCGGCTTCCTAAACACTTAGCTCTAGTCCAGCAAAGCTAGAGGACTTGCCCCCCCCCCAATTGGCCAAGCACTCCTCCAGCTACAGATTGCAGAGCAACTGTTTGACTGGGGAGGCGGCAACCAAGGGAGGGTGGCAAAGGAAACAGCAGAAGGATGAAAAGCAAAGTACGAGGAAAAGCCAAATGCATGCATAAGTTATATATACATATAAAAGCACCCAACAGGCCGGCAATAGACATAAGTTCGAATACACCCCCAGTGGGTGGAATTGTGCAGACTTAACAGAATACTGTTCCAAAAGTGACAAAACAGGAAAACAAAAGATAGCAGACTAGACTAAGGCGCGGTGCGGGAGCCAGGCTGGTCGATGGAGACGGCGTCGCCGGCTGAAGGAGTGGCTGGCTAGCGGGTCTCGGCTTGGTCACCACCAGTGGCAGGCGACGCACCCGCGCGTGACGTGGTGCTGGAGGCGCGGTCAGGCTATGGCTGGTCGGCCGCTCCACCATCCGGCTCGGCGTCTGCACCCTCCTTCTCCTCGCCCTCGTCGCTGGAGTCGATCTCCTCCGCCGAGTCTTCACCGTCTGCCGGGTTCAGCCCGAACCACTCCTCCGGCTGGGCGACACCGTTGCCATCTACCTCAGGGGCGAAGACGCTGGTATCGGTGTAGTCGGCGATCGCCGAAGCCCGCTGGATGATAGCCGGCCGCGCCGGCTCCAGCTTCGTGTCAGCTTGCTGCCGCTAGGTAGCTAGCTGATCCAAGCTCTGGCCGGGATACCAGGCCTTGCCGAACTCCAGCGCCCGCCTGGCGCCGGACCGAGCCGCCGAGGCCTTCCAGGCTTCAAAGCGGCCGACTGCCACCTCCAGCCAGTCGGCAGTCCGACTGGGCTGCGAGGAACCACTTGGCCGGGCCAGAGGGCGGCCAATACTTGCGCCCCGGCGCGCTGAAGCTGGCGGAGCAGTCGGTGAGCCGGCTGGAGACGGGCCTGGATCGCCAAGAGCTGCTCCTCCAGCGAACGGCCAGCGGTTGGTGCAATCTCGTAGCCAGCCTACCTTCACGCTTGGCGGCGGGCCTCGATGATCTGGTTGGCGGTGGTAGAGTAGCCAGGGAAGTACTCTATGCAAGAAAGAAAGAGAAAGAAGAGAAAACACCAAGTCAGAAAACGAGCCAAAAGCGGCAGACGGCATGAAAGGACGAGGAAGTAGGCGGCTTACCGTCAACTAGATCTTCGATCTGACCATAGCCAGTGATCAGAGTCTGCCTTGCTTCAGCCCAGCCAGCCGCTTCTGTCTCGTACTCGGCCTGGAGGGCGGCTTCGCGGTCCTGCACCACCTTCAGAGCTGCCTTGTGGCCCTCCTCCTGGTCGGCCAACTTCTTGGCCAGGCGGTCGCGCTCCTGCACCAAGGCGGCGAGCTCGAGATCCTTGGCACGAAGGGCAGTCTGAGACTCTCCCAGCTGTGCCCTCAGACCGGCGTTGGCCGCTGCAGAGACGGCAGAAAAAGAAGAAACAATAAGAGGAAGTCGTCAAGGAAGATCCGACCCGACTGCTCAGCAGTCGGCCCGAATCTCGGGGACTACACCCAGTGGGTGCGCTGACGCGCCCCCACGTGAGATAAAGAACAAAGCACTTACCCCGGCTCTCAGTTAGGTGGGCGGTCTTCTGGGTCAGCTCCCGAGCCTGGGAGTTGAAGGCGGCCGCACGAAGATTGTGGTAGTCCTACAAGATAGGCAGAAGATCGAAGTAAGAACAAGAATAGCAAAGCCAAATCCACTAAGAAGTTCCAAGCCGCCTGCTCAGCAGCCGACTCAGAACTCGGGGACTACACCCAGTGGGTGCGCTGACGCGCCCCCATGGAAGAAACCAAGATCAAGAAGAAGCAAGATAAGAAGTCTAACCCGGATGGCCGCCCGCGTCGCAAGGAACTCGTCGGTGTATTGCCTCAGCGCCGTAGCCTGGGCTTGGAGCCGGGTCCGGACGTCCTGCGCGGCCACGTTCATCACGGCCGTCCCTCCGCCCGGTGTCCACCCTGAGGTGGCGCTGGCCACCTCCACATCCTGGGCCGACGAGCTGGAGCCCACGGCCGGCTGTGGCTCCGACGCCGTCTCCTATGGCTCTGACGCAGCTTTCCCCGCGCGCCGGCTCGGCGGCATCCGGACCGCCAGCTCGGTCCTCGCGGCCAGCTCGCCCCCCGCCGACTGCGCAGACGGCAGATCAGTCCAGCCGCCTTGAGCAGTCCCAGTCGGCGGAGTCGGCACCGGCGCCCTCTCCAAGATGATGACATCGTCATCCCTCTCCAGCCCCGGCTGGTCGCCGCCGGCCTCTTCTGGCGGGGGCTCCGGGGCCCCGGGCGTTGCGACGCGCAGTGGGGTGACCAACAAGGCCCCCTCCGCCGTCACCGCAGCTACAGCCTCCGCCTGGGCCTTGGCTGCGGCGTCGGCGCGCACCTTCGCCGCCTCCTCCTCCTGCGCCGCCTGGGCGGTGGCCGCCTTCCGTGCCTCCGCCTCCCGCGCCTCCCGCTCCTCCTGCGCCTCCCGCGCGTTCCGCTCCGTCGCCGCCTGAAGGTCGGCTCTGGGGTCCACGCGTCAAGTGGTGCTCCCAGACCCCCTCGGCGACTCAACGACGGAGGCGGCAGCCGCCCGCTCGAGCGACAATGGAGCTCTGGTTGTTTGGAGAAAAAGACAAGGATTCAGGAACCACCAGAGAAAAGAAAGAAAAAGGAGTACATGAAGGAGTTTGAACTTACGCCGACACCGTCTGCGGTTGCTTCACCGTCTTGCGGAAGCGAGCCGCCTTCACGGCCGCCTCCTCCCGCCTGGTCGCCGCCGCCCCACCCCTGGGCTTCTTCGTCCGACTGCCAAACAAACCCTGTGCGGCGCGACGCTTTTGCCCGCCGCCCCGAGCAGGCGGTACAGCGGAGGAACCCGCGCCGCGGCCAGATGCCGGCCGACGGCGCGGGACGACTTCGGCCTTGTCGTCGTCCGGCCAGTCGTCGAAGGTGACTCCATGCCCGGAGCCGCCTGCTTCGCCGCTGGCTTGGCCACCACCCGGCTCGGTGTTGTCGTCCATAGCGGCCGACCCCAAGTCGGGGTCCTCCAGATTGTGCTCCGTCCGGTCGGGGGCGAATCGGCGCTCCGCGTCCGACCCGCTTGCGGGCCGAAGAAGAGGGCTCTGTCGAAAACAAGCCAACTAGTCAGAGTCGGCCAAAGGAACTCGGCGACAAAACTAAGAAAAGAGAAAGAGACAAGGAGAACATACCGTGGGCAGCGGGTTGGCCCGGCTATATGGCTCCTTGCCGAACTGCCACTCTTCGGAGAGTTTGCAATTCGCGAGGTAGTTCACCATATAGGCCACCTCCTCGTGCGGCATGTCCTTGGTACACATCCATCTTGGATCGAGCTGGCCGCTCATCTGACAGATCAGATGAGGGCGGCTCTGGAGCGGGAGTACCCGGCGCGTGACGAAGGCGGCCAGCAGGTCGGGCCCCGACAAGCCCTCGGACTGGGTCATCGCTCACACTCGGGCGACGGCTGCGGATCCAGCCGGCGTCAGAGTCACGGCCCGGTAGGACCACTGGGGCCGCCTGCCCGCTGGTGGGCCAGCTACGTAAGCCGGCAGGTTGACGTAGTCGCCCTGCGGGGCGATGTTCCTGACGTAGAAGTACGACTTTTGCCATAACTTCACGACTGGATCAGCGTGATGATGGCGAAGGAGTTGTCGGCAGCCACCCTCCGCATCGCGATGAAGGCGCCAGTCTGAGCCGGCACGCCCTGCGAGCGCGTGCCCAGCTTAGACTGGAAGAACTCCCCCCAGAGCTCGAGGTTGGGGAGGACGCCGAGGTAGCCTTCGCACAAGGTGACGAAGGCAAACAGCAGCACCACCGCGTTCGGGGTGAGGTGGTGCCGCTGGAGCTGGTAGAACTCGAGCCAGGAGCGGAAGAAGGCGCTCACGGGCAGGCCGATGCCGCGCAAGAAATGCGAGCGGAAGACCACCCGCTCGCCCTCCCACGGCTCCAGCGTAAGCTCCTTCGCCGGCGCGAGACGGACCTCCACCTTCTCCACGCTGGGCAGCCGCCGCGTCTTGCGGAGGAATTCGACATGATCCTCGTGGACGTTGGAGCCGTCCCAATCCCCGCCGTACTGCTCCGTGGCGGGAGGCATGGTGAAAACGAGTGCGGCGGCGGAGGAACGAGTAGTGGAAGAGTGCGGCGGCGAGGCGCTGTTGCAAGAAACGGCAGGAGGAAGAAGATGGTGGAAAGGGGAGGAGCGTGCGAGAGCCTGCCGTTCTCCCTCTCCCCCTACTTATAGCTTCGCGAGTTGAAGCCGGGGAGGCCGGACGTGGGGTGAGACGTGGGATTAACTGCACCCACTCCCCCCACGCCTCGCGATTATTTTGGAGATATTTTCTCTGCACAGGTGGAATCGAACCCGGGCGGAACAGCTGTCGGGTAGTGTCACTCGGCTACTAGGCTAGTTCTGTTGTTTCATTACTAATAAGGCACTTCCTCAGGTGGTCGGATCTCCTCCTGCGCCTTTGTGCACTCGCCGCGACGCTGTTGTCTGCTGTTGTGAACATGCTGAACAAACAAGAGGAATCTGGAGAGGATTGTACGTGGAGAGGCGGACAGTCGGGACCCACCAGGTCTATGGCCGTACGCAAGCAAGTGCCTCATCGAAAAAATACTTCCTCCTAATGCTATACTGACGTTGGGGCCCACGGGTTTGTCAACATAGTTACATTTTTTTAGGTGCTTCAATGTAGTTACTGTAGGAGATAAATTCACAACGAAGCCGGGAAGCTGGCAGGTCTCATTTATTATCACTGGGGCAGCAAGTATCAGCTGTGTTTTGGGCTGTCCCGTCTAGGCTTTCTTTTTTAACATCCGCAGCCCACAACCTCGGATGGGAGGTCCATAGGCTTGTTTGTATTTTCTTGAGGGCCGTCATGTATCGACCGGCCTATGGACCTCCCATTCGAGGTTTTATTTTACCTGAAACATCGGCAACCCAATTTATGGTTTTTTTAAGAAAACGCAGAGGTCTGTTCTATTTTTCTATATAAGAATAGGTATGCCTGGTCCAACTTATGTTTCCCTTCTAACTATATTATATATATTTAAATTATTTTTTATGTTATTATATATTATTCTTATTGTCATCATATATTATTTTTACATATGTAAGAAAACAATATCCCACATCTTATTAACTTATAAAAATAATTTCTTAACAATAAAATCCTGGATTTTTTTGGCAACAAAAATCCTGGTGATTGTGTACAAAAGCTTGGTAAGATTTAAGGACCAATGTAATAATAAATCACTTTTTATTTAAATATATATATATATATATATATATATAACAAAATGCTCAGCCCCTATTTATTTTTTGATAACATTGTTGCGCCCACCCCAACATTATAATTAGAATCAGCCCAGCAAAATCGTGTATTTCGAGAAAGTGCAAATGGCCTCTAATTTTTTAGGAAAAACATAAATGGGCCGCATGGACGCTACATTATTTGTTCACCCAGCCCAACTAATGGACTATAATTCAAAAAAAATAAGAGATCAAAATGACTGTAAATTCTACCCCGCAAAAAAAAAGACTGTAAATTCTGAAAAAATGGGTTGAATACGTGCCACATTTCTGGAGGCTGAAATGTGGGCCAATAGATCGAAGCCAATGCAAGTCGTTGTCAACTTAGTCAGCAAATGATTCTGACATCGTTAGCCATTGGATTTACATCCAACGACCGGCATCCATCTTCAATCTCTCCTCTTCTTCCTCCAGCGCCGCCGGGACCACCTGCTCCCGCCTCCTGCTGCTAGCAGCTCTGCTTAGCATGCTTCACTGTGAAGCGCTACTCCACCGTTGGCCAGGCCATCCCTCCACCTCTCCACACCTCCTGTTCTTCTCCACCGACTGTCGAACCACACCGCACCAGAACCAGTTAACCCTCGTATACCTCTCCGTCTGCGACTCTACTCCCGCGTCTTCCCATCTCCGGCTTGCTGTCCGGGGCCTCACCGTCGTCCACGACCTTGGATGCGCTCGGCGTGGAGTGGGCAACGTGGTCAAGGAATGACACCATCGGAAGTAGATTGTGCGTGGAGAGGCTGACAGCTGGGTCCACGGTCGCACGCAAGGAAATGCCTCCTTATTACGCGCAAAATAATGATTCCTCCACCTGATAGCTGGGACCCACCGGAAGGGCCTCTGTATTTCGTGAAAAAATGTTCCCACCGCTGACAGGCCGGACCCACCACCTATATCTTTGCACGCAAGGAAGTGCCTCCTTATTACGCACAAAAAAATGAATACCCCCTGCTAGCTAGGACCCACAATAGTGGGAGGCTGACTTGTGGGCCAACTAAGTTGACGAGGGCGGAGGGCTTTGTCAACTTAGTCAATATGAACGATTCTAGCTCCAGTGACCGTACGATGTCCATCCAACGGCCGTAGTGCTTCTTCAACCTCTAGTCTTCTTGCTCCAGCGCCCAAACCAGCGCCGGTCGTGCCTCGTGCTCCTACCTCCCGTGGCCGGCTGCGATGCCGCGGAGGCCTCACCGCCCCCTACTACTCCCACTGATGGCCAGGCCATCCCTCTACTCACCCACACCCCCTGTTATTCTGTGGCGACGGCAGCCTCACACCGCAGCAAACCAGTGAACCCTCATACTCCTCTACGCATGGGCATCCACTGCCGCGTCTTCCCGGCTCTGCGTCATCCCCTTCCTAGGCCTCGCCGTCGTCCACCGCCTTGGTGCTCTAGGTGCGGCGTGGTCAACGTGGTCAAGGAACGGCTTCCATCGGACGTGGACTGTACGTGGAGAGGCTGACAGCTGGGTCCACGGCCGCAGCAAGGAAGTGCCTCCTTATTACGTGGAAAATAATGATTCCTCCACCTGACAGCAGGGACCCGCCGAACGGGCAACCGTATTTCGCGAAACAAACATTTCCCCCCTGACTGCTGGGACCTACCAGCGACATCTTCGCACGCAAGGAAGTGTTTCCGGGCAAAAAAAACGATTCGCCCCCCTGACTGCTGGGACCCACCAGCTACATCTTCGCACGCAAGGAAGTGCCTGGCAGTCGGGACCCACCTGGTCGAAGCGTATGTAGCGTTTTCATTCTGGTCGCGAACATGTACGTACATACTGGTCCATGTACAGGCGCGCACGTGTCGTAGTAGAGGCGTGCACGTAGCATGTACACGTACGTACATCGGCCAGTGTGCAAGAAAGAAAATACGGCCACGTACGTACATACGGGAAGGGTCTCGGACGCCTACTCGCGCATACGTACGGCCAGGGCATGTGTACATGGTTGGGTCGGAACGGAGAAACAACGTCGTCGTCGTGTTCATGGGGAGCCAACCGGCTGGGTTGGAACGGAATGCGTCGTTGTGTTCATCGGGAGGGCTTGGATGGAATAGCCGATGGAAACGAGGCCTGGCGTACCGCAGAACGGAGGAAACGGCCTTGTGTTCGATCGGCCACGGTCGAAACGGGATCCTGTTCATCGGGAGGGGTCTGGCATAGCACAAAACGGAGGAAACGGACCTCCTACGGTCGAAATGGGGGTCATGTTGATCAGGAGGGGTGTGGCGTACCGCAAAACGGAGGAAACGGACTTGTGTTGGAGCGCTACGGTCAAAACGGGGGTCCTGTTCATCGGGAGGGGTGTGGCGTACCGCAAAACGGGACTCCACGGGATACTGTTCATCTCCACCATCGACCCCCTCCAGCCTCCACGGGCAACTGTTCATCCACCGTCGACCTCCTCTAGCCTCCACCTGCGACTGTTCATCCACGGGCTCCTGTTCATCCAGCCTCCACCGCGCGCTACTCCACCGGTTACTGTTCAACCAGCCCTCTCCACGGCCTCCTGTTCAACCACCCCTCCACAAGCTATTGTTCATCCGGCCCTCCACCGTCTACTGTTCATCCAGCCCTCCACGGGGTGGTCCTGTTCATCCAGCCCTCCACGGGCTGGTCCTGTTCATCCAGCCCTGCACGGGGTCCTGTTCATCCAGCCCAAACCGGCTCGATCGATCAGGGTCCTGTTCATCCAGAGGCAACACCACGGGGTCCTGTTCATCCACCCCCACCGGGAACTGTTCATCCAAACCGCCCTAGCAACGCTCACTGTTCATCCAGAGGCAGCATCGATCGGCTTCAGTTAGCAGCAGTAGTGAAGGAATCGCCCGATCGGGTTTAGTTAACAGCCATCGATCGATCGCTCGGGTTCAGTAACGCGTAGCCTGCAATGCAATCGTTCGAGTTCAGTTAGAGCCCAATGCCTCGCTTGGGTTAAGTTAGAGGCCAACGCCTCGCACCCATGCGCGTGCGTGTACGAGAGAAACGCGCATCGCTCGGCCCCGACCACCCACCGTAACCGGGAACACCCCGATATTTTCCTCGCCCTCGCTTCTACCACGGTTTTTCCGTCATGGACGGCCCAAAGAATGTCATGCAGCTGCATCTCCGGCCCGCCCAGGACGAAAAGCCCATTTTCTGTCATGATTTTTTGTCATAGAAGTAGGAGCCCACCACATCTATGATGATACAGGGTTTTGTCACGATTATCGTCATAGAAGTGTCATAAGTATGACAGAAAAAAAATTCGTTTGGCCCAAAATGTCACGAATGTGTCCTTTTTTTGTAGTGTAATCAAGAACCCCGGGCCAGTGCTCCTCATGAGTGTTGGTCCACCTACCTAGTAGTCGGCGGTGCCTCCTCGGGGCAACTCGATGGTATTTTGGCTACCGTCCACTTTGCAAAGACGGCGTTGTCCCGAGAACGAGATACGCGCGGCTCTTATCAGGGTATTGACGCACCGGGTGGTCTTGCTGGATTTGTTTTACCATTGTCGAAATGCCTTGTGAACCGGGATTCCGAGCATGATCGGGTTCTTCCGGGAGGAGGATTTTCCTTCATTGATCATGAGAGTTTGTGATGGGCTAAGTTGGGACACGCCTGCACGGTTTAATCTTTCGAAAGTCGTGCCCGCGGTTATGTGGCAGATGGGAGTTTTTAATATCCGCTTGTAGAGAACTTGACAACAGATCCGATTTAAAATACACCAACCGCGTGTGTAACTGTGACTGTCTCTTTTCGAGTGAGTTCAAGAAGAGAACACGGTTGGGTTATGTTTGAACGTAAGTAGTTCAGGATCACTTCTTGATCATTACTAGTTTGCGACCGTTGCGTAGTTTCTCATCTTACTCTTGTACTCGTAAGTTAGCCACCATACAATGCTTAGTCGCTTGCTACAACCTCACCACATATCCATTCCATACCCATTAAGCTATGCTAGTCTTGATACCCATGGTAATGGGATTGCTGAGTCCTCGTGGGTCACAGATTACTACAACAACAGTTGGAGGTACAGGTCATGCGATGATCATGACAAGAGAGCGATGCTTACTTTTTTTGGAGTTCTTCTTCTGCTTCTTTTTCGGTCAAGGGATAGGTTCCTGGTCGGCAGTCTGGGCTAGCAGGGTGGATGTCGTTTGTCTTTTTCATTTGTTTTCATCCGTAGTCGGATGCCGCTCTTCAGTTTGATGGTTGCTATGTATTGATGTATTTTTGTGGAATTGGTATGCCTTTGCATGTATCCCCAACTATTATGTAATTGTATGATGTAATGATATCGACCTTGCAAAGTGTCTTCAGTATGCGGCTCTATCCTTGGTGGGACCTTTGAGTTCCTCTCGGATAGGATCTCATATTGGGCGTCACACCAGTGAATTTAAACCATTCTGCTACTGGACATAAAAGTTCCTGTTTTTCACACAATCAAATCAGCAATCTTCCAAACCATCCCAAGGGTCTTACTTGGTACAAACACTAATTAAACAGTAAAACACAATCATAACAGAAGTATAATTGCATATTTATTGAAAAACACAAGCAAAAAGCAAAAACATAAAATAAAATTGGGTTGCCTCCCAACAAGCGCTATTGTTTTACGCCCCTAGCTAGGAATATTGAATAGATCTAGGTATTGTCATGTTCAGCATTCAATTCCTCAATTTCAAATCCATAATTTCTAGGGATTTCATTAGGTTTGTTAATGATCACACTCCTAGTTAGAAAATCAAGAAATCGTGTGTAAGAGTCGGTTCCTTAATCATATCGATAAAACTAGGGCAAACACTTATCATCTTAAGATCTTCATTTCCTTTACTAGATGATCCACTCTTATATTTAGGAACATAAAAATAAACTTATTAGTTTTATTAGGAGCAATTTTTGGAGTAGTCTTGACAGAAGCAAAAGCGGAACCCAAGTTGGTAATAATATCCTCCAACTTATGGATTCTAGCGGGACTTTGTTCTACCCTCTCATCAATTATAGGCTCCTTCTCCTTTAGGGTTTTTAAAGTAATTCCCACCTTTGATCCAATTTGAGTAATATGAGCATGAATCCTTTTATTCAATTTTTCAATATGCTCTATGGTAGAAATTTTATTCTCAATAATATCAAGCCTTTGCATCACACGCTCCAAGGTTAATGTTATTTTTATTAATCATGATTGGTAGTGATCCCACCAAATTTCACATAGCATTAAAAGCATCCATAGGGTGACTACCCAAGAAATTACCCCCAGTAATAGTGTGTAGCACAAATCTATACCAAGTAGTAACACCCAAATAAAAATTTCGAAGAAGTGGATTGCTTATGGGTAGATCTATTCTGAGCATCACAAATTCTATACCAAACATCTTTTAAATTCTCTCCTCCCCTTTGTTTAAAATTAAGAACCTCACATTCCGAGGTACATGCTACATGATAAGTACTAGCCATGATAGCAAAGAAAGCGATCTAACACACAAGCAAACAAACGACAAACGAAAAAGTGAACGGAAAGAAGGCGAAAACAACGCAATTTTTTGTTTTTCTTCTGGAAATGTTTTAGAAGTGAGTGAGAGGAAAACGAGAGGAAAATGGAGAATAATGTAAATGCAAGAGATGAGAGTTTATGACGGGTACTTGGTAGGCTTGATGTAGATCCTCCTCGGCAACGGTGCCATAAATTCTTCCTGCTACTTCTTGAGCTTGCGTTGGTTTTTACCTTGAAGAGGAAAGGGTGATGCAGCAAAGTAGAGATAAGTATTTCCCTCAGTTGAGAACCAAGGTATCAATCCAGTAGGAGGAACACACAAGTCACCAATGGTTGCACCTACAGAAACAAACAAATACTTGCACCCAACGCGATAAAGGGGTTGTCAATACCTTCACGGTTAATTGCAAGGATGAAATCTGATAGTGATAGATATAAAAGATAAGTAAAAGTGTAAAATAAGGTAAAAGTAAATAACTTGCAGCAAGGAATTTTTATGTTTTTGATTTTATAGGTCTAAAAATATTAGGATAAAAATAGACCCGTGGGCCAAAGTTTTCAGTAGACGCTTCTCTCTTGAAAGAACGCATACGGTGGATAAACAAATTACTGTTGAGAAATTGATAGAAAAGCGCATAGTTATGACGATATCTAAGGCAATGATAATGAATAGAGGCATCACGTCCATGAAAAGTAGACCGACTCCTGCCTGCATCTACTACTATTACTCCACACATCGATCGCTATCCAGCATGCATCTTGTGTATTAAGTTAACAAGAACGGAGTAACGCCTTGAGCAAGATGACATGATGTAGAGGGATAGATCCAATCAATATGAACAAACCCCACAATTCATCGAATCTCAACAAACTCACCGCAAAAGAAGATTACATCGAATAGATTTCCAAGGACATCCAGGAGAACATTGTATTGAAGATCAAAGAGAGAGAGGAAGCCATCTAGCTACTAGCTATGGACCCGTAGGTCAGTGGTAAACTACTCACACATCATTGGAAGGGCAGCAAGGTTGATGTAGAAGCCCTCCGTGGTTGAGTCCCCCTCCAGTAGAGTACTGGAAAAGGCCTCCAAATGGGATCTCGTGGTTCTGGAAATTGTGGTGGCAGAAAAGTATTTTTGGAGTGCCCTCTGGTCTATAGGGAATATTTAGGTATTTACAGAAGAAGAATTGGGGTTGGAGGAGCCATAGGGGGCCCACAAGCCTGGGGGCGCCCCCTAGGGTGCGCCCTGTGAGCTTGTCGTGGCCTCGTGGCCCTTTTGGTCTCCCCCCGAAGCTTCTAGGGTGTCTTGTGGTCTAAGAAATATCATCAAAAAGCCTCGTTCCGTTTGGACTCTGTTTGGAATTGATTTTATGTAACGGCAAAAACAAGAAAAAAACAGCAGCTGGCACTTGGCACTTGGTACTTGGTTAATAGGTTAGTTCCAAAAAATGATATAAAATAGCATATGTCAAGACCCCGATCCTAAGTCACACCGATCTAGCATGTAACACATCATATCACTTTGCGGCCCCACGCACGGTATTCCCACAGGTGCCACCTTACCTGGCCCGGGACCGTTTGCGCCTTTTGGCTCACGGATATGATAGTGCACTAACTTATAGGGACAGGCGTACATGACCCAGCAACGAACGTGTCGGTCATCAGTGAGTGAATTCGGGCTGTAGCAACTGGGCTAGCAGGACTCCGGGAAACCCGGGCTGTAGTAGGCTAACAGGACTCCGAAAGACACCGCGTGACATTTCCCCGAAGGGACAGATACAGGATCGAAGAAGGACACATGCCGGCCAGTCTAAGTGTTCCGGAGTAGTAGCAACTGGCTAACAGGACTCTGGTAAACCGGGCTGTAGCAGACTACCATGGCTCAGTGGAAGCACCAGACTACATTTCCCCATAAGAGAGGCTACCAAGGATAGACAACTAGGTTGTCGCATCCCACACATACCAAGCATTTCAATCATACACACAACATGCTCGATATGTGTAAATACAACATGGCATCACAACAAAACTCTACGACTCAAAGTATTTATTCATTAGCCTCCGAGGAACCAAGTATTACAATCATGGGTCTCATGACCCAACATACAGAGCATACAAGCAACAAGCACATGCGGAACCTTAACTTGTCTGAGTACAGACAACTACAAATGAAAAAGGCTGAGAAGCCTGACTATCTACAAATGAAAAAGAGTGTGTTGGGCTAATGCAACAACAACCAGCTGGTTTTGAGTCATTTTGAACCAAAGGTTCATTCCCAAACTCAACTTATGAATTTAAATAGTGCCTTATCATGTTTTGCACTAAACAGCAAGGTTAAGTTGCTTAAACATGCATGAAACTAGTACAAATGGATAGATAGGATTTTTCTGATCATTTTTCGTATAGAAATCTTTGCATTTGGAGTTATAGATTAATTTCTATGATTTTTAGAAATTAGCACTATTTCCTGGAATTTCCTGAATAAGAATAAATCCATAAAATGGTTAACTGCGTCAGCATGACGTCGGTGTGACGTTAGCAGGTCAAAGGCGCCAGCCCAGGTCAAACCTGACGGCTGGGACCCACAAGTCAGTGTCTAACTAATTAACCTAAGTTAATTTTCTCTAAACTAATACTAAACTAGACTTAGCAGGACGGGTCCCACCTGTCATTGACCCAGGGGTGGTCCAACCCCTGGTCAACCGTGGCTGACCGGCGGTGGCTCGACACCGGTGTCCACAGAGGCGACGGAGGGGCTCGGGATTGCTTCCCCGGCGCCCAAACGAGCAGCCGAGGGCAGCTACGGGGTGCTGGAGCTCACCCGCAACCAGCGCGGCAGGTGGCGGCAGCGGGGACGGCCGGAGGTTGCCAGGAACAAGCTCGGGGAGGCGTCGGCATTCGGGTGAGCGCGGTGATGCAGGTGTGGTGGCCGTGGGGCGCGGGCATGGCCCCTACAGAGGCTACGCAAGGCGGCGAGTGTGTTGGACACGACGCCTAGACCAAATGGTCGCCGGAGCTGCGTCGGCGACGAGCGCAGGCGACGGCGCGTTCGGTCACAGGCCGGACGGCAGCTATGGCGTGCAAACGAGTCGGAGGAGAAGGGGGTTCGGTTGAGGAGCTCACGGCGGATCTGGCGGAGGCGTCAGCGACGGGGGAGGTCAAACGCGGGCAGAACGGCGACGGCGATCTCGGGCGGCCGGAGGTGAAGACGACGGTGATGGTGGCTCCACAGGGCGTCCGGAGACACACGACTTGACGGAGAAGACGAGGACGATGGCGCGGAGCTCATGGGCATGACAGAGGGGCGAGGACGTGGCGATGGCCGCAGCAGCAGCAAGCGACGGCGACGACGTGTTCGGTGGTGCTGCAGGGAGGGAGCTAGAGGAGAGGGAGAGAGCTCCAGAGTGAGGGGAGAGGCAGAGGGGGTCGAGGCTGTTCTTGTGGCGCGGGGACAGCGCGAGGGGAAAGCAGGAGGTAGATCTCGGGCGCGCGCGCGCGTCGACACGCCTCTGCCTATTCGCAGAGGTTGAAGACGGTGGGGCTTCTGGTCGGCTGTGCCAGCTATGCACAGTGTTGGGCTACAGGAGCACCAGGTAAGAAAGCCCAGGTAATGGTTTTCCCCTTTCTGTTTCCTTTTTCTATTTCCTGTTTTTATGTTCTGGTTTAAAATAAATATTAAACCATTTCATAAAATCCTGGAAATAATATGGGTGCTGTCTGATTTATTCCAGTGACCCTTAACAATTTCCAACATTTTTGGAGCATCTAAAATATATATAGCATTTAAATAGCTCCAATTCAAATATATTTGAATTAATTCAAAATCCAAAATGCCATGGAAAAATGTGCATCATCTCTGGTCACTCTTTCCAGCATTTTCCAAAAATGATGAACATTTTTGAAGGCCATTTGGGATCCTGAAAATATATTTATTTTTTAGTTGAACCTATTTGAATTTCATTGATGCTAGGGTTTGATCATCCCCCATTTCAAAGTTTCATAAAATTTAAACATGATGCATGGATGCTTATGCAAAGATAGACAAGGTCTAAGCTAGGGCTGTGACAACTCACCCCCACTAAACAAGAATCTCGTCCCGAGATTCAAGACATGAGGTAAGAGGATAGAGGGGACGCAAAGCTAACACAATATTCATGATCCAATTATCCTCGTCGAGGATGTTGATTCGTTGCATCATATTGATCCTGACGTCTTTGCTTTCGAGGTCTTCTTTCTAACATGAGGTCAAAAGAGCGAGATAACTCTACAGGGATGGATCATCTTAAAGATCATAGGATCAACTCACGGAACGAGATGTAGAAACATCTCTTGAGCTGAGAGACAAAAACACATATGAGGAGCGATGGAAAGAAGCAGGCGACGAAGGTTCAGATTAGTAGGCAACAATTCCATGCTTAGAAGATGGTGCATGGTTTCATGATAGCGAGGAGATAATCGCCATGACTCCATAACAGGGCACCTTAGGGAAGGTGACTCATAGAATTATTCCCCTAAGTGGCAAAAAGAACTACTTTTGATACATAGATCATTGAGACTCTTTATACCAACCTAAGGCAATCACAATCGATCAGTTGAAGGAGTTCAAAAGAATAACATACTCGGACTAGAATGGATGATGTGGACTACCTTGTTGGAGACAACGCAATGGATGATTTTGCTTATCATCGGAAATGGATGGGACCCATGGTAAGTCCATTTTTGAAGATGATCTTGGACAAGAACTGCTGAGAAGGGCAACCCATGGGAAATTGGCACAATGGCGGTGCAAGCTGGGAACAAAATGCAACTGTTGGGAAAGTTCCAACCATGATATCTGCCTGAGATTCAGATCCGATTGGTGATAGGATACTTCAGACTCAGCATGTCTGAAAAGAAAGTTTGCAACACAAATCGATGATATGACGTTGCGAGATTCTCGGGAAATAAACTACGATGGTAAGCTCCAAAACATGAGCTGGTTCTGCTACACACATGTGAACACACTGTCCCAGACAAGCATGAGCACATGGCAGTCTTGCAATAAAACACTACCGAGTTCTGATTGGGAACCATCATTGAGATAACGAGGTCTTGTGCATATCCCTCCGGGCCCTTCAGGATTAGCGCATGAACTTCTTTTCTTTGAGCAAATCAATCAGTGGCTTGGTGTGCTAGGGAATACATATGGAGTAGAGGTAATTAATCTACCAAACCATAGAATACATTCGCACATGCATGACTAACTTGGGATGATTCCAGAGGAAGCAAAAACAAACTTTCTCGAATTCATGGTGGCAACTTGCATCGACTGCACCTGAACTTAGAGGAAGTCACTACTTTCATCCAAACATATACTTCATGAATGGAACATGAAGATAATACCTATGAAAGTTTCCAATACTAGCTTAGATATTCAACATGAATCATGGACAAGATGAAATTGTTGTCAATGGCCTCGACCACAATCCATCCAGGCTTCCATCTAGGTGGAATTCCACAATTATGGGAACACGGTGATAGTATTGGTCAGACCCGAAAGATATAATGGTGTATGCTTGACAACCGGGAGTAAGACAACATTACGAACATCATTGGTTATGATTTGATTTGACAATAGCCCACACTCAAATCAAAGTTTTGACAAGGCAATAAATTCAACAACTGATCACGAGGATCAATCGATGAAGATATCATCTTTCTTCAACAAACACTCAAACACAAAGACATCCCTTTGGAGATGAACTAAGCGGGACAAGCTTTCATCTTCTAACTCTCCAAGTTGTTGTCTAGCTCAACCAACTAGCTCAGGGATATCCGACACAGATTCTTGGAGAAGGGGTGGTTTATAAGAAAACCAACTTGATCACGAACTCAACATAGCGGTCATGTGACAACCTGGTAACACTTCCGAGAAGATATTCGGAAAATCACGAACCACTGATATGTTACTAAGCTCGATAACAATCTTGCTTTTCAGGGAAAGACGATGTGACCAAGAGAGTGATGGATTGACACAATCCTATCTCATTGATCGAGGAGTGCACCAGGGAAAATGGACTAGGTAGCACGATCAATCTTAGAATGATGGTTCAGTAACCAACACACTAAGAATGGAATTATCGGCCATTAAGTACCAAGCAACATAGTTGCTAGGGGTATTGATTTCACACATCACGATTCACTTGTCGGCATTCCGGTTACAATAACACGAGAACTGAGGAATGAACAATGATGGCAAGAAGTATCACTGCGTCAAGAGTTCATAAGAAGTGGTGCAATGCTCATGACATTCTTGACATAAGACGATAATACTTCAGGGTAGAACAGAATCAAAAGCTGGGTTGGCATTAGATTTGCGGATTACAATTGCTTTGACCCAATCCAGGAGATGGATAAGGTACTGGAGTTTGTTTCTCCTAGTCATTCTGAGATAGAATGGCTTGACGGAACACAGGAATAATAGGCATCGATAACACGAATGCACAACTACTCCTGACCAACAATTGACAGACGAAGGTCAAATAACAACTAAAGAGGGACAACTCAAAGGAACATACGATTTTCTGAGTTGTGGGTGCATAGATTAGCATGTCAAACGAGTTCAACATATTTCTTCCGGATAACCCATGCAGAAAGGTAGAACTGGCAGAGTCACAATATAGAATCGAGAACTCAGCAAGAGTACTCTGGTTGTGATCGTTCGGTTCAATGAGGAACTTCTGGCATAAGTAGTTCATGTTATTTGGAAGAATGATATACCACGGACCTTGAGGACTATCACAAAGGTTACTAATATCCTAAAGGAACTGGCAAACACTTTCAACGTGAAGTAAGTAAAGCGAATATTGGGTCAAAAACCAGGAGTAGAATACCTACTACTAAATGGCATCACGGGATGCTTTCGAGAATGATGGCCAGAATTATCACACTGGGAATACAAAGCATGGCTGGATTACTAGGTGGTTCTACAAAATATCCTAAAGTCATAATAACAGCTTCAACATATATGTCGAGGAAATGGAGTACCTCAACACACCAACTAGTGTGGTTAATCTGGCCCAAAGGAACATCGGGAACGAGAAGGAAGATTTGCAAGTGCATCAGACTATGTAGAAACCTGGGATGACTCGGACAGCATAACGGTTGTAATTGCTCAAAAGATTTGAGACATCCTGCAAAATGGTGGCATAACCACTTAACATCACAATATCAAGGTTCTGAGGCCAGCTAAGAACATACGGAAGTAGTAGAAACTAAACTGAGACTTGAATCCATCAATCCTATAAGTCTATGGATTAGTAACACGTGAACCTGATAGAAAGACGAGAAGCCTAGTTCTTAATCCCCGTAGAAAAGAAGAGGATGACTCAGATCAGAAGGGCATAAGGTATAAGGAGTAAAAAGAGCCTTACGTTCCCTTCCCCAATCAATTCCCTTATATAACTAAAGCATTTCTAGACTCAACTTCGACCAGTTTGGCTTGGTAATCCTACAGGCAGTCCGACTCTGATACCAAAGCTGTCAGGACCCCGATCCTAAGTCATACCGATCTAGCATGTAACACATCATATCACTTTGCGGCCTCACGCACGGTATTCCCACGGGTGCCACATTACCTGGCCCGATATCGTTTCCGCCTTTTGGCTCACAGTATGATAGTGTCGCTAGCATCCATATGACAGAGAAACCGGGCCGACATGACTAGTCGTAAACCAAAAGTGGCACTAACTTAGAGGGACAGGCATACATAACCCAGCAACGAACGTGTCGGTCATCAGCGAGTGAATTCGGGCTGTAGCAACTGGGCTAGAAGGACTCCGGGAATCCCGGGATGTAGCAGGCTAACAAGACTCCGAAAGACACCGCGTGACATTTCCCCAAAGTGACAGACACAGGATCGAAGAAGGATACATGCTGGCCAGTCTAAGTGTTCCGGAGCAGTAGCAACTGGGCTAACAGGACTCCGGTAAACCGGGCTGTAGCATACTACCATGGCTCAGTGGAAGCACCAGACTACATTTCCCCAGAAGAGAGGCTACCAAGGATAGACAACTAGGTTGTCGGATCCCACACATACCAAGCATTTCAATCATACACACAATATGCTCGATATGTGTAATACAACATGGCATCACAACAAAACTCTACGACTCAAAAGTATTTATTCATTAGGCTCCGAGGAACCAAGTATTACAATCATGGGTCTCATGACCCAACATACAGAGCATACAAGCAACAAGCACATGCGTAAGCTTAACTTGTCTGAGTACAGACAACTACGAATGAAAAAGGCTGAGAAGGCTGACTATCTACAAGACCCTGCCGAGGGCACAAGATCGTAGCTAAGGTAACAAGCTAAATGTCGAAGTCCACGCGGAATTACTAGCGAGACTGAAGTCTCTCTGCAAAACATAAATTAAGCAAAAGTGATTACAAATGTACCCAGCAAGACTTACATCAGAACTAACTACATATGCATCGGTACCAACAAAGGGGGTGGTGGAGTTTAAGTGCAGCAAGCCAGCTTTGACTCGGTGGCTATCCTAAACTACGATTGCAAGTAACTCTTTTGAGGTGGCGCACACGAGTCCACATATTCACCATATCAATACACCACTATGGATCTGCTCCCGTCTCCCTACGAGAATGCCATCCATAGCACTCATGCTTATCTTGCGCATTTTAGAGTATCCACTTTCACTTGTCTATGAACTGTACAGGCAACCCAGAAGTCCTTTACCGCAGACACGACTATTCGAATAGATCATTTATAACCCTAGAGGGGTGTACTTCATCTCACACGCTCTCGCCACTTACCACCATGTACACGTCGTGTATCTCGGCAACCTTCAAGCGGAAGCCTGGCGAGGGAGTCGGCCACGACCTGACTAACCACACAAGTCTCTAGTCTAGGTTTATCGCCTATTCGAGTTCCATCCGCGAGGAGATCCGGCCGGGGTTTCGCTCACAGCCCCAAATGATGTGTGCAGGGTTCCCGAGATACCAAACGGGCGACTAGGTACACCGGTCCATGGTGTATCTATGACATCATAGCCCACCCCTAGGGTCAGCGCTACGCACGGCCTCCAGCACATATCCTACAAACACCAGAAACTAGTTGCAACTCCTAGACAGAGATCAAGGCGATTAATAAGTCGAGAGAGTCAATTAAGGATCCCAATGTGTGGTAGTCACAAACACAGAACTCAGTTCCTGAGGACGGTTTCAATGAGACAACCCACCATGTACTCCTACATGGCCTCTCACCGCTACCTTTACCAAATCATGTTCACACACTTAGCTCTCAACAGTAGGACATGTTCACCACATTCCAATTCATCCCCGATGAATCAGACCTGACTCAACTCTAAGCAGTAGTAGGCATGCCAACAAGCATGAATGAGTAGGCACATCAGGGCTCAAACAACTCCTACTCATGCTAGTGGGTTTCATCTATTTACTGTGGCAATGACAGGTCATGAAGAGGAAAGGGGTTCAACTACTACAACATGTAACAGTTGAATCATTGTTGTCCTAATGCATTAAAGAGAGAAGGAGCGAGAGAGTGGGATTGTATCGAAATGAACAAGGGGTTTTTGCTTGCCTCGCACTTCTGAAGATAGTAATAGCTCTTCATCGGTGTCATCGATCTCATCGTCAGAACGTCGTCTACTCAGAGGGGACAATTACCGGCAAACAAGGAAGAACAAATTCAATGCAATGCTCAATATGATACATGATCAGGACATGGCAAAATGAGTGTGTTAGGCTAATGCAACTACAACCAGCTGGGTTTGAGTCATTTTGAACCAAAGGTTCAATCCCAAATTCAACTTATGAATTTAAATAGTGCCTTATCATGTTTTTCACTAAACGGCAAGGTTAAGTTGCTTAAACATGCATGAAACCAGTACAGATGGATAGATTGGATTTTTCTAATCATTTTTCATATATAAATCTTTGCATTTCGAGTTACAGATTAATTTCTATGATTTTTAGAAATTAGCACTATTTCCTGGAATTTCACGAATAAGAATAAATCCAGAAAATGGTTAATTGCGTCAGCATGACGTCGGTGTGATGTTAGCAGGTCAAAGGCGCCAGCCCAGATCAAACCTGACGGCTAGGACCCACGTGTCAGTGTCTAACTAATTAACCTAAGTTAATTAGCTCTAAACTAATACTAAACTAGACTTAGCAGGACGGGTCCCACCTGTCATTGACCCAGGGGTGGTCAAACCCCTGGTCAACCAAGGCTGACCCGCCCGCGGCTCGACGCCGGCGCCCACAAACGCGACGGAGGGGCTCGGGATCGCTTCCCCGGCGCCCAAATGAGCAGCCGAGGGCAGCTACGGGGAGCTGGAGCTCACCCGCATCCAGCGCGACAGGTGGCGGCAGCGGGGACTGCCAGAGCTCGCCGGGAACGAGCTCGAGGCGGCGCCGACATTCGGGTGAGCGCCGTGATGCAGGTGCGGTGGCGTGGGGCGCGGGAGTGGCCCCTACAGAGGCTACGCGAGGCGGCGAGTGTGTTGGACACGATGCCTGGACCAAATGGTCGCCGGAGCTGCGTCGTCGACGAGCGCAGGCGACGGCGCATTCGGTCACAGGCGGGACGGCGGCTACAGCGTGCAAATGAGTCGGAGGAGAAGGGGGTTCGGTTGAGGAGCTCACGACGGATCTGGCGGAGGCGTCAGCGAGCTCGGGGGTGGTCCAACGCGGGCAGAACGGCGACAAGCGATCTCGGGCGGCCGGAGGTGAAGACGACGTCGATGGTGGCTCCATAGGGCGTCCGGAGATACACGACTTGACGAAGAAGACGAGGACGATGGCGCGGAGCTCGTGGGCACGACAGAGGGGCGAGGACGTGGCGGTGGCCGCAGCAGCAGCAAGCGGCGACGACGGCGTGTTCGGTGGTGATGCGGAGAGGGAGCTAGAGGAGAGGGAGAGAGCTCCAGAGTGAGGGGAGAGGCTGAGGGGGTCGAGGCCGTTCCTGTGGTGCGGGGACAGCGCGAGGAGAAAGCAGGAGGTGGAAGCAGGAGGTGGAGCTCGGGCGCGCGCGCGTCGACACGCCTCTGCCTACTGGCAGAGGTTGAAGACGGTGGGGCTTCTGGTGGGCTGGTCCAGCTATGCACAGTGTTGGGCTACAGGAGCACCAGGTATGAAAGCCCAGGTAAGGGCTTTCCCCTTTCTGTTTCCTTTTTCTATTTCCTATTTTTATGTTCTGGTTTAAAATAAATACTAAACCATTTTATAAAATCCTAGAAATAATTATGGGTGCTGTCTGAATTATTCCAGTGACCCTTAACAATTTCCAACATTTTTGGAGCATCTAAAATATATATAGCATTTAAATAGCTCTAATTCAAATATGTTTGAATTAATTCAAAATCCAAAATGCCATGGAAAAATGTGCATCATCTCTGGTTACTCTTTCCAGCATTTTCCAAAAATGATGAACATTTTTTGAAGGCCATTTGGGATCCTGAAAATATATTTATTTTTTTAGTTGAACCTATTTGAATTTCATTGATGCTAGGGTTTGATCATCCCCCATTTCAAAGTTTCATAAAATTTAAACATGATGCATGGATGCTTATGCAAAGACAGACAAGGTCTAAGCTAGGGCTGTGACAGCATAGTAATTCATACAAAATATCCAAGATGGATAATATAATAGCATGCAACAATAAAAAATTATAGATACGTTGGAGACATATCAAGATGACGGTGGTCGTGCCCCTAGCACCGGAGCCTCTTGCTGCCCCTTTTCCACAAACGGGAGGCAGAATAAGCCCTCCCCAGGAATGACGTGGCCCCTGGTCTGCAACATCAAAATCTTGCCCCTGGATGGGTAGTATGCAGAGGCTTGCCCATCTTCCATGCACAACACACACAATGGCTTGTAGTCACAGTGGGATTGGAAGTGACCCACCCTGCCACACTTGAAGCACCCCGGCCCATCGGGATCTTCCACAGGAATTGGGGCAAGTACCGTTCCCTGAGAAGAGGACAGTAGCGCTAGTGTCCCCGGCTCCCAAGGGAGCGGTGGCTTCTCCGTTATCTTAGCCCACCTGTCGTTGGCGTACGGATCGCCGACATGGTTGATACATCCATTTTGCATCATGTTTTCCTACTGTTATTTATAGTGTTTTTAACCAATATAACACTTTGTGGAGCAATTCCAATGTGTTCTATCTGATAATATGAAGGTTTACACAAAGAAGGAGATTACCGGCAGCTCGAATTCTGGACCTGTAAAAGCTATGTCAGAGATACATGTTCTGCACATCTCCAAATGAACTGAAATTTTATGGAGATTTATTTTGGAATATATGAAAATTATTAGAGAAAAGAAATACCAGAGGGGCCACGTACGTGCCCACTAGGCCTCTCGCGTGCCCTGGTGGGTAGTGGGCCCCCTGGCTAGCCTCAGGTGCCCATCTTCTGCTATATAAACCCATTTTCTGTAGAAAAACTAAGGAGATGTCTTTCAGGATGGAGCGCTGCCGTCTTGAGGCAGAACTTGAGCATGAGCGCTTTTGCTCTTCGGCGGAGAGATTTCGCAGGGGATACGTCCCTCCGGGATGGGGAAATTGGAGCTATTGTCATCACCAACAACCCTCCAATCGTGGGAGGGTCAATCTTCATCGACATCTTCAACAACATCTCATCTCAAGCCCTAGTTCATCTCTTGTATTCAATCTTTGTATCAAAACCTCAGATTGGTACCTATGGGTTGCTAGTTGTGTTGATTACATCTCGTAGTTGATGCTAGTTGGTTTATTTGGTGGAAGATCATATGTTCAGATCTGTTATGTTATTCAATACCCCTTTGATCTTGAACATGAATATGTTCGGTGAGCAGTTACTTTTGTTCTTGGGGACATGGGAGAAGTCTTGTCATAAGTAATCGTGTGAATTTGGTATTCGTTCGATATTTTGATGATATGTATGTTGTTGATTCCCTAAGTGGTGTTATGTGAATGTTGACTACATGACACTCCACCATATTTGGGCCTAAGGGAATGCATTGTGCAGTAGTTATTAGATGATGGGTTGCTGGAGTGACAGAAGCTTAAACCCTAGTTTACGCACTATTCCGTAAGGGGCTCATTTGGATCCATATGTTTAATGCTATGGTTAGATTTTATCTTAATTCGTCTTTCGTAGTTGCAGATGCTTGCAAAAGGGGTTAATCATAAGTGTGAGGCTTGTCCAAGTAAGAACAACACCCAAGCACTGGTCCATCCACATATCAAATTATCAAAGTAGCGAACGCGAATCAAACAAACATGATGAAAGTGACTAGATGGATTACCCGTGTGTCCTCAAGAACGTTTCTTATTATAAGAGACCGTTCCGGCCTATACTTTGCTACAAAAAGGATTGGGCTACCTTGCTGCACTTTTTTACCGTTACTATTACTTGCTCGTTACAAATTATCTTGCTATCAAACTACCTGTTACCGACAATTTCAGTGCCCGCAGAAAATATCTTGCTGAAAATTGCTTGTCATTTCCTTCTGCTCCTTGTTGGGTTCGACACGCTTACTTATTGAAAGGACTACGATTGATCCCCTATACTTGTGGGTCATCAGCGGTCACCGCAGTGCGGGTGCCGACGCTCCTTGCACTCTGATACGTCTGCAACATATCTATAATTTTTTATTGTTCCATTCTATTACAGTATCAATCTTGGATGTTTATATGCATTTATATGCCATTATATATATATATATATATATATATATAATTTTTTGGGACTAACCTATTAACTTAGTGCCCAGTGCTAGTTGTTGGTTTTTGCCTGTTTTTGGTTTTCTAGAATATCAGTACCAAACAGAGTCCAAATGCCACGGAACTTTTTCTAGATTTTTTCAAGACATAAGAGACCCAGGAAGCTTTGGGAGAGGGCCAGAAGATGAAGGAGGGGCCCATGAGGCACCATGGCACGCACAGGGGGTAGGCGCGCCCTGGTGGCTAGTGGTTCCCACGAGCGTCCGTTTGACCTAATTTCAGCTCTATAAATTGTCTAAAACCGGGAAAGCAACAGAGAGCCACCCAAAATACTTTTTCCGCTATTGCAAGCTTCTGTTCTCGATTGATCCCATCTGGAGGCCTTTTCCGGTACTCTGCTGATATGTCTCCAACGTATCTATAATTTTTTATTGTTCCATGCTATTACATTATCCTTCTTGGATGTTTTATATGCATTAGTATGCTATTTTATATCATTTTTTGGGACTAACCAATTAGACTAGTGCCAAGTGCCAGTTGCTGTTTTTCCTTGTTTTGGCCTTTACAAAAAATCAATACCAAACGTAACGTAACTTTTTGACGATTTTTCATTGACCACAAGACACCCTAGAAGCTTTGGGGGGAGGCCAGAAGGGCCACGAGGGCACGACAAGCTCACAGGGAGCGCCCCCAAGCTTGTAGGCCTCCTGTGGCTCCTCTAGCCCTAATTCTTCTTCTATAAATACGTAAATATTACCCGTAGACCAGAGGGCACACCAAAAATACTTTTCCGCTGCTGCAAGTTCCAGAACCACGAGATCTCATCTGGAGGCTTTTTCCAGTACTCTGCCGGCGGGGGATTCGACCACGAAGGGCTTCTACATCAACCTTGCTGCCCTTCCGATGAAATGTGAGTAGTTTACCACAGAACTACGGGTCCATACCTAGTATCTAGATGGCTTGTTTTCTCTCTTTGATCTTCAATACAATGTTCTCCTCGATGTTCTTGGAGATCCATTTGATGCAATCTTATTTTGCGGTGCGTTTGTTGAGATCCGATGAATTGTGGGTTTATGATGAGACTATCTGTGAATATTATTTGAGCTTCCTCTGAAATCTTTTATGCATTATTAAGATAGCTTTGTATTTCTCTCCGATCTATTGATTTGGTTTGCCAACTAGATTGATTTTTCTTGCAATGGGAGAGGTGCTTCGTAATGGGTTCGATCTTGCGGTGCTTATTCGTAGTGATAGAAAGGGACATGACATGTATTTGTGTTTTTGCCATTAAGGATAAAAAGATGGGGTTTGTTCATATTGATTGGAACCATGCCTCTACATCATGTCATCTTGCTTAAGGCTTTACTACGTTCGTGTTAACTTAATACACTAGATGCATGCAGGATAGCGGTCAATGTGTGGAGTAATAGTAGTAGATGCAGGTAGGAGTCAGTCTACTTGTCACGGACGTGATGCCTATATACATGACCATTGCCTTAGATATTGTCATAACTATTATTTTCTATTGATTGCTCAACAGTAATTTGTTTACCCACCGTATGCGTTCTTTCAAGAGAGAACCCTGTAGTGAAAACTATGGCCCCCGGGTCTATTTTTATCATATTAATTTCAGATCTATAAGACCAAAAACCCAAAAATACCTTGCTGCAACCTATTTACCTTTACTTTATTTTGCACTTTTACTTATCTTTTGTACCTATCTCTATCAGATCTCCTCCTTGCAAGTAACCGTGAAGGGATTGACAACCCCTTTATCGCGTTGGGTGCAAGTATTTGTTTGTCTAACCATTGTGACTTGTGTGTTCCTCCTACTGGATTGATACCTTGGTTCTCAACTAAGGGAAATACTTATCTCTACTTTGTTGTATCACCCTTTCCTCTTCAAGGGAAAAACCAACACAAGCTCAAGAATTAGAAGGAAGAATTTTTGGCGTCGTTGCTGGTGAGGATCTACATGAAGCCTACCAAGTACCCATCATAAACTCTCATCTCATTCATTTACATTATTCCCCATTTGCCGCTTGTTTTCCTCTCCCCCACTTCTAAAACTTTTTCAGAAAAACACAAAAATATTTGTCTTTATATTAGCCTTCTTTCGGTTCACTTTTTCGTTTGCTTTTGTTTGCTTGTGTGCTATGTTGCTTGCTTTGTCACTATGTCTCAAGAAAAATGCTAAGTCGTGTCACTTTTCCAACACTAATAATAATGATTTAATTAGTACTTCGATTGCTCCCGCAACTAGTGCGGAAGCTTATGAAATTAATGCCGCTTTGTTGAATCTTGTTATGAAAGATGAATTTTCTGGTAGTCCTAATGAAGATGATGCATCCCATCTAAATACTTCCATTGAATTGTGTTATATGCAAAAGAAAAATATGTGGATAAGTATATTTTCAAACTAAAATTATTTCCGTTCTCACTACAAGATCGTGCTAAAACCTTGTCGGTGCACAAAAGGAGGGGTCCTATTTTGTACCCCTTTACTTGTGCGCGGGTAGTTGGAGCCACGCCTGCGGCCACACTTAGCAGGGAAGAGGAAGGAAGCAAATCCACGATACAACCAGAGCGACGCCAAGCCAGAAACACGAAGAGCAAAAGGGTGAGGTGAACTCCCCCCAGCAAGACCCTTGCCGGGGCGGCCTCCACAGCCCCGGGAAGAACCTTGCCGGGGCAACTTGCCCAACGCTAGCAGGGCTGCCGCCCTTGAGCCTAAGAGTTCCAACGCCCTCAACCACATTGGAACCAAGGATCGGGGGGTGCCTCCGTGGTGGCATGCAGATCTTTGTGAAGACCAAGAACATGCAAGACTAGATGAGAATCAGAAGACGGAGATCCTCAGAGAGATCATTGCCTACGATACCCACGAGACCCCCCCCCCCCCCCCCCCCGTAAAAAACCTTGCCGGGGACGCCCACGACGCCGCGACAAGACTCTTGCCGGGGCCCCGGCAAGACCCTTGCCGAAGACATCTGCGGGGCCGCAGCTAGGCCCACACCAGCCAAGACTCCACCGTCGTTCCCATGCAGCTGCCAGCCCACCGACTAGGCTCCGACAAGCAGTACTGCAAGATCCACCGCACCAAGGGCCATGACCTCCAGAACTGCCGACAGGGTGAGCTGCTTGCAGAAAAGCAGAAGGCTGAATATGAAATCCGGGACAAGGAGAAGGGTCAGGATGGTGCTGAGGGATCCGGCAAGAAGCGGGGCGGCCAAGGGGGTCACCGCGACAAAGATAACCAACAAGAGAGGCCCGGCCGGGGCCGCGACAAGAAAGAGGAAGATGATGAACATGACAAGGATGACGAGTCCGGCGAGCACGAGTTCCACAAGGCTACAGAGGCCATGTGCGTCGACGGTGGTGCCTCGTTGCACACCTCACACCGCCAACTGAAGCAGTGGGCGCGTGAGGTCACTGCGGCAGAGATGTCGTTCGATGCCAAGAAGCCCCTGAAGTGGTCCCACACGCCCATCGTTTTTGACACCGAGGATCACCCTGATGGCACAACTGCGTTCAGGTGTTTGCCGTTGTTGGTTTCACCAACAATACGAAACCTCAAGGTGACCAAAGTGCTCGTTGATGGTGGGGCCGGTCTAAATTTGATCTCGCCCGCTGTGATCAAGAAGCTGCAGATTCCTGATGGAGATCTCGACGAGACAGGCACGTTCCAAGGGGTCAACCTGGGAAGGAGTCAGCCGAAAGTTAAAATCACGCTGCCCATTACGTTCGGGGGGAGCTGAACTACAGGACGGAGAAGATCATTTCTTATGTTGCCGAGATCCCATTGTCGTACAACGGGATCCTTGGCCGCCCAGCGCTGGCCAAGTTCATGGCGGCGTCACACTACGCCGACAACACACTGAAGATGCCGGGGCTGCTGACCATCATCACCGTCCCCTCTGACAAGAAAGACGTGCTCCTCTGCGCCGACCAACTCTACCGAGAGGCAGTTGCAGTAGCTGCCGCCAGGGCACTTGCTCCTGTCGCTGAAGCCCCAGGAAGGAAGAAGGCCGGCAAGACCTCTTGCACCCACTCCGACAAGCGCACCTCTTCGGAGTGCTGTGCTCCCGTTGAGGACGTGCAAGAGAGCTCCACCGGCAAGTGCAAGAAATCCAAGGCTGCACCACTAGAAACCAAGAAGGTGTCCGTCAAGGATGACGTCACGGGCGGGGATTTCACTATAAGCTCCACCCTCGACAACAAATAGGAAAGCGCGCTCGTCGCCTTCCTGTGGGAGAATGTTGATGTATTTGCATGGCAAGCATCTGACATCCCCGACGTTCCCAGGGAGGTGATTGAGCACCATCTTGTTGTCTGTCCTCACGCGCGGCCCGTCAAGCAGAAGGTCAGGAAGCAAGGTTTGGAGCAACAAGAGTTCAAGATTGAAGAGATCAGGAAGTTGGAGGCGGCAGGCCTGGTAAGAGGAGTACTCCACCCCACGTGGTTGGCCAATCCGGTGGTGGTGCATAAGGCAAATGGGAAGTGGAGGCTATGTATTGACTACACAGACATCAATAAAGCCGGTCCAAAGGATCCTTTCCCCCTGCCACTACCGGGTGTGACCTGCTGTCATTCCAAGATACCTACTCAGGATACCACCAGATCTTCGTGATGAAGGAAGACGAAGAGAAGACCGCGTTCATCACCCCGTGTGGTACGTACTATTTTGTACGAATGCCTTTCGGGTTGAAGAGCGCTGGTTCAACATTTGCCCGAGCAGTCCAGATTGGTTTTGAGCCCCAGCTACATAGAAATATGGAAGATTATATGGATGACATAGTGGTCAAAACCAAGGACAGGGCCATGCTCGTGCAAGATTTAGAAGAAACATTCGCCAATCTGCGCAAGATCAACCTCAAGCTCAACCCAGAGAAGTGCATGTTCGGTGTCCCCTCCGGCAAACTTCTCGGGTTCTTTGTGTCTCAATGCGGGATCAAAGCAAATCCTGACAAGATCAAGGCCATCGAGTAGATTGAGGCGCCGAAACGGGTCAAAGAGTTCCGTAGGCTCACCGGCTGAGTTGCTGCCCTGAGTAGGTTCATCTCCAAATCTGCTGAGCGCGCCCTCCCCTTTTTCAAAGTTTTGAAAAAGGCGGGTCCAGTAAAATGGACTCCGGAGGTCGTGCCTAGACCACGGGAGCCGTTGCTGCAGTACTTAGCAGCAACGAATCAATTGGTCAGTGCAGCGCTGGTGGCATAAAGCGAACTTGAGGGTGAAGCAGCAGTTGTAGTAGAGCCGTCGAATGGTGAGCCGGGGTCCTCCCCGGCAGAGCCTTACGCCGGCCAACCAGAACCCCCGGCGAGGCAGAGTCTGAGCGGATGGGCGAAGTTGGACAGAAGAAGAAGATGGTGCAGCACCCAGTGTATTTTGTCAGTTCCCTCTTGCAGGGGGCTAGGTCAAGATATTCTGGAATGCAAAAGCTGCTTTTCGGCCTCCTCATGGCCTCGAGAAAGATGCGCCATTATTTCCAAGCACACGAGATCACCGTCCTCACCCGCCTACCTTTGCAACGGATTTCACACAACCCAGATGCGACAGGGAGGATTGTGGAGTGGGCATTGGAGCTCTTGAGCTTTGGCCTCAGGTTTGAAAGTACTTCAACGATCAAGAGCCGAGCTTTGGCAGAGTTCATAGCAGAGTTGAGCGCAATGCCCGACGAGGAGATCCAAGAGACCACCTTTCCCGGCAAGGAGACGAGTAGTGAGTGGATTATGTACTTTGACGGAGCTTTCTCACTATAAGGTGCTGGTGCTGGCGTGCTACTCGTCGCACCCACCAGAGAGCACCTTAAGTACATAATCCAGATGCACTTCCCCCGGGAGAAGTCAACAAACAATACGGCGGAGTACGAGGGGTTGCTTTCCGGTCTCAGGATCACGGTAGACCTCGGAATCAAGAAGCTCATCATCAGAGGTGATTCGCAGCTCGTAGTCAAGCAAGTTAACAAGGATTACCATAGCCCGTTGATGGAAGCCTACGTGAATGAAGTGAGGAAGTTGGAAGAACGTTTTGATGGCCTACGGGCAGAACATGTTCCCCGAGCGGAGAACAGCATTGCCGACGACCTGTCGGAACATGCTGCCCTCAAGTTGCCTGTGGAACCAGGTACCTTTGTACTTCAGTTAGTACAACCATCCGTAGAACATCAGCAGGGCAGAACAAGCAAAGGAGGACAAGCCCAGGCAAGTACCTTCCCGCCCAGCTTGCGGGAGCCGCCGGCAAGGAGGTTGCCGGGTACCCCAAGCTTGTCGAGGGGCAACTACCTCCGATGGGGCCCCGGGCCCTGACCGTAGAGGCAGCTGCCCCTGCGGCCGAATATGTGCCCTTGGTCCTTGCCGTCGAGCCCCAAGCTCCGGCATGGGCGCAGCCCACCATCCGTTTCCTCCAGACAGGGGAGCTCCCCGAGGAGCAGGGAGAAGCAGAGAAAGTAGCTCGTCGGTCCAACATGTACCAGTTTGTGGATGATACCCTATACAGAAGGAGGCCAAACGGAGTTAGACTGAAGTGCATTCCTCAAGAGGAGGGACTAGAGCTATTGACAGAGATACATGGAGGTATGTGTGGCTCCCACATAGGGTCAAGGGCCCTTGCCGGCATGGCATTCCGGCAAGGTTTCTTCTGGCCCACGACCCTCCAGGATGCAGCTGCGCTAGTAACCAAGTGTGAAGCGTGTCAGTTCCATTCAAAGAAGCTTCATCAACCAGCTCAAGCCCTTCAAACAATCCCTCTCTCCTGGCCATTTTCGGTCTGGGGGCTCGACATACTGGGCCCCTTCCCCCGTGCTGTCGAGGGCTTTGAGTACTTGTACGTCGCAATCGACAAGTTCACAAAGTGGCCCGAAGTGGAGGCAGTGAGGAAGGTGACAGCACAGTCAGCCGTCAAGTTCTTCAAGGGGCTAGTTTGTCGTTTTGGTGTGTCAAACAGGGTCATCACCGACAACGGCACGCAGTTCACAAGCCGCATCTTCATGCAATACATCCAGGACCGCGGTAGCAAGGTCTGTTTCGCTTCAGTGGCACACCCATGGAGCAACGGCCAGGCAGAGAGGGCAAATGCTGAAGTACTGCGAGGCCTGAGGACAAAGACTTTTGATAGGCTGCACAAGTGTGGAAGGCACTGGATTGATGAGTTGCTGACGGTTCTTTGGTCGATCAGAACGACACCAAATCGAGCCACCGGCCAGACACCCTTTGCCCTGGTATACGAGGCGGAAGTTGTTCTCCCCACGGAACTCACATATGGGTCACCTCGAGTGCTTGCTTATGACGAGCTTCAGCAAGAGCAATTGCGGCAAGATGACACGATGCTCCTTGAGGAAGATCGTCTTCGGGCGGCTGTGTGAGTGGCATGCTACCAGCAAGCCTTGCGCCGCTACCATAGCCGCAAGGTTCATGCCCAAAGTCTTGAGCAAGGCGACCTTGTTCTTCGGAGCGTTCAGTTGGCCAAGAATTCCAACAAGTTGACGCCGAAGTGGGAAGGCCCTTATCGGGTAATACGAGTCACCAGGCCTGGCGCAGTTCGCCTGGAGACCGAAGATGGTATCCCAGTGAGCAACTACTGGAACATCGGACATCTTCGTAAGTTTTACCCATGAGGCGCGGTTGCTGGGGCCCCGGCAAACCACCTTTTGTACGAGCCTTGCCAACAAGGCATGTAACCCTTTGTACATAGCCAGGCGCAGACCCTGAGCATAGATAAATGAAGCGCTGGCGCCCTAAGTTTTAGCATGCATGCTAGGTTGAGTCTCTTTGGTAGGGTTGATAGTGCCCGGCGGCAACTAACCCCTAGCATAGAGGTCGGTTGTGTGTCTTTCCGTCCTTTCCAGTCTTTTCTTTGGTTCGCAGGCTACACAGGCGTTTCTGCTAAGCCATTTAAGAGCAGGGAGAAGGATCGACATTCCCGACCCCGGCAAGCCATTGTCAGGGGCTGCAGATTCAAGCACCCGACCACGGCAAGCCAAGGTTGCTGGGGGCTGCAGATTCAGAAAGTCCTTTTTCCCCTGTTATGCACTTCCGTATGGAATTGAGACGTATGAAGCCTCATTTATTCCTGGGCCACCGCACTCCCCCTTTCCTATGCCCAAGAACTATTCCCTGGGCTGGAACTTGGTTGTAGTTGCGGTGACAAGGAAGAAAACGAGGGGCCTAACCCTACTTCGCCCCTACCTCTGCCAAGAGCGTGGGTATGGTCGTGAATGAAGTGGGGGAACGGCAAGGCCTGTTACCGGGCGACAATGTTCATTCCTTGGCATGGGCCTCACTCACGCACAAAGAACCCGGCAAGGACCCCTTTTCATTTATACGTTCCAAACAGGTACAGTTCGTGCGGAATGTAAACATGAGCAAGGGGATTACAAGGTTTAAATCTAACAAGTACCCACAGGCTTAAAAACTAAAAAAGATAAGTGCCCCGTGATCCCCGTTCTTGCCCCTTTCCTCCTAGGTGCGGCAGGTGAAGGCAATAAGGAGGCGACGGGGAATGCGTCGATGGAGAGCTTGACGTGGAAGACCCTTAGCAGGGCGCGTGGCCGAGGGAGGAGGGCGGCGCGGTCAGTCGGCGTCCTCCCGCTTGACGCCCTCGTCGTCGCTGTCGCTGTCCTTCTCGTCACTCCCGCTCGAGGAGGAGTCTTCATCATCGGAGGAGCTCTCCACACAACACCTTAGGTGACTTCCCAGGTGCCCAAAGAACTTGACAGAGAGCAGGCCGTTCTCCATTAATTTGAAGTGGAGAACGAGCCCCTCCGACAGGCTGTGGGCACGAGCAAAGGTCTTCCATCCGCGACGAAGATACATGACGTGAGGGGCGGGGAAGTCGACGTCGACCCACATGCTGCCATTCCCGCAGCCCCTCATGTGCAGCCTCAGAGCCTTTGGCAGGTCGAGCTCCATATCCCGTGCGAACGGAGTAGGGAGACAAAGACAATTGCACACTGGCCGGTGCAGCCTGATGACGAACTCGTGGGGCTGGTCTCCGACGTGGCCTTCCATTGGGGGAGGGACCGCTGGCGGAGGCGAGGCCGGTGCACCGCCCCGTCCTCCTCTTCCCAGAGCGCCACGGCGGCCTCGGCCTCGCCCCCTCCCCCTTCCTCTCACGGTCGGCTCTGCCGCCACGAGCCCTTGGGAAGGAGGGGCGCGCTGTTGAGCTGAGACTCTCATCGCCGCCATCCGAGTATCGGCACGCCCTCTCGCCATAGCAGAAGGAAAGAAGGAGCCAAGGTGGAAGGCGATGAATGATGAAGGATTGAGGGGTGCGCTCCCCCTCCCCTTCTTATAAAGGGGCGGGGCCGGAGGCTCAGCCGCCCCACTTAACCAAAATCGAGGAGACTGTTTTCCACCCCGTGATTGTGGGGCACGGGCACCTTGAAGGCCACGACTCAATTCCGCTTAGTAAATGAGCCGCGCCCCTGCGTTTTCCTCTTTTTATGGGGAAGGCTTGAGCTGCCTCTTTACCGTGATGTGACGCATAAGGGCAGCAATCGCCCCATGCATGACCCCCATGTCGCGCATTCAACGCGGGTCGTGGGGAAGCGCAACGAGTGAGGGAGTTACTGTAGTAAAAACTCGGCCCTCCATACCCGCGCACCGTTTTGAGCCTAGCCCAACAACGCGTCGCGCTAATGTGTGGCCCAAGCCCGGGGGCTCCTGTAGGAGCACAAAAGGAGGGGTCCTATTTTGTACCCCTTTACTTGTGCGCGGGCAGTTGGAGCCACGCCTGCGGCCACACTTAGCAGGGCAGAGGAAGGAAGCAAAGCCACGAGACGACCAGAGCGACGCCAAGCCAGAAACACGAAGAGCGGAAGGGCGAGGTGAACTCCCCTGACAAGACCCTTGCCGGGGCGGAGCCCCGGCAAGAACCTTGCCAGGGCAACTTGCCCAATGCCAACAGGGCTGCCGCCCTTGAGCCTAAGAGTTCCAATGCCCTCAACCACATTGGAACCAAGGCTCGGGGGGCGCCTCCATGGTGGCATGCAGATCTTTGTGAAGACCAAGAACATGCAAGATTAGATGAGAATTAGGAGACGGAGATCCTCGGCGAGATCCTTGCCGAGGATACCCACGAGACCCCTTGCCGGGGACGCCCACGACGCCGTGGCAAGACTCTTGCCGGGGCCCTGGCAAGACCCTTGCCGAAGACATCTACGGGGCCGCAGCCAAGCCCACACCAGGAAAGACTCCACCGTCGTTCCCATGCAGCTGCCGGCCCACCAACTAGGCGAGCACCTGCATGGTGACGTGCGGCCTCTAGGCCAACTCGGCAAGCACCTGCGTGGTGGCATGTAGATCTTCGTGAAGACTCTGCCACCGCGCCAACTCAGCAGCCAGCCAGCCAGCGTGGTACTACACGCCTCGTCAGCTCGGGCGCGCGTCGAAGCCAGGCGAGGCGGCGACAGCTGGGACGAGCTTCCTTGCCGTCCCCAATAAAACAAGAAGGGCACATCGGCAGCGCATTAAATGTGTTTGTCCTATGGTGCCAGGAGATATACTCGACTACTATACAACTTTCCACCTCCTGTGTTCCACTGTGGCAACCCCTTTTGACTATAAAAGGAGGCCCACGGCATACTGGGGAAGGATTCAGACTTTTTGGACCCTGCGCGGTTTGTAGCTAGTCCAAGAACACCAGATAAACATAAACCAGCAGGAGTAGGGTATTATGCATCACTTGCGGCCCGAACCTGGATAAGCCCCCTTCATTGATCCCTCAATCCCGCTCTTTCAACAGCCCCGCGCCCGCCAACCGTAGCAAAAGGGATTCCTCGTGATCTCGTAGGTGTCATTTCCCCCGACAAACCTGGTTTTCATCCTTGCCTAAAAATAGTATTGATTCATGGAGTAAGTAAGGATGCTTTTATTTCCAAGTATTTTCCTCCCACTAAGATCATCTCCCTTAGGAACGATATAATGAATTTTTAGCAACTTGATGACGAACATGTTGCACAATCATGGGAGAGGATGAAGTTAGTGATAACAAATTGCCCTACTCGTGGTTTAAGTTTATGGATGATCATACAATTTTTTTATGCTTGATTGAATTTTGCATCAAGAAATCTTTTAGATTCCACCGCGGGTGGTACTTTTATGGAAACCACATTAGGAGAAGCTACTAAACTCCTAGATAATATTATGGAAAATTATTATCAATGGCATATCGAAAGATCTTCTACTAGTTAAAAAGTGCATGATATTGAAGAAATTAATACTTTGAGTGGAAAGATGGATGGACTTATGAAATTGATTGCTAGCAAAAGTGCTCCTATTGATCCTAATTATATTCCTTTGTCTACTTTTATTGAGAATAATAATGAATCTATGGATGTGAATTTTGGTAATAACTCATATAGAGGCAATTTTAATGCTAGGTCATTTCCTAGTAATTACTCTAATAATTATGGTAATTCCTACAACAGTTCTTATGGAAATTATAATAAGATACCCTCTAATCTTGAGAATAATATTAAAGATTTTATTAACTCCCAAAAGATTTTCAGTGCTATGGTAGAAGAAAAATTGCTTAAGATTGATGATGTGGCTAGAAACATTGATAGAATTTCTCACGAGATTGATTCCATTAAGATTAGATCTATGCCACCGAAGCTTGATATTAATGACTCTCTAAAACCTATTCAAATTTCTATTAATGAAAGTAGGGAGAGAACCGCTAGGATGTGTGCTAAGAGAGAATGGTTAGAAAAAGCATGTTATTCTAGTTTTTACGATAATCATGATGAAGATCTTAATGTGATTGGTGTGACTCCTATTGTATCTTTGTTTGCTAATATAAAATTTGATAAATAAGGGACTGGAGATGAGTCAACATTATCTAGAAGGCGTCCCAATAATGTGGAGGGTGAAGATCTTAATGAAAAATTGATAAAAGTGGGTTTGGCAAAGTCAAACTTTAACTAGTGACAAGCCCACTCTTTTGGATTTCAAGGATTTTAATTATGATAATTGTTCTTTGATTGAGTGTATTTCCTTGTTAAAATATATTCTTAATTCACCTCATGCTTATTATCAAAATAAGGCTTTTACTAAACATATCGTTGATGCTATGATGAAATCTTTTGAAGAAAAACTTGAGTTGGAAGTTTCAATCCCTAGAAAGCTTTATGATTAATGGGAAACTACTATTAAAATTAAGATAAAATATTATGAGTGCAATGCTTTGTGTGATTTGGGTGCTAGTATTTCCACTATTCCAAAAACTTTATGTGATGTGCTAGGTTTCCATAAACTTGATTATTGTTCGTTAAATTTGCACTTAGCGGATTCTACTATTAAGGAACCTATGGGAAGGATTAATGATGTTCTTACTATTGCAAATAGGAATTATGTTCCCATAGATTTCATTGTGCTTGATATAGATTGCAATCCCACATACCCCATAATTCTTGGTAGATCTTTCCTTAGAACGATTGGTGCAATTATTGATATGAAAGAAGGAAACATTAGATTTCAATTTCCATTAAGGAAGGTCAAGGAACACTTTCCAAGAAACAAAATTAAGTTTCCATATGATTCTATTATGAGGGCCACTTATGGATTGAATACCAAAGGTGACAATACCTAGATCAATGACAATACCTCATGTTTTTGCTTTTTTGCTTCTGTTTTTTAATAAATTGATACGTCCATTTTGCATCATGTTTTCTTACTGTTATTTATAATATTTTTATCCATAATAATGGTTTTTGGAGTAATTCTAATGCCTTTTCTCTCACAATTTGCAAGGAACACACCAAGAGGGAGAATTCCGGCAACTGGAAATCTGGACCTGGAAAAGCTACGTCAAGCCACTTATTCTGCGCAACTCCAAATGAGATGAAACTTCACGGAGATTTTTTATGGATTATTTAAGAAATATTGGAGCCAATAAACACCAGAGGGGGCCACCAGGTGGGCACAACCCACCTGGGCGCGCCCTGGTGGATTGTGGCCTCCTCGGCCCACCTCCGGTGCCCATCTTTTGTTATATAAGTCATTTTGACCTAGAAAAAATAAGGAGAAGGCTTTCAGGACAGAGCGCAGCCGTCTTGAGGCGCAACTTGGGCAGGAGAAATTTTGCCCTCCGGCGGAGCGATTCTGCCGGGGTAACTTCCCTCGCGGAGGGGGAAATCATCGTCATCATCATCACCAACAAATCTCCCGTCTTGGGGAGGGAATCTCCATCAACATATTCACCAACACCATCTCATCTCAAACTCTAGTTCATCTCTTGTATTCAATCTTGTTACCGGAACTATAGATTGGTGCTAGGGGGTGACTACTAGTGTTGATTACATCTTGTAGTTGATTACTGTATGGTTTATTTGGTGGAAGATTATCTGTTCATATCCATGATGCTATTTAATACTCCTCTAATCATGAGCATGTTTACCATTTTTGAGTAGTTACTTTTGTTCTTGAGGTCACGGGAGAAATCATGTTGCAAGTAATCATGTGAACTTGATATGTGTTCGATATTTTGATAATATGTATGTTGTGATTCCCTTAGTGGTGTCATGTGAACGTCGACTACATGACACTTCACCATACTTGGGCCTAAGGGAATGCATTATGGAGTAGTAAATAGATGGTGGGTTGCGAGAGTGACAGAAACTTAAACCCCAGTTTATGCGCTATTCCATACGGGACCGATTGGATCCAAGAATTTAATGCTATCGTTAGAATTTATTCTTAATACTTTTCTCGTAGTTACGGATGCTTGTGGGAGGGTTAATCATAAGTAGGAGGTTTGTTCATGTAAGAACAGCACCTAAGCACTGGTCCACCCACATATCAAATTATCAAAGTAGCGAACACAAATCGAACCAACATGATGAAAGTCACTAGATGAAATTCCCGTGTACCCTCAAGAACACTTTGCTTGTCATAAGAGACCGTTTTGGCCCGCCGTTTGCCTCAAAAGGATTGGGCTATCTTGCTGCATACTTGTTACTATTATTGTTACTTGCTCGTTACAAACTATCTTGCTATCAAACTACTCGCTACTTACAATATCAGCACTTGCAGACAACACCTTACTGAAAACTACTTGTCATTTCCTTCTGCTCCTCACTGGGTTCGACACTCTTACTTATTGAAAAGAGCTACAATTGATCCCCTATACTTGTGGGTTATCATAAATATGCAATTATACTTCTGTTATGATTGTGTTTTAATATTTTAATTAGTGTTTGTGCCAAGTAAGACCTTTAGGATGGTTTGGAAAATTGTTGATTTGATTCTGTGAAAAAACAGAAACTTTTACGTCCAATAGCAGAAATTTTCAAAATCACTGGAGTGACGAAAAAATTCTAATTTTTTAATACTTTATTGATATACAAATTTCCCCAATTTTCCTAAAAAAATTTAAAAAAACTGGAGTTATAGAAGTTTGGCTAAAGTCCAGATTACTACAAACTGTTCTGTTTTTGAAAGATTATGTTTTCATTGTGTTGTTTTCTTATTTTGACGAATCTATGTGTAGTATCGGGTGGTATGAACCATGGGGAAGTTATAATACAGTAGATATAATACAAATATAAAATTGGAATGAGTATACAATAGTACCCAAAAGTGGTTATTTGCTTTGCTTCACTAACAGATCTCACGAGTTTCCTGTTGAGTTTGTGTTGTGAAGTTTGCAATTTTTTGGCTGAAAATTCGATGGTGTCGTGGGAAACCACGGCCACCTCTGGGACCAAGGGTCCCTTGCTGGTTCGGCAGGGGGGTGTCATGTTGCACAAAGAGCAAAAGAGCGTGGGGCAGCACGACAGAGATCACACAAGCAATTTTACCCAGGTTCGGGCTGCCGTGAGGCGTAAAACCCTACTCCTGCTTTGGTGGATTGATGGTGCAGAAAATGGTGGTGGTCGTAGCGCGTTTGCCCGGTCGGGTAGCCTCGAGGCCAAACGGCTACGAGCGTACGAAATATGAGGGGGTGGATTCACAAACACAGGTTCCAACCCTTTCTAAGGTTGCCATGGGCCTCCTTTTATAGGCTAAGGGGTCACCACAGTGGCAAATCAGTCATTACACAGTGATAAGATAGCAAATAGTGCTATCATACCTAACTCTATAGGCTGACAGCGCGCATTAAATGCGTCGCTCAACATCACATCATTGCTTGTCCGGTAAGCCATGTCGGGCTATCTTGCCAGCTTCGTGCCTGCTGGCTTGACACGTCGCAGGATGGGTGCCGTCTGTAGGTATCTCCTGTAGAAAGAGGTTTCCATGTGGCAAATGGCTGCCACTTAGTCACTTTGCGGCTTGACACTGCACTGTTCGACAATGTGTGTCGTGATGAGGTGGTTTAGCCTCCGCGTCTTGGGGGTTTTCTTCCGTGGGTAACCCCGTCCTCGCCGGGCTCGCCTGCCCAGCAAGGGAGGCTTTACTCCTGGTGGTTTCTTACTTCTTTGGCTTGGTCTTGGTCTTCTTGATCTGCATGTTGATACTTTGTAGATCTTGGTCTCTTGTACCTTGGCTTGGTCCTGGTGCTGTAATCTTGTTCCCGTGCCTATGCACAGCCTGGGCAACACACCCAAGTGCCATGGGAAACCACGGCCACCTATGGGACCAGAGGGCCCCTTGCTGGTTCGGCAGGCGGACGTCGCGTTGCACAAAGAGCAGACGAGCGTGGGGCAGCACGGCAGAGATCACGCAGGCAATTTTACCCAGGTTCGGGCAGCCGCGAAGCGTAAAACCCTATTCCTGCTTTTGTGGATTGAAGGTGGAAGAGTGGTGGTGGAGCATAGTACACTTGCCCGGCAAGGGCGGCAATGGCTACACATATGGGTGTGTGAGTTATCCAACCTTCTAACCCTTTCTATGGTTGCCATAGGCCTCCTTTTATAGATTAAGGGGTGACCACAATGGCAAAGTGGTCATTATGCACTGATAAGCTAGCAAACAGTGCTATCATGCCTAACTCTGCAGGCTGACAGGGTGCATTAAATGCATCACTTAACATCACGTCATTGGTTGCCTGACAAGCCTTGCCGGGCTATCTCGCCAGCTCCACGCCTGCTCGCTTGACACGTCGCAGGACGGATGTCATCTGTAGGCATTTCCTGTAGAAAGAGGCCGCCATGTGGCAAATGGATGCCACTTCGTCACTTCGCGGCTTGAGACCGTACTAATTGACGACATGGGTCGTGGCAGAACAGTTGGTGAGGTGGTTTTGCCTCCGTGAGCCCCGGCAAGCCCTGCCGAGATGTTGGTGCAACAAACCCTAGGTCTGTTGCCCAACTGTGCCAAGGCACAAGATCAAGGTTGAAGCACCAGCTTAAGCCAGAGTACTGGAAAACCAGGGGATTTGAAGAACGAACATGCAGCTCAGATAGACCAAGATCGAGCCAGAGGAGCAAGACATCAGCAAGAGAAGGGCCTCCCTTGCCAGGTAGGCAAGCCCGGCAAGAGGCGAGGCCACCACCAGAAGCAAGCAACCAAGACTCCCCGGCAGAGCCTACCGGGGGCTCGCGGGGGCAAAACCACCCCGGCAACTAGTCAAGCACGACTCACGTCATCAATCAGTGTGGTGTCAAGCCACAAGATGATTAAGTGGTAGCCATTCACCACATGGCAGCCATCTCCTACGGAAGAAACCCACAGATGACACCCGTCCTGCGACATGTCAAGGGAACAGGTGCAGAGCTGGCGAGATAGCCCGGCGGGCCTTACCGGGCGACCAGTGATGTGACAATAAGCGGTGCATTACATGCACCCTGCCAGCCCGCAGAGTTAGGTATGATAGCACTGTTTGCTATCATATCAGTGGATAATGACCACTTCGCCACTATGGTGACCTCTTAATCTATAAAAAGAGGCCCATGGCACTCGTAGGAGGGGTTAGATGGTTGGAAATTGGACAAACCCAAGCCACCATAGGCACGTAGTCGCTGCGGCCCTGAGGCAAACCTTGTCGGGCAAGTGTACTACGCACCACCACACTCATTCCACCATCAATCCACCAAAGCAGGAGTAGGGTCTTCGCCTTGCGGTGGCCTCAACCTGGGTAAATTGCTTGTGTGCTATCTGTCGTGCGCTGATCTGCTCTTTGTGCAACGCAACGCCCCCCTGCCGAACCAGCAAGGGGCCACCCGGTCCCATAGGTGGCCGCGGATATCCCGCGACATCTTTGGCGCACCAGGTAGGGGGCTCGCTTGCGCAAACCTGAAAGCGTGCGCAGCGTGTCATCTTCATCCCCATCTTCATCTTCGACGACGCCATCGACCATGGCGCCCAAGAAGAAGATGCCTGGCCCTTCGGCCCATCCGTCGACTTCGAAGGCTCCGCCGCCCGCGGCCTCAAGTGCCTCGAAGGCTGTGGAGGCGAGCGAGGACGTGAGCGCTGCGGGGGGCATGACTAGTGCAGGTTTCACCCTCACGCTTCCCCCGCGGCCGACACGGGGGTTGGAGGTGTCGGAAGTGCACAGCATCAGCAACGTCCTGGTGGTCACGCTCCACAATGTGCGGGCGAGGGGGGTCACTCCATCTGCACCCTCTCCTCCCACTAACGGGCACAACCGCAGCAACGATGCTCGGTCCAGGGCAAATCATCACCCTCCGGCCGCCCCCACTACGGGAGCGACCACGGCCCATCTGTCTCCTCCCGGACGAGCCAACCAGGCACTGCGCTTGACGGAGCTGCTGACCCCCAAGCACCACCGCCGCGCGAGCCCGCGACCCAGGTGGTCCTTCCACAGCTGCGTGGGTGCAGCACTATCGCCGACGCTGTCGGTGGCGTCGTTAGGAGCCAGGCGACGGTGCGCTCGACGTCATCAACCGCTATGCCAAGCACAGCTACAGAGGCTGTGGCACGAGATCATCTCCTATTGAAGTTCCCGCCGATGGCCGAGCAGATGGATGAATGGCGCGCCACCATCTAGAGCCTGCTCGGTTTCGCTCAGGCTGGGGGCTCGCGACGAGCTGGCCCACCGCGACCTCCCCAAGCGACGGCAACCGTCTGCACTGCTGGCCGAACGGACGGGGCTGTCCCTACGGTGCAGTCCACACCATGGCGGCTGGCGTCGACGCAGCAGAATCAAGATCCCGACGATGTCTCGATGGCCTCTTCTGACCCTCGAGCATGTCCAGGCCAACGTCGAGCCCCGGAGCATAGGCGGCGGGGAGACCCGCGCGTCGCCTTGGACCGGCGCCCCGATGACCTCCACCAAACCGACGGGTGCGGCGGCTTCAACGCCGACGAGCCTGCGCTTGGTGTTGGCGGGTGCCTACCTTTCGAGGTCGGCTGCCCTGCCTTTACACGGGAGCTGCGGCAGTCTGTTGGCCGTCCGTTCGCACGTTCAAGCCAGAGATACCTGAGAAGTACGATGGGAGGCTGAACCCGGCAGAGTTCCTGAGCATCTACACCATCGCGATTCAGGCTGCTGAGGGAAGAGATGAGAAGGTGTTCGCCAACTACTCCCCATGGCCCTCAAGTCCAATGTGAGGTCTTGGCTGATGCATCTGCCAGAGCACCATTTCATCATGGGCATACCTGTGCCACGAGTTCGGGGTGTCGAGGCGGGGTCGGGGTGTTGTGTCGGGGGTCGGGTGTCGAGGCGGTCTCAGGGTGTCACTGGTGTCGTGTCGGTGTGTCGAGGCGGTCTCGGGGTGTCGGTGGTGTTGGGGACCGGCGATCTCTTCTTCTTCTTTTCTTCTCATCCCCCTTTTCTTCTTTCTTCTCCTCCTCCTCCTCCTACTCCTCCTCCTCCTCCTCCTCTTCTTCTTCTTCTTCTTCTTCTTCTTCTTCTTATTTTTCTGCTTCCTTTTTCCTTTTTCTTCTCATCTTCTCCTCTTTTTCTTCTTTTTCTTCTTATTCTTCTCCTCCTCCTCCTCCTCCTCCTCCTCCTCTTCTTCTTCTTCTTCTTCTTCTTATTCTTCCCCCTTCTACTTATTCTACTTTTCTTCTTATTTTTTCATCTTTGTTCACTTCATTTAATTATGAATATTTAACTAAAACCTAACACTAATCTAATATAATCTAGTCTAATCTAGCTAACTATGTATCTAATATATCTATTAACTAAAACAGAAAAAAAAACAGAATTCCTCTTCTTCTTCTTCTTATTTTTCTTCTTCCTTCTTTTCCTTTTTCCTCTTTTCTTCTCATCTTCTCCTCTTTTTCTTCTTCTTCTTCTCCTCGTCCTCCTCATCCTCGTCTTCTTCTTCTTCTCCTCCTTCTTGTTCTTCCCCCTTCTACTTATTCCACTTTTCTTCTTCTTTTTTCATATTTTTTTACTTCCTTTAATTATGACTATTTAACTAATCCAGCTGACTATATAACCTAAACTAATTAAACCTAAACCTAATCTAAATAACCTAAACTAAATAACCTAAACTATTTAAACTAAATAACCTAAACTAATTAAAATAAATAACGTGAACTAATTAAACCCAAACTAACTAAACTGAAAAAACTTAAACTAAAAAACTAAACTAAACAAAAAAAAACTAAATCAACTTCTTCGCTACATCTAAATCAACTAAAATAACAAGAGAAAAAGAAAAATAAGTAAAGGGAAGAACATCACCAGGGGGCCGAGCGGCGGCGGGCGGCGGGGGCCGGCTGGACGTAGAGGCGCCGGGTGGCAGGGGGCCGAGCGGCACCGGACGGCGGGGCGCCGATGGGGCGGGCGGCCTTGGGGTCGGGGGCGGTGGGGGTCGGGGCGGAGGGGGTCGACGGCGGCGGGGGCGGCACGGGGACGACGCGGTGTGGGTAGAGAGACAGAGGAGTGAGAAAGAGGATGGCGCGGGCGCTAACTTTTTTGTTAGGTCAAATCTCTTTGTCGTCTGCTAGCAGATTGCAAAGGGACTAGGTAGTGGGGTGGGGCTGTGGGAGAACGGTCGTTAGGTGTGCCACTATCTTCGCCGTCCGTTAGCGGATGGCAAAAAAGCTTTGCCGTCTGCTAGCAGACGGTAAAGAAAGTGGCCGTTAAGTTCTTCTCGTTAGTGGGCCACCCACCCTCTTTGCCGTCCGCTAGCGTACGACAAAGAGGTGGCTGACAGCAAACACCCTCTTTGTCGTCAGCTTTCTGCAAGCTGATGGCAAAGACCTTCTTTGCCGTCAGCTAGCAGACGAGAAAGAGCTGGCTGACGGTAAAGATCTTGATTCCAGTAGTGTGTAACATGCACAAATACAACTGTGATGTGAAAATTTGGCAAATTTCAAGATTCATTTGACCTTTTGAAGTCATTTAAGTGATTATCCTAGCATTTTAATGACCGTAATTCAAATTTTAACAACACCTACATGCAACGGCTAACCATAACGGTTTGAAAAATCATATTTGTGTACTTGTGTGCGAGTTAATTCCATGTGCAGTAAAATCGAAGGAATTTTCAAACATATTGGTCTCACGACATGGACACATGCATATGTATGCATGGAATGCTATGGCATTTTAATTCCAAAAAATTAAAAAAGAATCAGAAAAACATGAAACCTTGCTTGATGTAACTCATGCCACCAAGATGATGTGTTAAAAAAATCGGCCTGTTTGACGAAAGTTTGGACACCCCCCCCCCCCCACAAACCGGAGCAACTCACTAGAAGGCCCGTGGTTCCGAGAGGGAACAATGCATGTTTGATGACGAACTGGAGATAACTTCCTCTTACTGCCTTCAATTATGTTTCTACATTTAACATGCACTAATACAACTGTCATGTGAAAATTTGGAAAAATTCAGGGGTCATTTGACCTTTTAAAGACATATAAGTGATTTTCTAGCCATTTATTGACCGTAATTCAAATTTGAACTACATCTACATGCAACGGCTAACCATTACGATTTGAAAAATCATATTTGTGTACTTGTGTGCGAGTTAATTCCATGTGCTGTAAATTAGAAGGAATTTTCAAACATATTGGTCTCACGACATGGACACATGCATATGTATGCATGGAGTGCAATGGCACTTTAATTCCAAAAAATTGAAAAATGATCAGAAAAACATGAAACCTTGCTTGATGTAATGTCATGCCACCAAGATGATGTGGTTAAAAAATTGGCATGTTTGACGAAAGTTTGGACACACACGCCTCACAAACCGGAGCAACTCACTAGAAGGCTCGTGGTTGCAAGAGGGAACAATGCATGTTTGATGACGAACAGGAGATAGCTTCCTCTTACGGACATCAATTTTTTTCTACGTTTAACGTGCACTACTACAACTGTATGTGAAAATTGGGAAAATTCTAGGGGTCATTTTACCTTTTAAAGACATTTAAGTGATTTTCTAGCCATTTAATGACCGTAATTAAAATTTGAACTACATCTACATGCAACGGCTAACCATAACGGTTTCAAAAATCGTATTTCTGTACTAGTGTGCGGGTTAATTCCATGTGCAGTAAATTAGAAGGAATTTTCAAACATATTGGTCTCACAACATGGACACATGCATGGAGTGCCATGGCATTTTAATTCCAAAAATTAAGAAATGATAAGAAAAACATGAAACCTTGCTTTATGTAATGTCATGCCACCAGGATGATGTGGTAAAAAATTAGCCTGTTTGACGAAAGTTTGGACACACCCCCCTCACAAACCGGAGCAACTCACTAGAAGGCTCGTGGTTCCGAGAGGGAACAATGCATGTTTGATGATGAACGGGAGATAGCTTCCTCTATGGCCTTCAAATTTTTCCTACGTGTAACGTGCACTAAGACAACTGTCATGTGAAAATTTGTGAAATTTCAGGGGTCATTTGACCTTTTAAAGACATTTAAGTGATTTTCTAGCCATTCAATGACCGTAATTCAAATTTGTACTATATGTAATTGCAACAGCTAACCATAACGGTTTCAAAAATCATATTTGTGTACTTGTGTGCGAGTTAATTCCATGTGAAGTAAATTAGAAGGAAATTTCAAACATATTGGTCACACAACATGGGCACATGCATATGTATGAATGGAGTGCCATGGCATTTAAATTCCAAAAAAATAAAAAATGATCAGAAAAACATGAAACCTTGCTTGATGTAATGTCATGCCACCAAGATGATGTGTTAAAAAAATTGGCATGTTTGACGAAAGTTTGGACACACACCCCTCACAAACCGGAGCAACTCACTAGAAGGCTCGTGGTTCCGAGAGGGAACAATGCATGTTTGATGACGAACAGGAGATAGCTTCTTCTTACGGCCTTCAATTTTTTTCTACGTTTAACGTGCACTACTACAATTGTATGTGAAAATTGGGAAAATTATAGGGGTCATTTGACCTTTTAAAGACATTTAAGTGATTTCTTAGCCATTTAATGACCGCAATTCAAATTTGAACTACATCTACATGCAACGGCTAACCATAACGGTTTGAAATATCGTATTTTTGTACTAGGTGCGAGTTAATTGCATGTGCAGTAAATTAGAAGGAATTTTCAAACATATTGGTCTCACGGCATGGACACATGCATGGAGTGCCATGGCATTTTAATTCCAAAAAATCATCAGAAAAACGTGAAACCTGGCTTGATGTAATGTCATGCCACCAGGATGATGTGGTAAAAAAATTGGCCTGTTTGACAAATGTTTGGACACACACCCCTCACAAACCGGAGCAACTCACTAGAAGGCTCGTGGTTCCGAGAGGGAACAATGCATGTTTGATGACGATCGGGAGATAGCTTCCTCTTATGGCCTTCAAATTTTTTGTACGTGTAACGTGCGCTAATACAACTGACATGTGAAAATTTGGAAAATTTCAGGAGTCATTTGACCTTTTGAAGACATTTGAGTGATTTTCTAGCCATTTAATGACCGTTATTCAAATTTGAACTACATCTACATGCAATGGCTAACCATAACGGTTTAAAAATAATATTTGTGTACTTGTGTGTGAGTTAATTCCATGTGCAGTAAAATAGAAGGAATTTTGAAACATATTGGTCTCATGACATGGACACATGCATATCTATGCATGGAATGCTATGGCGTTTTAATTCCAAAAAATTAAAAAATAATTAGAAAAAGATGAAACCTTGCATGATGTAATCTCACGCCACCAAGATGATGTGGTAAAAAATTATCCTATTTGACGAAGGTTTGGACACACCCCCCCGCCACACACACACACAAACCGGAGCAACTCACTAGAAGGCCCGTGGTTCCGAGAGGGAACAATGCATGTTTGATGACGAACTGGAGATAACTTCCTTTTACGGCCTTCAATTATTTTTCTACATTTAACATGCACTAATACAACTGTCATGTGAAAATTTGGAAATTTTCTGGGGTCATTTGACCTTTTAAAGACATTTAAGTGATTTTCTAGCCATTTAATGACCATAATTCAAATTTGAACTACATCTACATGCAACGGCTAACCATTACGGTTTGAAAAATCATATTTGTGTACTTGTGTGTGAGTTAATTCTGTGCGCAGTAAATTAGAAGGAATTTTCAAACATATTGGTCTCACGACATGGACACATGCATGGAGTGCCATGGCATTTTAATTCCAAAAAATTAATAAATGATCAGAAAAACATGAAACCTTGCTTGATGTAATGTCATGCCACCAGGATGATGTGGTAAAAATTTTTGCATGTTTGAGGAAAGTTTGGACACACACCCCTCACAAACAGGAGCAACTCACTAGAAGGCTCGTGGTTTCGAGAGGGAACAATGCATGTTTGATGACGAACAGGAGATAGCTTCCTCTTACGGCCTTCAATTTTTTTCTACGTGTAACGTGCCCTAAGACAACTATCATGTGAAAATTTGGAAAATTCCAGGGGTCATTGGACCTTTTGAAGACATTTAAGTGATTTTCTAGCCATTTAATGGCCGTAATTCAAATTTGAACTACATCTACATGCAACGGCTAACCATAACGGTTTCAAAAATCGTATTTCTGTACTAGTGTGTGGGTTAATTCCATGTGCAGTAAATTTGAAGGAATTTTCAAACATATTGGTCTCACAACATGGACACATGCATGGAGTGCCATGGCATTTTAATTCCAAAAAGTAAAAAATGATAAGAAAAACATGAAACCTTGCTTGATGTAATGTAATGCCACCAGGATGATGTGGTAAAAAAATTTGGCCCGTTGGACGAAAGTTTGGACACACCCCCCTCACAAACCGGAGCAACTCACTAGAAGGCTCGTGGTTCCGAGAGGGAACAATGCATGTTTGAAGACGAGCGGGAGATAGCTTCCTCTTATGGCCTTCAAATTTTTTCTACGTGAAACGTGCACTAAGACAACTGTCATGTGAAAATTTGGAAAATTCCAGGGGTTATTTGACCTTTTGAAGACATTTAAGTGATTTTCTAGCCATTTAATCACCGTAATTCAAATTTTAACTATATGTAAATGCGACGGCTAACCATAACGGTTTCAAAAATCATATTTGTGTACTTGTGTGCGAGTTAATTCCATGTGATCTAAATTAGAAGAAAATTTGAAACATATTGGTCACACAACATGGACACATGCATATGTATGCATGGAGTGCCATGGCATTTAAATTCCAAAAAATAAAAAATGATCAGAAAAACATGAAACCTTGCTTGATGTAATGTCATGCCAGCAAGATGATGTGGTAAAAAAATTGGCATGTTTGACAAAAGTTTGGACGCACACCCCTCACAAACCGGAGCAACACACTAAAAGGCTCGTGGTTCCGAGAGGGAACAATGCATGTTTGATGACGAACAGGAGATAGCTTCCTCTTACGGCCTTCAATATTTTTCTACGTTTAACGTGCACTACTACAACTGTCATGTGAAAATTGGGAAAATTCTAGGGGTCATTTGACCTTTTAAAGCCATTTAAGTGATTTGTTAGCAATTTAATGACCGTAATTCAAATTTGAACTACATCTACATGCAATGGCTAACCATAACGGTTTGAAATATCGTATTTCTGTACTAGTGTGCGAGTTAATTCCATGTGCAGTAAATTAGAAGGAATTTTCAAACATATTGGTCTCACGACATGGACACATGCATGGAGTGCCATGGCATTTTACTTCAAAAATTAAAAAATTATTAGAAAAATATGAAACCTTGCTTGATGTAATGTCATGCTGTCGAATCCCGGGTTCCGGCAAAACCCTCAAGGTTCGAACACTGGGGTGCGCATGAAGATCTCCCCCTACCGAACCACGCCCTTAACCTCGCTACGATCTCTAAGGCTAGCTCGGCGAACTCGCAACACAAGAGACACAAGATTTATACTGGTTCGGGCCACCGTTGTGGTGTAATACTCTACTCCAGTGTGTGGTGGTGTATTGCCTCTTGGGCTGAGGATGAACAGTACAAGGGGAAGAACAGCCTCCTGAGGCGAGGTGTTCTTGTGCTTGGTGAACTTGTTTGGGTGAGGATTACTCAAGATGAGATGCCTCCTACTATGGTGGCTAGTCCTATTTATAGAGGCCCTAGTGCTCTCCCCAAATATTGAGCGGGAAGGGAGCCAACAACGGCCAATTCGAAAGGGGACAGCTAGTACAAGCTATCCTGACAAAAGCAGTCTTCGCCTGCAAAAGGCTCTGGCGGTGATGCCGCCCTGGGCTCCATGGTGACCTCCGTCCTGCCGTCCTGCTGGTCTTGGTCTCGTTGCACCGATATGGAAACCTTTGCTTGACGCATCGGTACTCCTCGCCTGCGCTTGCCTCCTTAGCACCAAAGACGAAACAAGGACACTATGCGCGCTGCCGCCCGCCTGGTGCCCGCCTGGTCTCGGTCGTCACGGCTCACGTCACTGGAACCTCGCGAGGTTTGCCTTGCCTTGATCTCTCCACCCCTCGCGAGCTAGTCTGGTGAGACTGCTCCCGAGGAGGTCTTGCATCGTCCACCTCGCGAGGCTTGGCCCCTCGCGAGGATCTTGAGTGCTTGTTGGTGAAGATGGGCCGTACGGGCCCGCTCGCAGAGCCACGCAGTGGGCCGCAGGCAGGCAAGTCTGGGGACCCCCATTCCCAGACCGACAATAGCCCCCGGGGCCAAGGCGTGCTCGGGCTTGGCTTCGAGGCGAAGCCAAAGGTCAAGTGCGGAGCGCCACGGGCCCCAATAGCCTGCGGCCTTGGTCGACGCATGGCGGTTGATTGGACGTGGGCGTCTCCGCTTCCCCACGCTGCCTTGATACCCGCCGGGCAAGGCGGCCACCGTGGTCTACACGGTTTCCCTCCCATCATTGCGGCGCACTCCCCCAATTCTCCTGCTTCCTCTGAGCTCAGCCCCTTCCCCTATCCAATATGAGCTCAGTCCTTCTGTCGCCATGGCGCCGGGTCAAACGGAGAAAGGGAAGAAGCCCCTATCTTCCGCCTAATTGCGCCCGGTAATCGAGCCTGCCATTGGTAGGTCGTTGTTTCTCAATCAAGAAGCCATGGACAAGGTACGCCCCATGCTCGCCTCTAGTTTCAATGAGTGGGGAGGCACGGTGGCCTGGCCTGTGTCTCATGCTCGCATCAACCGGACGGCCACCGAGGTCCCATTCTTCATCGACGCCCATTGGGCTGGCCTAATTCCTCCTTTCTCCGCCTTCTTCAATGCGGTGCTTGCCCATTATCAGATCCACATGCTGCACCTTGATCCCCAATCTGTGACCCTTCTTGCTGTCTTTGCCTTTGTCTGTGAGGCCATGGTAGGCGTTGCTCCTTCCGTGGCCCTTCTCCGCCACTTCTTCTTGTTGCACCTGATCGACCCCTGGCAGAGTTCAAGGTGCCTGAGCTTCCAGGATGTGGCGGTGACGGTCGGCGCCGGGGTCGACTTCGAGCTTCCGCCGTCCACGAGCGAGTTTCGGACGCGGTGGATATTTGTCGATGTTAGAGTACTCAGCCCCCTGCTTTCTTCTTCGTCGGCGCCGGCCATCCCCAACTCCGGGTGGTGCCATCAAAGGCTCGCCGATCCGCGCCTTGCCCTCGACTGGATCAGGCTGAAGGGGCTGAAGGACCATGGTGTGACCGCGCCTATGGTGGTGAAGGAGTTCGTCCGGCGCCGGATTGCTCCGCTTCAGCACCATTCCCGACCAATGTGGGCCTTGCTCAGCAGCAAGGACCGCATGAGGCTTCAGGAGTCCGGGCTCCCCCTTGAGGCGCGGGGGACGGTGCTTCAGGTCCTTCCTGGTGTCCCGTTGCCAGAAGACATGCCGGGGAAGAGATGCTTGTTGTACGGTTTCTCGAACAAAGTGGAATTCGTGGAGCGTATGCCCTCCTTTGATAAGTGGGGGCTGCGCCCGGTTGGTCTGGTGGGCCCCTTGAGAACCCCGTCGATGTGGTTCCCCTCCTTGGCACTGGCGTCGAGCTCGCCCCAGGCGTGGATGCAGGGGGGCGAGCACCATTGGAGGCCGATGTCGCAGGTGCCGAGGTGCTGATCCCGCCTAGGGCTCCCGAGGCGTCGTCTTCGGGAACTCATAACTCCTGCCCTGGGGGGGTAGTTAGGGGCGATACAGCCTACGACTCCCGAGGCCTCGGCAGGTCGCTGTGAGGCGGAGCCCGCAAGGCCCCCCCTCAGCTTGGCGCTCCTGAGGTTGCCCCTTCAAGCGCTTCTCCAGTCACGCCTCGCGTTGGCCGCCATGTCCAGCGCTTCGGTCGGCTTTGCGTGGCTTCGAAGAGCTCCACAAGAGGAAGGGGTCCCCAAGTCGCGGCAGCGGCACCTTCGGGCTGTTAAAACGGAGAAAGTACATCGTTGTTGATGTGCAAGTACCTTATCTTTGTGATTGTTTGAGTGCTGCTTCTCTTCCTGACGATGGTTCTTCAGGATCCCTTCCGCCAAGGCCGTGGAATCTCCTAAGAAGCAGGCTCCTCTCGCCTCGTCTCCCTCGCTGGATTTGAGCACTGCGAGCCCGCACGCCGCCCCTGGCGTGGGATCAGCCGGGGAAGCCAGCCCGCCAGCGGGGTGCCTTGACCTCGTGCCTTCGTCGCCTCCTCTTGTCGGCCTCGCTTGGAGCGTGGCCAGTGTGCCAAGGGCCCCTCCCCTGATCTTGGACGGCGGCTGGTTGGCTTCAATCCTGGGGTTCTCTTCAGGTGACGGGTCTTCACTCGGCTGGGCCCCTCGTGTGGCTGGACCGGCAGCCGGGCTGGCGCCAGCCCCGAGCCCCCTGTTGCTAGGGGGCGGGCCGCTTCGGGCCCGTCCGCGTCCCGCAGTGGAGGATGGAGTCAGCGGCATGCTCAAGTCTGCACAAGAGAAGTGTGTCATCCGCCACGAGCTCTTTCAGGAGGCGATGGGCGCGATGAACCGGCTTGGTGAAGAGCTCGCGGATGTGGACGCGCGCCTTGTGGCTGAGGGTCGTCGGCTGGCGGAGGAGCGGCATAAGCTAAAGGTGGCTATCAACCTCGGGCGCCACCAGCACAAGCTTGATATTGCGAAGGCCGAGGCCTCTCTCGTAACCTCGCTCGAGGTCTGCTCCTGAGCTCAGGAAGAGGCCCGGGAAGCTGACCGTTGTTGCAAGGCCACGGAGAAGCGCGCGTGGGAGCTCCAAACCTAGAGCGCCTCCTTGGAGCAGCAAGTGGAGGCGCAGAGCCGCCCTTGTGTCATTGAGGGGAGCGCCTGGCGAAGAAGAAGGGATCCGTAAGCGTGAGGAGGCGTTGGCGCTGGAAGCCGTAGAGCGTAGCCTCGAGCTCGAGCAACTGGAGACAGTCATGACCTGAGGCTCGCGCGGGTCTTGAGGGCAGTCATGACCTGAAGTTGAAGCTTGCGGAGGCTGAGGTTGTGGGTAGGACTGCTGCCCTTAGGCCCAGGTTAGCTGAGGTGGAGCGGCGAGAGGAGGCCACCGCAGCCGCCCTGGTCACGGCGCAGGCGGAACTGGCCTCCGCCCGCGTCGAGCTGCTCTTTCTTCAGGAGCGGGTTGCTGACGCCGAGTCCGTTGCGCGGCAGAACAGGGAGGAAGTGCTTCAGCGGCGGACGCTGGAGCGCGTGCATGCTCCCATGCTCCAGGACCTCCAGAACAGGACCAATACTGCCCTGGGCCACATCTGTGATGAAAATGCCCCTCATCCCCACGTGGACGGCTACGCCAGCCACCTCTGCTTCTTCACCGACGTGGTGACGCGCCTGGAGAACCGCTCTGAGATAGCGCGCTTGCTTGTCGAAGAGAGGAGCCGCAGCCTGCTGGGGCGCGCATTCTCCTGTGTCTTCAGCCATCTCCAGAACACCTACCAGGACTTCGACTTTGACGCCGCCATTGCTCCAGTTCTGGAGGCCATCCGGGGAGACCTGGCGCGATGGGTGGAGGATAAAGTGGACATGCTGGTCAGGGCCTTCACCTCCGAGGATGACACGGTGGTGGTCGCGGCGGATGAGGGCGACTTGGTCGATGATGGTGATGGCAGCGTCGGTAAAGGCGATGGTGACGCTGGCGTCGATGACGATGCTGGGGGCAGCGAGGCCAGCGACGCGCCTGAGGATGACCTGGGAGACGTGGCGAGCGACATGTCTGACTGACCCCATGTTTTCCTGCTGCTCTTCCTGCATGTAGAAACTCGGGCGCGGCCCTGGAGATTGTAAGAGCATTTTTGGAGGGGAAGCCCCTCGTGTAAATACACTACTGCCTCTATCCTTTTAGGCCAAGTTGCATATGTGTCTTTATGATCTCACGAATCCTTGGATGAGTTCGCTGTTGCGGTTGACCTTAGCCTGGGCAAGCCCCGAACTGACTTGTGTGGTCGCGAGTCTCTGAAAGGCGCCTGCTAATCTGCCCGAGAGGGCTTCATGAGAAGTGGCCGCCCGCCGTGGCGCGACGTACGCGTGGCGCGCATGTACCATGCCCAGGCCCGCTCGCGAGGAGGAAGTAGCGGGCGCAAACTCCGGATTAAGGCAAGAACCAGATAGCAAGAAATCGCTCGAACGAGAAAAGACACCCCCCGCGCATATCAACGAAAATTCAACTTCTGCTTAAATCCAAATCTAGAAGGCAAGGCTACAGAAAAGAGATCCAAAGCAAATGGCCGCGTCCGGCACCTAGTCTAGTCTTCTTGTCTTCGAGTCTTCTCACCAGCGCGGAGCTAAGTGTTGCCACTAGGACGTGGGAGGGAGCCCCCGAGGCCCAAGGGCGGCACTCCTGAGACTCCGGGGCATGTACAGCCCTACTTATTATTACGTGAGAGTGTCACGAGCGAAGACCTTCACAGGCGTGAGCCTTACTTCATATCGCCAGACGAGGGCCCCGCCTTGCGCCTCCCTCGACCACCGTTGGGGGCGACCGGAAACCAGGACGACACCAAGGGGCAAAGTGGACGCCAGCGGCATGCTCGGCGAGCACGGGTCCTCTACCAGGGGTAGGCTCTCGGCACCTCCCCGGCAGAGGGCCTACCTCCTGGGGACGCCTTGCTCCGCACGGCGCTGGGAAAGGCCTTCGTCCCGGCTTCCCTCCTGCAGCCCCCTGCGTGCCCCCCTGGCGGTAGGGAGGCCGACGAGCTGGGTCTGCCATCCACTGCTGCGACCTGATTCTCCTGCGTACCATGGTTAGCGTAAGCCTACTCCTGAGGAATTAGTGGTACCCTGTAGCTGTTGTCGCCGGCGCGGTTGGTGAGGCTTCTGGAGGGCTCCTGAAAGGTGCCAGCTTCTAGCGTCTCGTCCTCCCAGCCCGGCTCGAGGAATGAGCTAGGGTCGTCTTCCAGCATGTACTCCCGGTCCACCATGCGGGGCACGTAGGCCTCTGAGGCCGCCGCCTCGAAGACCTCGCCGTAGTGCCCCATGCTCCATGTCGCCCGACCTAGCGTGCCACCTTGAGGATGGTAGGGTTGCATCCCGCCCAGACCGTAGGTGGCAGCGCTCGTGCCGGCGCCCACCAGAGGTGGCGCGGGCACGGGCGGGTGCTTGTGGGCACGCGGGCGCGGCATGGTCCGCCATGCGACCCGGCCGCAGCTTGTGGTGTGAGTAGAGAGCAGAAGGGTGGAGCTCCTGAAGCCACGGCGTCCAAGAGCTCGGCGACGTGCTCTAGCAAAGCATCCCGACCGCTCTCCATTAACCGGCATCGGAGCATCTCCCGAGCCACTGTGAGCGCGGCCCTCATGTTTGCCTGCTCCCGTCGGGTGTGCAGCGCCGTGGCTGCAGCATGGCTTGAGGCCCTTGCAGCCGCTCGCACTTGTCGTGGAGTAAGAGCAGACGGCGAGTGACCACGCCGCCCACGCCCCGCGGTGTTTGGTGGCGCGCGTGTTACCTGGGGCGCGGTGTTGAGGTCCTCTTGAACAGGCGGCACCGCCCAGGCTGGCCAGGCTGCCCAGCGGTCGGCGTTGGTCCTCCAGTCGCCAGACATCGGAGCCGCGGAGTGTCGGGGAACCGGCGGGCGGATCAACCGGCGGAAGGAGAGCTCCGGCGCACCCCTACCTGGCGCGCCAAATGTCAGATCCCGGGTTCCGGCAAAACCCTCAAGGTTCGAACACTGGGGTGCGCACGAAGATTCCCCCCTACCGAACCATGCCCTTAACCTCGCTACGATCTCTAAGGCTAGCCTCGGCGAACTCGCAACACAAGAGACACAAGATTTATACTGGTTCAGGCCACCGTTGTGGTGTAATATCCTACTCCAGTGTGTGGTGGTGGATTGCCTCTTGGGCTGAGGATGAACAGTACAAGGGGAAGAACAGCCTCCTGAGGCGAGGTGTTCTTGTGCTTGGTGAACTTGTGTGGGTGAGGATTACTCAAGATGAGATGCCTCCTACTATGGTGGCTAGTCCTATTTATAGAGCCCCTGGTCCTCTCCCCAAATATTGAGCAGGGAAGGGAGCCAACAATGGCCAATTCAAAAGGGGACAGCTAGTACAAGCTATCCTGACAAAAGCAGTCTTCGCCTGCAATAGGCTCTGACGGTCACGCTGTCTTGGGCTCCATGGTGACTTCCGTCCTGCTGGTCCTGGTCTCGTTGCACCGATATGGAAACCTTTGCTTGACGCCTCGGTACTCCTCGCCTGCGCTTGCCTCCTTAGCACCAAAGAGGAAACAAGGACACTGTGTGTGCTGGCGCCCTCCTGGTCTCGATCATCGCGGCTCACGTCACTGGAACCTCGCGAGGTTTGCCTTGCCTTGATCTCTCCGCCCCTCGCGAGCTAGTCTTGTGAGACCGCTCCCGAGGAGGTCTTGCATCGTCCGCCTCGCGAGGCTTGGCCCCTTGCGAGGGTCTTGAGTGCTTGTTCGTGACGATGGGCCGTACGGGCCCACTCGCAGAGCCATGCAGTGGGCCGCAGGCAGGCAAGTCTGGGGACCCCCGTTCCCAAAACGCCGACACATGCCACCAGGATGATGTGGTAAAAAATTGGCCTATTTGATGAAAGTTTGGACACACCTCCCTCAGAAACCGGAGCAACTCAGTAGAAGGCTCGTGATTCTGAGAGGGAACAATGCATGTTTGATGACGAACGGGAGATAGCTTCCTCTTACGGCCTTCAAATTTTTTTTCTACATGTAACGTGCACTAATACAACTGTCATGTTAAAATTAGGAAAATTTTACAGGCCATTTGACCTTTTGAAGACGTTTAAGTGATTTTCTAGCCATTTAATGACCATAATTCAAATTTGAACTACATCTACATGCAACGACTAACCATAACGGTTTGAAAAATCATATTTGTGTACTTGTGTGCGAGTCAGTAAATTAGAAGGAATTTTCAAACATATTGGTCTCATGACATGGACACATGCATATGTATGCATGGAGTGCCATGGCATTTTAATTCCAAAAAAATAAAAAATGATCAGAAAAACATGAAACCTTGCTTGATGTAATGTCATGCCACCAAGTTGACGTGGTAAAAGAATTGGCATGTTTGATGAAAGTTTGGACACACACCCCTCACAAACCGGAGCAACTCACTAGAAGACTCGTGGTTCCGAGAGGGAACAATGCATGTTTGATGACGAACAGGAGATAGCTTACTCTTACGGTCTTCAATTTTTTTCTACGTTTAACGTGCACTACTACAACCGTCATGTGAAAATTTGGAAAATTCTAGGGGTCATTTGACCTTTTAAAGACTTTTAAGTGATTTTCTAGCCATTTAATGACCGTAATTCAAATTTGAAGTAGGTCTACATGCAATGGCTAACCATAACAGTTTGAAAAATCGTATTTGTGTACTAGTGTGCGAGTTAATTCCATGTGCGGCAAATTACAAGGAATTTTCAAACATATTGGTCTCACGACATGGACACATACATGTTGTGCCATGGCATTTTAATTCCAAAAAATTAAAAAATGATCAGAAAAATATGAAACCTTGCTTAATGGAATGTCATGGTACCAGGATGATCTGGTAAAAAATTGGCTTGTTTGACGAAAGTTAGGAGACACCCCCCTCACAAACGGGAGCAACTCACTAGAAGGCTCGTGGTTGCGAGAGGGAACAATGCATGTTTAATGACGTACGAGAGATAGCTTCCTCTTACGGCCTTCAAATTTTTTCTACGTGTAACGTGCACTAATAGAACTTTCATGTGAAAATTTGGAAAATTCCAGGGGGCATTTGACCTTTTGAAGACATTTAAGTGATTTTGTAGCCATTTAATGATCGTAATTCAACTTTGAACTACATCTACATGCAACAGCTAACCATAGTGGTTTGAAAAAATATCATATTTGTGTACTTGTGTGCGAGTTAATTCCATGTGCAGTAAAATAGAAGGAATTTTCAAACATATTGGTCTCACGACATGGACACATGCATATGTATGCATTGGGTGCCATGGCATTTTAATTTAAAATATTAAAAAATGATCAGAAAAACATGAAAACTTGTTTGATGTAATGTCATGCCACCAGGATGATGCGGTAAAAAAATCGGCCTATTTGACGAACGTTTGGACACACCCCTTCACAAACCGGAGAAACTCACTAGAAGGCTCATGGTTCCGAGAGGGAACAGCGCATGTTTGATGACTAACGGGAGATAGCTTCCTCTTACGGCCTTCAATTTTTTTCTACGTGTAACATGCACTAATACAACTGTCATGTGAGAATTTGGAAAATTTCAGGGGTCATCTGACCTTTCGAAGACATTTAAGTGATTTTCTAGTAATTTAATGACCATAATTCAAATTTGAACTACATCTACATGCAACGGCTAACCATAACGGTTTCAAAAATCATATTTGTATACTTGTTTGTGAGTTAATTCCATGCGTAGTAATTAGAAGGAATTTTCAAACATATTGGTCTCACGACATGGACACATGCATATGTATGCATGGAGTGCCATGGCTTTTTAATTCCCAAAAATTAAAAAATGATCAGAAAAACATGAAACCTTGTTTGATGTAATGTCATGCCACCAAGATGATGTGGTAAAAAATTGGCATGTTTGATGAAAGTTTGGACACACACCCCTCACAAACCGGAGCAACTCACTAGAAGGCTCGTGGTTTCGACAGGGAACAATGCATGTTTGATGTCGAACAAGAGATAGCTTCCTCTTACAGCCTTCAATTTTTTTCTACGTTTAACGTGCACTACTACAACTATCATGTGAAAATTTGGAAAATTCTATGGGTCATTTGACCTTTTAAACACATTTAAGTGATTTCTAGCCATTTAATGACCGTGATTCAAATTTGAATTACATCTACCTGCAATAGGTAACCATAACGGTTTGAAAAATCGTATTTGTGTACTAGTGTGCGAGTTAATTCCATGTGCAGTAAATTAGAAGGAATTTCCAAACATATTGGTCACACGACATGGACACATGCATGGAGTGCCATGGCATTTTAATTACAAAAAATTAATAAATGATCAGAAAAACATGAAACCTTGTTTGATGTAATGTCATGCCACCAGGATGATGTGGTAAAAAATTGGCCTGTTTGACGAAAGTTTGGAGACACCCCCCTCACAAACCGGAGCAACTCACTAGAAGGCTCGTGGTTGCAAGAGGGAACAATGCATATTCGATGACGAACGGGAGATAGCTTCCTCTTATGGCCTTCAAATTTTTTCTACGTTTAACGTGCACTAATACAACTGTCATGTAAAAATTTGGAAAATTTCAGGGGTCACTTGACCTTTTGAAGACATTTAAGTGATTTTCTAGCCATTTAATGACCGTAATTCAAATTTGAACTACATCTACATGCAACGGCTAACCATAACTGTTTGAAAAAAAATCATATTTGCGTACTTCTGTGCGAGTTAATTCCATGTGCAGTAAATTAGAAGGAATTTTCAAACATATTGGTCTCACGACATGACACATGCATATGTATGCATGGAGTGCCATGTCATTTTAATTCCAAAATATTTAAAAAAATGATCAGAAAAACATGAAACCTTGCTTGATGTAATGTCATGCCACCAGGATGATGTGGTAAAAAAATAGGCCTGTTTGACGAAAGTTTGGACACACACCCCTCACGAACCGGAGCAACTCACTAGAAGGCTCGTGGTTCCGAGAGGGAACAACGCATGTTTGATGACGAACGGGAGATAGCTTCCTTTTACGGCGTTCAAATTTTTTCTATGTGTAACGTGCACTAATACAACTGTCATGCGAAAATTTGCAAAATTTCAGGGGTCATTTGACCTTTTGAAGACATTTAAGTGATTGTCTAGCCATTTAATGACCGTTATTCAAATTTCAACTACATCTACATGCAACGGCTAACCATAACGGTTTCAAAAATCATATTTGTGTACTTGTGTGCGAGTTAATTCCATGTGCAGTAAATTAGAAGGAATTTTCAATCATATTGGTCTCACAACATGGACACATGCATATGTATGCATGGAGTTCCATGGCATTTTAATTCCGAAAAATTAAAAATTGATCAGAAAAACATGAAACCTTGCTAGATGTAATGTCATGCCACCAAGATGATGTGGTAAAAAATTGGCATGTTTGACGAAAGTTTGGACATACACCCCGCACAAACCGGAGCAACTCACTAGAAGGCTCGTGGTTCCGAGAGGAAACAATGCATGTTTGATGACAAACAGGAGATAACTTCCTCTTACTACCTTCAGTTATTTTTCTACATTTAACATGCACTAATACAACTATCATGTGAAAATTTGGAAATTTCAGGGGTCATTTGACCTTTTAAAGACATTTAAGTGATTTTCGAGCCATTTAATGACCGTAATTCAGATTTGAACTACATCTACATGCAAAGGCTAACCATAATGGTTTGAAAAATCATATTTGTGTACTTGTGTGCGAGTTAATTCCATGTGCAGTAAATTAGAAGGAATTTTCAAACAAATTGGTCTCATGACATGGACACATGCATATGTATGCATGGAGTGCCACGGCATTTTAATTTCAAAATATTAAAAAATGATCAGAAAAACATGAAACCTTGCTTGATGTAATGTCATATCACCAAGCTGATGTGCTAAAAAATTGGCATGTTTGACGAAAGTTTGGACAGACACCCCTCACAAACCGGAGCAACTCACTAGAAGGCTCGTGGTTCTGAGAGGGAACAATGCATGTTTGATGACGAACAGGAGATAGCTTCCTCTTACGGCCTTCAATTTTTTTCTACGTTTAACGTGCACTACTACAACTATCATCTGAAAATTTGGAAAATTCTATGTGTCACTTGACTTGTTAAAGACATTTAAGTGATTTTCTAACCATTTAATGATTGTAATTCAAATTTGAACTACATCTACATGCAACGGCTAACCATAACCGTTTGAAAATCGTATTTGTGTACTAGTGTGCGAGTTAATCCCATGTGCAGTAAATTAGAAGGAATTTTCAAACATATTTGTCTCACGGCATGGACACATGCATGGTGTGCCATGGCATTTTAATTCCAAAAAATTAAAAATGATCAGAAAAACATGAAACCTTGTTTGATGTAATGTCATGCCACCAGGATGATGTGGTAAAAAATTGGCCTGTTTGACGAAAGTTTGGAGACACCCCCCTCACAAACCGGAGCAACTCACTAGAAGGCTCGTGGTTGCAAGAGGGAACAATGCATATTTGATGACGAACGGGAGATAGCTTCCTCTTATGGCCTTCAAATTTTTTCTACGTTTAACGTGCACTAATACAACTGTCATGTGAAAATTTGGAAAATTTCAGGGGTCACTTGACCTTTTGAAGACATTTAAGTGATTTTCTAGCCATTTAATGACCGTAATTCAAATTTGAACTACATCTACATGCAACGGCTAACCATAACGGTTTGAAAAAAAATCATATTTGCGTACTTCTGTGCGAGTTAATTCCATGTGCAGTAAATTAGAAGGAATTTTCAAACATATTGGTCTCACGACATGACACATGCATATGTATGCATGGAGTGCCATGTCATTTTAATTCCAAAATATTTAAAAAAATGATCAGAAAAACATGAAACCTTGCTTGATGTAATGTCATGCCACCAGGATGATGTGGTAAAAAAATAGGCCTGTTTGACGAAAGTTTGGACACACACCCCTCACGAACCGGAGCAACTCACTAGAAGGCTCGTGGTTCCGAGAGGGAACAACGCATGTTTGATGACGAACGGGAGATAGCTTCCTTTTACGGCGTTCAAATTTTTTCTATGTGTAACGTGCACTAATACAACTGTCATGTGAAAATTTGCAAAATTTCAGGGGTCATTTGACCTTTTGAAGACATTTAAGTGATTGTCTAGCCATTTAATGACCGTTATTCAAATTTCAACTACATCTACATGCAACGGCTAACCATAACGGTTTCAAAAATCATATTTGTGTACTTGTGTGCGAGTTAATTCCATGTGCAGTAAATTAGAAGGAATTTTCAATCATATTGGTCTCACAACATGGACACATGCATATGTATGCATGGAGTTCCATGGCATTTTAATTCCGAAAAATTAAAAATTGATCAGAAAAACATGAAACCTTGCTAGATGTAATGTCATGCCACCAAGATGATGTGGTAAAAAATTGGCATGTTTGACGAAAGTTTGGACATACACCCCGCACAAACCGGAGCAACTCACTAGAAGGCTCGTGGTTCCGAGATGAAACAATGCATGTTTGATGACAAACAGGAGATAACTTCCTCTTACTACCTTCAGTTATTTTTCTACATTTAACATGCACTAATACAACTATCATGTGAAAATTTGGAAATTTCAGGGGTCATTTGACCTTTTAAAGACATTTAAGTGATTTTCGAGCCATTTAATGACCGTAATTCAGATTTGAACTACATCTACATGCAAAGGCTAACCATAATGGTTTGAAAAATCATATTTGTGTACTTGTGTGCGAGTTAATTCCATGTGCAGTAAATTAGAAGGAATTTTCAAACATATTGGTCTCATGACATGGACACATGCATATGTATGCATGGAGTGCCACGGCATTTTAATTTCAAAATATTAAAAAATGATCAGAAAAACATGAAACCTTGCTTGATGTAATGTCATACCACCAAGCTGATGTGCTAAAAAATTGGCATGTTTGACGAAAGTTTGGACAGACACCCCTCACAAACCGGAGCAACTCACTAGAAGGCTCGTGGTTCTGAGAGGGAACAATGCATGTTTGATGACGAACAGGAGATAGCTTCCTCTTACGGCCTTCAATTTTTTTCTACGTTTAACGTGCACTACTACAACTATCATCTGAAAATTTGGAAAATTCTAGGTGTCACTTGACTTGTTAAAGACATTTAAGTGATTTTCTAACCATTTAATGATTGTAATTCAAATTTGAACTACATCTACATGCAACGGCTAACCATAACCGTTTGAAAATCGTATTTGTGTACTAGTGTGCGAGTTAATCCCATGTGCAGTAAATTAGAAGGAATTTTCAAACATATTTGTCTCACGGCATGGACACATGCATGGTGTGCCATGGCATTTTAATTCCAAAAAATTAAAAATGATCAGAAAAACATGAAACCTTGTTTGATGTAATGTCATGCCACCAGGATGATGTGGTAAAAAATTGGCCTGTTTGACGAAAGTTTGGAGACACCCCCCTCACAAACCGGAGCAACTCACTAGAAGGCTCGTGGTTGCAAGAGGGAACAATGCATATTTGATGACGAACGGGAGATAGCTTCCTCTTATGGCCTTCAAATTTTTTCTACGTTTAACGTGCACTAATACAACTGTCATGTGAAAATTTGGAAAAATTCAGGGGTCACTTGACCTTTTGAAGACATTTAAGTGATTTTCTAGCCATTTAATGACCGTAATTCAAATTTGAACTACATCTACATGCAACGGCTAACCATAACGGTTTGAAAAAAAATCATATTTGCGTACTTCTGTGCGAGTTAATTCCATGTGAAGTAAATTAGAAGGAATTTTCAAACATATTGGTCTCACGACATGACACATGCATATGTATGCATGGAGTGCCATGTCATTTTAATTCCAAAATATTTAAAAAAATGATCAGAAAAACATGAAACCTTGCTTGATGTAATGTCATGCCACCAGGATGATGTGGTAAAAAAATAGGCCTGTTTGACGAAAGTTTGGACACACACCCCTCACGAACCGGAGCAACTCACTAGAAGGCTCGTGGTTCCGAGAGGGAACAACGCATGTTTGATGACGAACGGGAGATAGCTTCCTTTTACGGCGTTCAAATTTTTTCTATGTGTAACGTGCACTAATACAACTGTCATGTGAAAATTTGCAAAATTTCAGGGGTCATTTGACCTTTTGAAGACATTTAAGTGATTGTCTAGCCATTTAATGACCGTTATTCAAATTTCAACTACATCTACATGCAACGGCTAACCATAACGGTTTCAAAAATCATATTTGTGTACTTGTGTGCGAGTTAATTCCATGTGCAGTAAATTAGAAGGAATTTTCAATCATATTGGTCTCACAACATGGACACATGCATATGTATGCATGGAGTTCCATGGCATTTTAATTCCGAAAAATTAAAAATTGATCAGAAAAACATGAAACCTTGCTAGATGTAATGTCATGCCACCAAGATGATGTGGTAAAAAATTGGCATGTTTGACGAAAGTTTGGACATACACCCCGCACAAACCGGAGCAACTCACTAGAAGGCTCGTGGTTCCGAGAGGAAACAATGCATGTTTGATGACAAACAGGAGATAACTTCCTCTTACTACCTTCAGTTATTTTTCTACATTTAACATGCACTAATACAACTATCATGTGAAAATTTGGAAATTTCAGGGGTCATTTGACCTTTTAAAGACATTTAAGTGATTTTCGAGCCATTTAATGACCGTAATTCAGATTTGAACTACATCTACATGCAAAGGCTAACCATAATGGTTTGAAAAATCATATTTGTGTACTTGTGTGCGAGTTAATTCCATGTGCAGTAAATTAGAAGGAATTTTCAAACATATTGGTCTCATGACATGGACACATGCATATGTATGCATGGAGTGCCACGGCATTTTAATTTCAAAATATTAAAAAATGATCAGAAAAACATGAAACCTTGCTTGATGTAATGTCATACCACCAAGCTGATGTGCTAAAAAATTGGCATGTTTGACGAAAGTTTGGACAGACACCCCTCACAAACCGGAGCAACTCACTAGAAGGCTCGTGGTTCTGAGAGGGAACAATGCATGTTTGATGACGAACAGGAGATAGCTTCCTCTTACGGCCTTCAATTTTTTTCTACGTTTAACGTGCACTACTACAACTATCATCTGAAAAATTGGAAAATTCTAGGTGTCACTTGACTTGTTAAAGACATTTAAGTGATTTTCTAACCATTTAATGATTGTAATTCAAATTTGAACTACATCTACATGCAACGGCTAACCATAACCGTTTGAAAATCGTATTTGTGTACTAGTGTGCGAGTTAATCCCATGTGCAGTAAATTAGAAGGAATTTTCAAACATATTTGTCTCACGGCATGGACACATGCATGGTGTGCCATGGCATTTTAATTCCAAAAAATTAAAATGATCAGAAAAACATGAAACCTTGCTTGATGTAATGTCATGCCACCAGGATGATGTGGTAAAAAAATAGTCCTGTTTGACCAAAGTTTGGACACACCCCCCTCACAAATCGGAGCAACTCACTACAAGGCTCGTGGTTCCGAGAGGGAACAATGCATGTTTGATGACGATTGGGAGATACCTTCCTCTTACGGCCTTCATATTTTTTCTACGTGTAATGTGCACTAATACAACTATCATGTGAAAATTTGGAAATTTCCGGGTCATTTGACCTTTTGAAGACATTTAAGTGATTTTATAGCCATTTAATGATGGTAGTTCAAATTTGAACTATATCTACATGCAACGACTAACAATAATGGTTTGAATAATCATATTTGTGTACTTCTGTGCGAGTTAATTCCATGTGCAGTAAATTAGAAGGAATTTTCAAAAATATTGGTCTCGGTACATGAACACATGCATATGTATGCATGGAGTGCCATGGCATTTTAATTCCAAAAAACTAAAAAATGATCAGAAAAACATGAAACCTTGCTTGATGTAATGTCATTCCACCAAGATGATGTGGTAAAAAAATTGGCCTGTTTGACGAAAGTTTGGACACACACCCCTCACGAACCGGAGCAACTCACTAGAAGGCTCGTGGTTCCGAGAGGGAACAATGCATTTTTGATGACGAATAGGAGATAGCTTCCTCTTGTGGCCTTTAAATTTTTTCTACGTTTAACATGCACTACTAGAACAGTCATGTGAAAATTTGGAAAATTCTAGGGGTCATTTGACCTTTTGAAGACATGTAAGTGATTTTCTAGCCATTTAGTTACCATAATTAAAATTTGAACTACATCTACTTGCAACTGCTAACCATAACGGTTTCAATAATCATATTTTTGTGTACTTGTGTGCGAGTTAAAAAATCATCAGACGATGTAAATATCTGGTGTTCAAAAAGAAAATGTAAAGATCTAGCAAGACAACCGGCCCCCACATGATTGGCACTCTATCTCGCGGCTCGAGGTTTGGTAGGTGAGTGGCGGGGGTCACGAATCAGACACGGTTTTGTATTGTAAATCGTCCTGTGTTCACACACGAATTTTGCTGGGGGAATCGTGTGTAATTCAAACTACAGTACTCGTAAATTCCAGCGACTGGCGTGTGTACCATTCCCATCGATCTAGATTCCGGCCGTCAATAAATACTACCTTGCTCACGTCATCCCGCCTGCATTCTTATCTACATCCTCCCCTCGCTTGCCCTCTCTCTCTCTCTCTCAAATATCTGCCATGGCGCTGCCGGTCTGCCCACGCGCCGACGAGGAGTCACCGCCCCCAGAGGACGCTCACTCTAATAGCAGCGACAAGGACCCCTATGCGCCGCCGGACGAGGTTGCGTCGGACCCCCCAACTTTGGATTGGTTTTGGGGCCAGTACAATCTTTGTCTGTGGATGTCGCTGCCGCCGGCTGAGAAAGCCAGACAAGTGGCATTCAAGAAGGAGATGGCAGAGGAGGAAGCCAGGTACCAGGCGGCCTGTGAAGCCCGTGACGCCGCCTGGAAAAAGGAGGCGGCAGAGCTTTGGGGGCGGGCGCATCGTCGTGCGAAGGAGGTGTACAAAGACGGGTACTTCGCAAGGAAGGTCAAAGGCGCTAGGCGCCTCAGTGCTGCGTGTGGGCCGATAAGCTCCAGCGTGCCATCGACGAGGAGCTCCTGTGGGCGCCAAACGAAATGGCAAGATCATTCGCGCTCGTCTAGCAGCAAGAGGCAGATCGGTACATCAAGTGCTGCGAGGTGGAGGAGGCGGAGTACTGCCTCTGCACTGGGAAGACGTCTCGCACCAGGGAGCTGCTGGCGAGGGGCTGCCGGAATACTGGCCCCATGAGGGATATTAGTTTTAGTATTGTTCGTTCTCAATTTTATGCATTATACCTAGTAGTTAAGTATCATCACGTATATGTGATGATATTATATATATATATATACTATGTGATGAAGTAATGAACAATTAATATAAATATATATATATATATTATGAATCCCATTTTCTATCCTTTTTTATACTAATTTGAGTCTAGGTGTTATCATCCACATATACATAATGGAAAGCGTATATACACACATTGAAACAGAACATATAAGAAGGGAAAACAGAGTACACACATTGAAACATAGCAATACTATGATTGTTGTGAATACATAGCTATCCATATCGAAATGACTCAACAAAATAAAATGCGTCCATGAGACCATCACCAGCAGCCCTTGCCTATGGTAGCTCTTGGCTCTTCCTGAACTCGTGCAGGCGTTCGTCCAAGCGGTCAACACGCTCGCGGTACATCTGGAGCGCGATCTCGAGCTCCAAGTTGTCTATTTCATCAGAGATCACCAGCTCGAGGATGCGACGGCCATGTTCCTCTACGGCGCCCAGGTGGACACCTGGGCCAAGGAGGCGGTCGAGCCTACCGACTAGCGCGTTGGCATCGAGCGGGCCGCGGACAAGGCGAATGGTGCGACCCATGCGAACGGCACGGCGGGCGTCTGGTGAAAGGACGAGGCGACCGGCCTCTGGTGCAAGTACGGCGTAGAGGGCCTCTGCCCACTCCTGGCGAGGAATGGTGGTACTAACAGGACGTGTACCTAGCTGTGATGCCCTATCGACAGCTGGCAAGCATCGATGGATCCGCTCTTGCTATGCGGCGCACCACGCCTCTCGCTCTGTGGAGCTCCAACGGTCTCGCCGTTAGGCGAGCCGCAGCCTATCAACACATACGCGCCTAGCTTGCTCTGCGGCGCGCCATCGATCATGTTGTGCGGCGAGCTGCAGCCTGTCGGCGCTGACATGGCTATCTTGATTCGTGGCGCTGAAGCGCCATGCGCCTAGGGTCTGCTCAACCTTGGCGATGACGCGCATCACGGCGTCGTCCATCGCGTTGCCGGGGAGCGCCTCGGCCTCTACGGGCCATGGCGCCTGCTCATTTTCCTCGTCGACGAGGTTGATGGCAGAGGCGGCGCTTTGGTGGGTTGGCATGCTTGGAAAATTTGGATGTGCTACAGGCTGCGCTTGTTGCCTCCGTGCGTCGCGTGCTGCCTAGGTTTATGTGCAATATCGCTGGGTGGTGGGAAAATGGTAAGGAAATGGCGGGAAATGGTGGAGTGTTCATAAAATGCCAATGATTAATGGAAACTTAGTATAGAAGGAACATTGAGCTAGCACAAGAAGTAGATGATAATCAGATGATCGTTTATCCTAGTTTTGCATGTAATAGTTTACTTTGGTGTGCGGAAATGTCATGTGTGTATTAGCCACCTATGTAATTGGATGTTTGCCACATATTACACACATCTTGTTTATGTGAAACGTTTTTGTTCTTTTGGCACAACACAAACAGTTTATCGGAATGAACTGTATGCCCTCCATTGCACGCACCTTGATCTGATTGAACCATTTCTGTTGTGTTGCCTAATCGAAAACAGTTCATCCGAGTGAATCTTATGCCGTATATCGCACACACCTTGATTTGGCTGACCGTTTCTTTTGTGTCGCCTAATCACAAACAGTTCATCCGAGTGAACTGTATGATGTATATCCCACACACCTTCATCTGGTTTCCTGTTTCTTTTGTTCCTCCTCATCGCAAGTAGTTCATTGAACTGAACCGTATGCCCTGCATCGCACACGCAACTAAAATCTGAATCGTGTTTGATGCATCCATGATCGCAAATGTTTTGCACCTTTTTTGATGGTTTTTTACACCACCGTTTGTGATTATTGCATCGCACACAGTTTTGTCGAAGGGTCTTTGATCGTAATGTCACGTTAGAAGCATCCTGCAGTAGTGTACGGGTATCTGTGGGGGAGGCCCATTCCGAAAGGGCACGGAGTGCCCAATGTTTTGGCGGAGGGGAAGGAAGATCCGCCGAACTCATATCGATTCTTCTGCGCTTACTTTATCTATGGCCTCTGTCCCCCCTTCTCTGATTTCTTCGGGGCGATCATGACCATCTATGGATTCCATCTCCTCGACTTCACGCCGAATGCAATGGCGGCCATGGCCATTTTCGCGCACTTGTGCGAGAATTTCGTCGGAGTCAAACCCAATGTGGATCTGTTCCGTCATTATTTCGTCCCGCGGGTGGAGAACAAGGGTCACCGCTCCGGGAACATTAGCTGGATGCTGTGGGTGGTGAGGACGATCTGGGATTATATCCCCGGGAAGCAGCGTGAGAGGTGGGGTGAGTGGAGAGGGGATTGGTGTTGGATTCAAGATGAGGAAGCCCCTAATTTTGTGAAGCGTGGAAGGAATGTGTTGAGCGCGGCAAGGAATGGAGTGCTAAAGGCCTCATAGAAGATAGGTTGCGCCCGGAAATCAACAAGATCACCCGTTTGAAGGCTGCCCGGCTAACCGTTGAGCATGTGGGGGCAAATTTTCTTCTCCACCGCATCTCGCCGCTGCAAGAGAGGGACAGACTGGCCTCGTTGTACGGTGATGCTGCGGACAAGATGAGGTTGCCCCCAGGATTGGCCAACAACTTGTCAGTGTATAGCCATGCCTAGTTATGCGACCAATTGCTTGGCCGCTTTGAGATGTTCAAGCTCCCGGCAACTGCCATCCCTATGAACATCAATTTGCCTCGGGACCAGATACTAAAATGGATGCCAGATTGCAACGACGATGGAGCGGCAGGTGATTGGCGACTGCCCACTCTTGATGAAGAGCTCCAATGGTCGAACACCCTGGTGGAGAAGGCCACCAGGGTTGTGACTGGAATGTACAAATGCACCTCCTCTATGGAGCTGGCGTATATCTTGAGGAGGGTCAAGGAGGACAAGGCAGCCCGCCTTGCGGAGATGGTGAAGGGTGCAAAGGTCGGGAAGGGAAGGGAAAAGGGAAGGCTAAGGATGAGAGCTCTTCCCACGGCTGTAGCAAGGCGCAGGCCACGGAAGGGGCTGCTAGGGAAGAGCTTATCAGGGATATTTCTATCGGGGATGACCTTGCCGGGCTAGAGGCCCTAGCCACTGCAGCAACGAAGCTTCAGGAGGTGGAGGATGTTGGCGAGGTGGTGGAGCTCGATGAGGAGTGCATTGCGGCTGGGCCTCAGGCCCCGGAGCCGGTCCCAGACAAGCGCGCCCGTAGGCGCGCTGCCAACAGAGGGGCAGCGGTCCCCAATCCAGCGCCAGCCGCCAAGAGGGTGAAGAAGACCACTACGAAGGTCACCAAGGGTGAGGTGGTGTGTCGCCAATCTCCTCGCCTTGCTCGGAAGAAAACTTCCTCCGCCGAGCAATTGGCGGACGTGGAAGTGGATTCCAGCTCCCACTCCGGCTCGAGCTCCTCGCATAGCTCGTCTTCCCCGGAGCCCCCGGCACAACGTCGGGCGTTGAAGCTGCCGGGGAGTTCTGCCCTTCCACCTCGAAAGAGAGGAAGGGAGTCCTCGCCTCCCATGGAGTTCAACTTGAACTCCATGCTTATTGAAGAAGAGTAAGGAAGACTTTCCCTACCCTTTGTAAGCATCTTCGATGTGTTTGATTACCTTCACTAACTGACCTTTCGTTTTGCTGTTGCCGGCAGGGAAGTGGAGGAGGAAACAGAAGCCCTCATTTACCAGCAACAGAAGAAGCTCCGCCGCCTTGGGTCATTGAGGGGCGCGGAGAGCTTGGCCTTGGCGGGGGATGACGCAGAGGACTCTGCACCGAGCCCCTAGTCCAACCCACAACCCGGGAGTGGGGACTTGGCCCCATCCGCCGAAGGCGACGGGGATAGCCTCCCTGTTCCCTCGGCCGGAGGGGGAAGTGAGACGAAGCAAGGTGAGCCCCTCCCCTAGGGGAATGCTTCCCCCGCCGCTCGAGGTGAGAGGATCTCCACGGAACCCTCCATGGAGGAGGACACGCGAAAGGCTGCCATGACTATCACGGCAGAGGGCGAAGTCCATGGCCCGGCAACAGACGTTGTCGGGGAAACTGAGGTCCCCGCCCGGCAGACTTCCCCAGGTACTCCACTTATTCCCTTTTTCCTTTCTTCCTCTGATTGCTTCTCCTGATTTCCCCATTTGCTTAGAACTTCCGTTTCTTCATCGTTCGCCGGCCTTTTCATATGCAGCCTCCAAGCCAAGGAACCAGAGCTGGTGGAGGTGGTGGTTGACATAGGAAGGGCTGCCGCAGATGAGGCCGTAGAGATCGCTACTGCTGAGGGACAGGACCATGCTACCGGGGATGCACAGGGCTCCTTGGCGATGATGGAGCACTCTTTGGAGGACGTCCCGGTAGAGCAAGTGGCCGTCGAGGTGAAAATTCCCCTCCAGGCTATGGACCCACTCTCCTCCTCCGGGACCCCCGCTGAGACTCTGCCACCCTCCTCGAACACACTGGGCATGGTGTTGTTGCCGCCTGGAACTGGAGCCCCCAGCCTGTCTCTGACGATGGATGCGGAGCTCGACAAAGAGCTTCAATGCCTCCTAGCGCCACTGTACCAGGAAGCTGGGGAGGCCGATGACTCAGCTGTCGTCGCAACAGATTTGTCTTTCATGGATTCCATGGTGACAGGCGTGAAGGAGATGCAGGCCCGGCACAACCAAAAGTGGAAGGTACTCAAGGAGTGGCGTGAGTCCGCCATCGAGGTGACCAGAAGCTGAAGGAAAATGCCTGGAGTTGCGTGAGTGGCACGGCAAGCAGTCCAAGGTGCTCATGAGGCAGCAAGAGACGCTCCTGATGATGAGAGTAGACGTCATGGCCCGTGAGGCGCGCCTGGCGGATCGCAAAGCATCCCTGGAGGCCAGAGAGCAAGAGATCTACCTCCGGGAGGAGAAACTCGAAGCCATTCTCCGTGCCAAGGATGAAGATCTGGAGGCTCTTGTGCGGCAACGCAGCAAGGAACAGGAGGACAAGCACGGAGCCGCCCTGGACGCCCTTGCTGCTGATTCTGCTGCTTAGCTGAAGAAGCTTACTGAAGATCAGGTTGTCGTGTCAAATGCCAAAACTGACCTCGATCAGCAGGTGGCTAAGCTGACAGAGGATCTTGCCGGGAGCGTCAAGGAGGTGAAGGCTCTCAAAGAAGAAGCACGAGAGAAGGAGATCTCCTTGGCTGACGTGCAGTCACAGCTCTCCTCCAAGATCCTGAGCCTTGATACTGCCAACGGCACCATCACAGACATGAAGGCCAGGATCGGCACCTTGGAAATCGCAGCAGAGTCCAGCACGTCCCGCCAACAGCTTCTGACCAAGGATCTGGACACCGCCAAGTGTCTCCGGTAGGATGAAGAGGACAAGCTGAAGAATCAGTCCGAGCAGGTCGACCTCTAGATCAAGAGCCAGATCAACATCGCCGAGCGTCTTGCTGCCCAAGCTGTGGTGATGGGCATGGATGGCCCAGCCTTCTTAGTCAATAGGCATGAGGTTCCAAGCGCCAAGCTAGAGTCTTCTTCAATGAGCTGATCAAGAAGCTGAAGGTGCATGACGAGGTGAGGGCCGAGCGTTTTGCGACCGAGTACCATAAACTTGCCCGCGATGCCCTCCTCATGGTCTTGAGCAATATTGCCTGCCGCCATCCGGACCTCGACCTTGATGACGATTTCAAGAAGCCGCCAGCGGGCGCCGATGTCGCAGCTGCCAAGGAGAAAGAAGCTCCCCGGGCCGACAGGGTCCTTCATGTCTGAACGGCTGCATCTAGTCATCAAACCAAGTATCGGGCCACTATTGCCCCTGCGTTGCCCTATAATGAAACATGATATACACTTTGTGTTTAGTCACTCTATCTCTAGTGTTTGCATGGAACTGAAATTCTTAGGTGGATCTTAAATGCGTGTTTGTCCCTTTGAGCTTTATATGTTTGTGTTCGCATGATCAATCCCCTATGTCTGCTCTGGATGCCTACTGGTAGCATATTGCCGCGATTGTCGTAACGGTCTAACCCTTAACAGTCATCTTGGTGTGGATGCGTCCCGGCAGGTTTTTCCTAGGTAGCTCTTGATGCAGCCTCTCGAACTGCGAGCATGGCTCGGGACAGGAAGATGGAGCGATCAATGAAACTAGACAAGGTTCCATCACACTCACGAAAGTTAAGGGATAAACAACTACAAAAGTCCAAAATGTATCCATAAGAAGTGATAATGTAAACTTAGCTTTCGTTGTAAGCTCATTTCTCCTTCGCCGGGCCGCACGTGCTTGGCGCGCTCGCGACACCCGGAAGGGCGGAAACCAATCGGGCAATTCTTTCGTCCCCGACAGGGAACGACACGCGTCTTATGCGGCTAGCTGGCATCGGAGTACAGTGCCGGGCTCTTTCGGTCTCCCTCCCTTCCCTCCTCCTTTCTTCGAAACAGCCTCGCGACAGCTATCATGTGGACTATACCAATGTAGATGACTTTGCCGGAGCATACTTGCCGAGGCATCAACCAGCGGATTCATACCAGTGCTCCAGTCAGGATTCCCCAAAATAGGGTGAATACTAGACCGAGTATCGCGCGGTAGTCATCGACATCAGTGATTCCAGGGCCAAAACGGCTTGATTTTTGTTGAAGGGAAGGAACGGGAAAGAGGGATCTTGCGCCCGCGTGGCCCGCACCCCTTTTCCCGAACGACGCCTGAACGACGGTGCACCGCCGGGGTCGCCGAGAGGAGCATATTGCCACCAGTAGCGATCTTCGCCCTAGCCATGGCTACGGCGAATCGTGAAGATAAACAATGTAGCGCGGGGATGCCCCCGCTTAGTTTCAGTGTCTTCCTGGGTGCCGCAAACGCCAGAGGCTTCGAGCGGGCAACCACGGATAGAGCGTGCCGCACACGCCTTCAGGTTTGCGCAAGCGAGCCCCCTACCTGGCACACCAAAGATGTCATGCGAAACCACGACCACCTATGGGACCAGACGGCCCCTTGCTGGTTCGGCAGGGGGACGTCGCGTTGCACAAAGAGTAGACGAGCGTGGGGTAGCACGACAGAGATCACGCAGGCAATTTTATCCAGTTTCGGGCCGCCGCGAGGCGTAAAACCCTACTCCTACTTTGGCGGATTGAAGGTGGAAGAGTGGTGGTGGAGCATAGTACACTTGCCTAGCAAGGGCGGCAGTGGCAACGCGCGTATGGGGGTGTAAGTTATACAACCTTCTAACCCTTTCCACGGTTGTCATAGCCCTCCTTTTATAGATTAAGGGGTTACCACAATGGCAAAGTGGTCATTATGCACTGATAAGATAGCAAACAATGCTATCATACCTAACTATGCAGGCTGACAGGGTACATTAAATGCACCGCTTAACATCACGTCATTGGTTGCCCGGCAAGCCTTGCCGGGCTATCTCGTTAGCTTCACACCTACTCGCTTGACACGTCGTAGGACAGGTGTCATCTGTAGGCATTTCCTATAGAAAGAGGCCTCCATGTGGCGAATGGCTGCCACTTAGTCAGTTTTCGCGGCTTGACACCGCACTGATTGACGACGTGGGTCATGGCGGAGTAGTTGGTGTGGTGGTTTTTCCTCCGTGAGCCCCGGCAGGCCCTGCCGACACGTCTTGGACATCATCTTCCGAGGGTGGCCCCGTCCTTGCCGAGCTCGCCTGCCCGACAAGGGAGGCTTTTCTCCTGGTGGCATCTTACTTCTCTGGCTTGACTTTGGTCCTCCTGATCTGCATGTTGGTCCTTCGATGCTCTTGGTCCGTTGTGTTCTGGCTTGGCCTTGGCTTGTCCGTGCATGAGTCAGGGGAAAATATATACCCCTATCTGTTTTCCCCGACACCAGGGTTTGTTGCATCGACAGATGGACTACGAAAGAAGGAGTGGCAAGAGCCTAAGCTTGTGGATTCCCATTGCACCCCAAGGTAATATTCAAGGAAAACCAAGCATTTAAGCTTGGGGATGCCCCGGAAGGCATCCCCTCTTTTGTCTACAATCCATCGGTAAATTACTTGAGGCTATATTTTTATTCACCACATGATATGTGTTTTGCTTGGATCGTCATGTATTATATGAGTCTTTGCTTTTTTTACACAAGAATCCTTGCTGGACACACCTTTTGATAGGGACACACATTAATTGTGAATTGTTAGAATACTTTATGTGCTTCACTTATATTTTTTGAGCTAAGTAGTTGCTCTAGTGCTTCACTTATATCTTTTTAGAGCACGGCGGTGGTTATATTTTAAAGAAATTCATGAACTCTCATGCTTCACTTATATTATTTTGATACTCTTATATATAGTTTGGCAATTTGCTTGGGTTATGAATTTAGTCCTAATATCATGGGTATTCAAGAGGGATATAATAAAAACTTTCATGAAGATCATTGAATATATGAGAAGTTCGATTCCTTGCATTTGTTTTGCGATATAAAGGTGGTTATATTAGAGTTATGCTAGTGAGTAATTGTGGTTTAGTAAGAATATTTGTGTTAAGTTTTGTGATTCTCAAAGCATGGACATATGGTCTCTCGTTATGTGATGATATTGGAGCATGATTTATTACTAATTGTCTTCCGTATGAGTGGTGGGTGGGGGATGAGCGATGGTCTTTTCCTACCAATCTATCGCCCTAGGAGCATGCGTAGTAGTACTTTACTTCGAGGGCTAATAAACTTTTGCAATAAGTATGTGAGTTTTTTTATGACTAATGTGAGTCCATGGATTATACGCACTCTCACCTTCCGCACTTTGCTAGCCTCTTTGGTACCGTGCATTGCCCTTTCTCACATTCAGAGTTTTTGCAAACTTTGCGGGTGCATCCAAACCCCGTGATATGTTACACTCTTTAACACATAAGCTGTCAGGACCCCGATCCTAAGTCACACTGATCTAGCATGTAACACATCACATCACTTTGCGGCCTCACGCACGGTATCCCCATGGGTGCCACCTTACCTGGCCCGGGACCGTTTGTGCCTTTTGGCTCACGTATATGATAGTGTCGCTAGCATCCATATGCCAGAGAACCCGGGCCGACATGACTAGTCGTAAACCCAAGGTGGCACTAACTTACAGGGACAGGCATACATGGCCACCAATTCACGTGTCGGTCATCAACGTATGAACCCAAGTCATAGCAAGCTACAAGGACTTACAGTAACAACGCGTGAAATTTCCCCGAAGGGACAGACACAGGAGCAAAGAAGGACACATGCCGATCATCCCATGTGTTCCGGAGCAGTAGCAACCTACCATGGCTCAGTGAAAGCACTAGGAGACATTTCCCCATAAGAGAGGCTACCAAGAATAAACAACTAGATAGTCGGATCCCACACATACCAAGCATTTCAAAATGATACACACAATATGCTCGATATGTGCAAATACAACATGGCATCACAAAAAACTCTACGAATCAAACTATTTGTTCATAAGGCTCCGAAGAGTCATATATAGTATGAATTACAATCATGGGTCACATGACCCAACATATAGAGCATACAGGCAACGGAAGCATAACATGTCTCTGGGTACAGACATCTGAAAAGGAAGAAGGCTTTACAACCTGGCTATTTACAAGACCCTCCAAAGGGGTACAAGATCGTAGCTGAGGTAACAAGCTAAACGTTGAAGTCCACGTGGAACTACTAGTGAGACTGAAGTCTCTCTGCAAAATCATAAATTAAGCAAACGTGAGTACAAATGTACCCAACAAGACGTACATCAGAAATAACTACATATGCATCAGTATCAACAAAGGGGTGGTGGAGTTTAACTGCAGCAAGCCAGCTTTGACTCAGTGGCTATCCTGTACTACGACTGCTGGTATATAACTCTTCTGAGGTGGCACACACGAGTCCACATATTCACCATATCAATACACCACTATGGATACGCTCCCATCTCCCTACGAGAAGGCCATCCATAGCACTCACGCTTATCTTGCGCATTTTAGAGTATCCACTTTCACTTTCCTATGAACTGCATAAGCAACCCAGTAGTCCATTATCGTCGATGCGGCTATTCGAATAGATCATGTTAACCCTGCAGGGATGTACTTCTTCACACACGCTCTCACCACTTATCGCCGTTTACACAACATGTACTCGGCAACCTTCTAGCGGAAGCCCAGCGAGGGTGTCGGCCACGACCTGACTAACCACACCAGTCTCTAGTATAGGTTTATTGCCTATTCAGGTTCCATCCGCACGGAGTCCGGCTGAGGTTTCCACTACGGCCCCGAACGATGTGTGCAGGGTTCCCAAGGCACGAAACGGGCGTCTCGGTACACCGTGCCACGTGCCTACTGCATCACAGACCACCCCCATGGTCAGCACTGCACACAGCCTCCAGCATACTACAAACACCAGAAACTACTTGCAACTCCTGGACAGAGGACAAGGCGATTAATAAGCCGAGAGGGTCCATTGGTTTCGGGCGCATCCCGTGGTAGTAACTGTTCTTGGATCACAAACACCGAACTCAGTTCTTGAGGACGGTTTCAATGAGACAACCCACCATGTACTACTACATGGCCTATCATCGCTACCTTTACCAAATCGTGTTCACACACTTAGCTCTCAAAAGTAGGACATGATGACCACATTCCAATTCATCCCTGATGAATCAGACCTGACACAACTCTAAGCAATAGCAAGCACAACACTCAAGCATAAATGAGTAGGCACATCATGGCTCAAACAACTCCTACTCATGCTAGTGGGTTTCAACTATTTATTTTGGCAATGACAGGCCATGGAGAGGAAAGGGGTTCAACTACCGCAGCATGTAACAGTTGAAATGTTGTTGTCCCAATGTAGTAAAAGAGAGCAAGAGCGGGAGAGTGGGATTGTATCGAAATGTTCAATGGGGGTTGCTTGCCTGACACTTCTGAAGATAGTATAGCTCTTCATCGGTGTCATCGAACTCCTCGTGGGAACCACGTCTACCGAGAGGGTACAAACACCGGCAAACAAGAGTAAACACAACAAATGCAATGCAACAATATGATGCATGATCATGACATGGCATCATGCTGTGATTTGAGCTAATGCAACTAAAACCAGAAGGGTTTGATCTAATTTGAACCAAGGGTTCAAATTCAAACTCAAGTTATGAATTTATAATATGCATTAGCATGTTTTGATCTATACAACAAGGTTAAGTTGATTTGTCATGCATGAAACCAGTACCAATGTATAGATTGGATTTTTCTGATCATTTTTCATATAGAAATTGTATCGTTTGGAGTTACCGTTTATTTTCTATGAATTTTCAAAGTTTAGTCAAATTTCTGGAATTTATAAATAATTTAAGACTTATTTTAAATCTAGAAATATTTATGACATCAGCACTGCATCAGCACGACGTCAGCAGGTTAACAGAGGTCAGCCGGGTCAAACCTGACCAGTGGGTCCCACTGGTCAGTGTCACAGTGCTGGTTAGGGTCGCTGACATGTGGGCCCAGTCAACGGCCATGTCAGCACGGTTAAGGCTGACGCGTGGGGCCACTATGGTTAGTTAAACCTAAACGGGAACCAAACCATGGTTAAGGAGGCAGTGGGGCCCGGCTGTCAGTGTCACTAGGGGTTAATTAGTGGGGCTGTTAGTGGCTAATGATGTTGCGACGTTAGCATGCTGGAGTTGAACCCCGGCGAGCACACAAACGCGGCGGCGACTCTCGGGAACGCACTACGGGCAGTGGTTTGGCTCGCTGAGGGCACCAGGGCATAGACCTTGCTCGGCCGCATCAAGAGGCAGCAAAGTTGGACGCGGGGGTCACCGGATTCGGCGCCGACGACGAGGTTTGCGGTGGCAGCAGGTCGGGCATGCGCGGGCACGGTGCTGCAGTGCGTTAGCGAGCAGGGTTAGATGCGTGGAGGACGCCACTTGCCTCCAGGAGCGCGTGGGGCTCGTTGGTCCGAGCATCGGAGCTCGACAGCTAGGTTCCCAGCGGACGGCGGCGCAGAAGCTCACGAGGATGGTGCTACAGCTCGAAATCGAGTGATACAACAGAGGGGAAAGAGGGGCAAGCACACTAGGAGTCGACCGGAGACAAAGGAGAGGTTGGGGGCGCGCTGTTGCCCGTGAATCAACGTCTGCGGCCGATGGTGCCGAAGGTTGAAGACGAGCACGGTGATGATGAAGCAGGGCCTCCCGGCGTCCCGTAGCTCGGTGGAGAGGACGAGGAAGACGTGGTGGCGCTTCTCCGATCAGCGGTAGGGCGAGGGGAGTGCGGTAGCCGTGGCGGCAGCGAACGGCGGCGATGGGCACGCTCGGCCGCGGAAGAGAACGACAACGAGAGGGAGAGGGTCGGGGCGGTTTGGGTGTCTTAGTGGCATCGTCTAGGTGCGTCGATGGGGAGCCAGGCAGGCAGGGAGGGAGGAGGTGGCCGGGTGCACGGCGAGCAATACGCCCTCATGCCTACTGGCATGAGGTTGAAGACGGTGTGGTGGCTGGGCTGCGCCAACTACAGTGCTGGGCCAGCTAGGCTGCCACGTAAGATTCCCTCTCTCTCTCTCTCTTTAAACTTTTGTTTCTGTTTTTCTATTTATTTTGTTTTGTTTTGATTTAGTAAAAATACTAAACCATTTGATAAAATGCTGAAAATAATTTTGGGCACTTGTGAAATTGTTTACAACAGCCCTCAAATACTTTCTGAATTATTTGGACATGTAAAAATATTTATAGTATCTAAATGTCCAAATGCAAATACTTTATGGAATAATTCAATAACCCAGAGTGTCCTAGAAAAATGTGCACCATTTTTGCCAAAGGTTTTAGCCCAATCCAGAAATGATGAACATTTTGTGAAGGGCATTTTGGGTTCATTGAAACCAATTTTGGTTGAACCTAGTAATTCAAAGGGGTGCTAGGGTTTGTTAAATCCCCATTTAAAGTTTAAATAAAATTTAAACATGATGCAGCATGATGATCAAGCAAGGAAAAGCAAAGGCTGAACTAGGGTTGTGACATAAGCCACCTTATATCTTCCTCAAAACAGCCACTATACCTACCTATTAAGGCATTTCCATAGCCATTCCTAGATATATTGCCATGCAACTTCCACCGTTCCGTTTTACTATGACACATATCATCATTATCATATTGCTTTGCATGATCATATAGTTGGCATATTATCTGTGGCTTGGCCACCGTTCATAATTTTCATACATGTCACACTAGATTATTGCACATCCTGGTACACTGCCGGAGGCATTCATATAGAGTCATATTTTTGTTCTAGTATCGAGTTGTAATTCTTGAGTTGTAAGTAAATAAAAGTGTGATGATCATCATTATTAGAGCATTGTCCCATGTGAGGAAAGGATGATGGAGACTATGATTCCCTCACAAGTTGGGATGAGACTCCGGACTAAAATAAAAAAGAGGCCATAGAGCCCCCCCCCCCAAAAAAAAGAGGCCAAAGAGCACAAAAAGAATAAAATATTAGAAAAAGAATAAAATGAGAGAAAAAGAGAGAAGGGACAATGTTACTATCCTTTTCCACATTTGTGCTTCAAAGTAGCACCACATTCTTCATTATAGAGAGTCTCCTATTTTGTCACTTTCATATATTACTAGTGGGAATTTTTCATTTTAGAACTTGGCTTGTATATTCCAATGATGGGCTACCTCAAATGCCCTAGGTCTTCATGAGCAAGCAAGTTGGATGCACACCCACGTAGGTTTATTTTGAGCTTTCATACACTTATAGCTCTAGTGCATCCGTTGCATGGCAATCCCTACTCCTTGCATTGACATCAGTTGATGGGCATCTCCATAGCCCGTTGATTAGCCTCATCAATGTGAGACTTTCTCCTTTTTGTCTTCACCACACAACCTCCAACATCTGATTCTATTACACCCATAGTGCTATATCTATGGCTCACGCTCATGTATTGCGTGAGAGTTGAAAAAGCTGAAGGCGTTAGTATGAACCAATTGCTTGGCTTCTCATCAGGGTTGTGCATGATAAATACTTTGTGTCAAGAAGATGGAGCATGACAAGACTATATGATTTTTTAAGGATAACTTTCTTTAGCCATGATATTTTGAAAAGACATGATTGCTTTTTAGTATGCTTGAAGTATTATTGTTTTTATGTCAATATTAAACTTTTGTTTTGAATTTTACATATCTAAATACTCATGCCACATAAAGAAATATTACATGATAAACATGTTAGGTAGCATTCCACATCAAAAGTTATGTTTTTATCATTTACCCACTCGAGGACGAGCAGGAATTAAGCTTGGGGATGCTTGTTACATCTCCAACGTATCTATAATTCTTGATTGTTCCATGCTATTATATCATTCATCTTGGATGTTTTATATGCATGATAAACGGATAGAAACTTTTAACGATTTTTCTTAGACTACAAGACACCCTAGAAGCTTTGGGGGGAGACCAGAAGGGCCACAAGGACACGACAAGCTCACAGGGTGCACCCTATGGGGGGCGCCCCCAAGCTTGTGGCCCCCTGTGTCTCCTCTAGCCCTAATTCTTCTTCTATAAATACCTAAATATTCCCCATAGACCAGAGGGCACACCAAAAATACTTTTCAACCGCCGCAAGTTCCAGAACCACAAAATCCCATTTGGAGGCCTTTTCCGGTACTCTTTCGAAGGGGGCTTCGACCATGGAGGGCTTCTACATCAACCTTGCTGCCCTTGCAATGATATGTGTGTAGTTTAACAAAGACCTACGGGTCCATAGTTAGTAGCTATAGGGCTTCTTCTCTCTCCTTGATCTTCAATACAATGTTCTCCTCGATGTTTTGGAGATCTATTCGATGCAGTCTTCTTTTGTTGTGCATTTGTTGAGATTCGATGAATTGTGGGTTTATGATCAGATTATCTATGAATACTATTTGAGTCTTCTCTGAACTCTTTTATGCATGATGAAGATAGCTTTGTATTTCTCTCCGATATATTGATTTGGTTTGGCCAACTAGATTGATTTTCTTGCACTGGGTGAGGTGCTTTGTAATGGGTTCAATCTTGCGGTGCTTATTCCTAGTGACAGAAAGGGACATAACACGTATTTGTATTGTTGCCATTAAGGATAAAAAGATGGGATTTATCATGTGTGAGTTTACTTTTTGTACATCATGCCATCTTGCTTAAGACATTACTCTGTTCTTTATGAACTTAATACTCTAGATGCATGCTGGATAGCGGTCGATGTGTCGAGTAATAGTAGTAGTGTAACGCCCCCGATGCGGCTATATCTCCCACGTGTCGAGGCACGACTTAGAGGCATAACCGCATTGTGGTTTTGTCGCAAGAAGGGTCATCTTCACACAATCCCATGTAATGAACAAGAATGGGATAGAGAGTTGGCTTACAATCGCCACTTCACACAATACATAAATATAATTCATACATCATCCAAAATACACACATAGACCGACTACGGTCAAGATCCAAATGAAAAATAAGATAACCCCAAATGCTAGATCCCCGATCGTCCCAACTGGGCTCCACTACTGATCATCAGGAAAAGACACATAACGACCACGTTCCTCATCGAACTCCCACTTGAGATCGATCCCATCATCTACACTGGCATCATCGGCACCTGCAACTGTTTTGGTAGAATCTGTGATGTCACGAGGACTCAGCAATCTCACACCCGCGAGATCAAGACTATTTAAGCTTATAGGAAAGGATAGTGTAATGAGGTGGAACTGCAGCAGGCACTAAGCAGATATGGTGGCTAACATACGCAAATGAGAGCGAGAAGAGAAGCAACGGAACGGTCGTCATCTAGCAATGACCAAGAAGTGATCCTGAACTCCTACTTACGTCATTCATAACTCAAACCGTGTTCACTTCCCGGACTCCGCCGAGAAGAGACCATCACGGCTACACACACAGTTGATGTATTTTAATTGGGTCAAGTGACAAGTTCTCTACAACCGGACATTAACAAATTCCCATCTGCCTCATAACCGCGGGCACGGCTTTTGAAAGATAATACCCTGCAGGGGTGTCCCAACTTAGCCCATCATAAGCTCTCACGGTCAACGAAGGATAAACCTTCTCCCGGAAAGACCCGATCAGTCTCGGAATCCCGGTTTACAAGACATTTCGACAATGGTAAAACAAGACCAGCAAAGCCACCCGAATGTGCCGACAAATCCCGATAGGGGCTGCACATATCTCGTTCTCAGGGCACAACGGATGAGCGAAGTGTACAGGTACCAACATAACCCAAGTTGCCAAGGGACGGTCCCGCACGGTGCTCTAGTTTGGACCAGCACTCAGAGGAACACTGGCCCGGGGGTTAAAATAAGATGACCCTCGGGCTCGCGAAAACCCGGGGGAAAAGGCTTAGGTGGCAAATGGTAAAACCAAAGTTGGGCCTTGCTGGAGGAGTTTTATTCAAGGCGAACTGTCAAGGGGGTCCCAAAAATCACCCAACCGCGTAAGAAACGCAAACTCAAGGAACATAATACCGGTATGACAGAAACTAGGGCGGCAAGAGTGGAACGAAACACCAGGCATAAGGCCGAGCCTTCCACCCTTTACCAAATATATAGATGCATTAATTAAATAAGAGATATTGTGATATCCCAACATATCCATGTTCCAACATGGAACAAATTTTAACTTCACCTGCAACTAGCAACGCTATAAGAAGGGCTGAGCAAAAGCGGTAACTTAGCCAAACAACGGTTTGCTAGGAAAGGATGGTTAGGGGCTGAATATGGGAGGCATGATATAGCAAGTGGTAGGTAGCGCAGCAAGGCAATAGAACGAACAACTAGCAAAGCAAAGGTAGAAGTGATTTCGAGGGTATGGTCATCTTGCCTGCAAGGTTCTCAGAGTTGTCGAAAGCTTGATCCTCGTAAGCGTACTCAACAGGTTCCTCATTCACGAACTCGTCTCCCGGCTCTACCCAAGACAAGAACACAAGCAATGGAACCACAATCAATCACGGGAAATGCACAAGCAACATGATGCAAAACATGTATGATATGCGAGATATGATATGCGATGCATATGCGTGCTCCGGAAGGAAAATTATGAACAAGGCAGTATCTTGGCAAACCAAGTATGCCACTGGAAAGATGAGATGATTTCGGTCGAAATCGATATAAAGATCACCGGAAACGGATGCACGGTTTGCAAATGGCAAGCAAAACAAGAATGACACGAATCTGCGATTAACAGCATGATAGCACTTAGAATGCAACAAGTAACAATGCTACAGCACTCCAACATAGCAACAAACCATATGGCAGTAATCTACAGGGGATGCTTGACAAAAGATGAACACTGAGCTACGGCTAGTTCACAACATAAGAGGTTCCAACAAGCATGGCAAAAGTGCAAAAGATAACAGGATCACAGACTTGGTGAAATTACTGGACATGACTGAAAACAGCATCAGGTAGCAATGTTCAGAGCACGAAAACAACATGCTACAGGAACTTAACATGGTAAAACAAGGCATGGAAGTGTTCTACTAAATGCATATGACAAAAGTACCTTACTGACCATAAGCCAAAAAGGACCAGAAGATATGGTGCCAACCATGTAAACATAGCAAGTTTCGTTAACAGATCTCAGACTTAGCAGAAAACAGAGCAGGGCAGAAACAATAATATGAAGGCATCTTGGTGAGCTTGATGCACTCACCACAAAGCAATTCATGACAAAAAAAGCATACGTACAGCAAGATGGCATGTTTATGAAGCTATCTATGGCAAGAGCAAATACATAGCATGTATGAGACAACTAGAACAAGCTTGGCAAAATTGCATATCATGTTAAGAATCTGCCAGAAATATTTTATAGCAAAAGTAGAGCAAGATTGAGTCATGCTATGGCACTCCATAATTGCAAAAAAGGGCAGGAATGGATCAATTACAACAATATCTACAAACCATCCTTACTGAACATCTCTAAAATATGCATGGATCTCTCTGTAGCATCAAGTTTACATGGCAACAAAATAACAGCAGACAAAGACTTAGAGAAATCACTGTGTCCCTGAAATCAGAAACATTACGGGGCCTAGTTTGGATACTTGTGCTAGTCACCACAGAGATCACAAAACTACATAGCATACACCCCTGGAAAGATGGCATGGCATACAACAAAACGCATGTAGAGCTCATGCCCATAAGATGCACAGATTAAATGATACAAAAATAACAAATCTCCAAGTTCTGCTAAATAACAGCAGATAACAGCAACTAGCACTCTTGCATCAGATATTCGGGCATCAAGATGGCCTCTAATGAACATGGTTCAATTGAACAAAATGAAGATCATCACGAGACGAACATTTCGATATATTAAACGCACGAAACGGAGCTATATGCAGAGAGTTATGATGCGATGAACAGGTGCATGTATTGCAAAATTCCCAGGGACAGAAAAAAACAACCTCCGGATCTAGGGTTGACCACGGCACGGATTACGATGCGGCGGCGGATCTCGCCGGATCCGCGCCGGAGGGATAGCTGGAGCTCGCCAGAGGGGGCCTGGACGACGGCGGCCGGCGGCGGGAGGCGCGGAGGACGGCGGGGAAGCACGGCGGCGCGGCGCGCGGGGCGGCGGCGATGCGGGAGGGCGGCAGCCGGCGACGGTGAGGCGGCGGGGACGGCGGCGAGCGGCGGCGGAGTGCAGCGGCGAGGCGGGCAGAGGCGAGGTGCGGCGGCGCACGGGAGCGGGCGACGGGCGGTCGGGCCGCGCGGGCCGGCGGCGCGGGAGCGGCGGCGGGACAGGTGTCGCGCGCTGAGTGGCTGGGGACGGCGGCAACGATGTGTCCGGCTCGGACCGGACACGTCCGGCAGCGGCGGGGGAAAACTGCTAGGGTTGATCTGCGAATGTTTTCGGGAGGGGGTGCATATATATAGTTAGAGGGAGCTAGGAGAGTCCAAATGAGGTGCGGTTTTCGCCCACACGATCGTGATCGAACGACCTAGAGCATGGAAGAGAGTTTGGTTGGTTTTGGGCTGTTTAGAGGGGGGTTTTGTTGCAACACACAAAAGGACTTTGCGGATGCCCGGTTAACCGTTGGAGTACCAAACGACCTCCAAATGGAACGAAACTTGACCGGTGGTCTACCGATGGTATACCAAGGACACTTGACAAGCCTCGGTCCATTCCGAGAACATTTGACACCCGCTCATGAAAGAAAACAAGAGGGGTGCGCCGGAGGAGATGGGAGCGCCGGATTGCAAAACAGACAACGGGGAAAATGCTCGGATGCATGAGACGAACACGTATGCAAATGCAATGCACATGATGACATGATATGAAATGCATGACATGAAAAAAATGCAAAACGAAAGACAAAACCCGACCACGGAGGGAATATCATAACACATAGCCGAAAATGGCAAGAGTTGGAGTTACAAATATGGAAAGTTACATCCGGGGTGTTACAAGTAGATGCAAGCAGGAGTCTGTCTACTTGTCTCGGACGTGATGCCTATATACATGATCATTGATTTGGATATCATCATGATTATTCGCTTTTCTATCAATTGCCCAACAATAATTTGTTTACCCAATGTATGCTATTTCCAAGAGAGAAGCCTCTAGTGAAAACTATGGTGCCTGGGTCTACTTCTTATCATATATTAAAACAAAAAATACCGTGTTGCAATTTTGCTTTAATTTATTTTATTTTGTGTTTTAATAATCTATCTATCACTACAAGATTTAATCCTTACAATTAACTGCTGAGGGATTGACAACCCCTTGTTCGCGTTGGGATTATTTGTTATTTTATGTGTAGGTACTGCTAACAAGGTGTTGCTTGGTTCTGCTGCTAGATTGATAACCTTGGTTCTTAACTGAGGGAAATACTTATCTCTACTTTACTACATCATCCTCTCCTCTTCGAGGAAATCCCAACATAGCTCACAAGTAGCACGCTCAAGATCCAAGTTCTTGTGTTGCGCCTCTTCCTTCTTCTTGTACTTCCCGTCATGTTGCTTATTCCACCATGGTAGAGGGGGGCCCTAATCCCCCTCGTGCGCAACTCATTTCTCGTGTTGCACCTGGTCATGAAGCTCTCGCTCCCAGCGCCGCTCCTCCTCCAGATCCACCAGCGACAGAGGCTGCTTTGAAGCCCGCCGCTTGTCCCGCAAGCCCATGGCCACCACATTCACGAAAGAACGCTGGAGGGGTGGTGGGGAGGGATGTGACGAAGACGACGAGCAGTGGCACCAAGCTACCACAATTCTTCTTTGGTGGCTAGGAACCTGTCGGTGTCAAAACCGGCGGATCTCGGGTAGGGGGTCCCGAACTATGCGTCTAAGGCGGATGGTAACAGGAGGCAGGGGACACGATGTTTACCCAGGTTCGGGCCCTCTCGATGGAGGTAATACCCTACTTCCTGCTTGATTGATCTTGATGATATGAGTATTACAAGAGTTGATCCACCACGAGATCGTAGAGGCTAAACCCTATAAGCTAGCCCATGGTATGATTGTTGTTGTCCTACGGACTAAACCCTCCGGTTTATATAGACACCGGAGGGGGCTAGGGTTACACAGAGTCGGTTACAAGGGAGAGATCTACATATCCGTATTGCCAAGCTTGCCTTCCACGCCAAGGAGAGTCCCATCCGGACACGGGACGAAGTCTACAATCTTGTATCTTCATAGTCCAACAGTCCGGCCAAAGGATATAGTCCGGCTGTCCGAGGACCCCCTAATCCAGGACTCCCTCAGTAGCCCCTGAACTAGGCTTCAATGACGATGAGTCCGGCACGCAGATTGTCTTCGGCATTGCAAGGCGGGTTCCTCCTCCAAATACTCCGTAGAAGATTTTGAACACAAGGATAGTGTCCGGCTCTGCAAAACAAATTCCACATACCACCGTAGAGAGAATTATATTTCCACAAATCTAATCTGCTGACGCATTTTGCAACATGACATCACACCAAGGCCCGGTCATTATTCGAACCGTTTTTCACAACCAGCCACTGCACATATCGCGAGGCGGTTTCCTTGGCACGTCTTGTCGAAGCAGAGATCGTGTCCCCTTATCCCGGGATTCTCATCGATACGGGTGTGGGTAACCCAACTGCGCCATCAATCATGGCGCTTGGGGAATAAGCGGTTTTACCAGGCAAGCGGGGAGGCGCAGAATCCCTGCTGCCTTTATAAGGGGATAAGGACTCCCTTTCGCACCCACGCTTTCTACTTCCCGATTCATTCCCCTCCGCCCAAGCTCCAGCGCCCAAGCGTTCATCTTCCCTACCCACAAAAGGCCTTCCGAAGATGTCCGGATCCGGAGTATGAGGCAAATGGGTGGCCTCTACCGTCCGAGAGAAGGATATCAAAAAGCTTCGGGAGCCCGGGTACCTGGCCAAGAAAATCAGCAACCGACTCCCGACGGTGGGACAGATCGTCCCTACTCCGGAACCCCATGAGAGGGTTGTATTCCTCCCTCACTTTGTCCGCGGGCTAGGGTTTCCCCTCCACCCGTTCGTGCGCGGGATCATGTATTACTATGGGATCGATCTTCATGATCTGTCCCCTAATTCCTTCCTCAACATCTCGACATTCATTGTCTTGTGCGAGGCTTTTCTCTGCATCTCGCCGCACTTCAGTTTATGGCTGAAGATTTTTAATGTGAAGCCCAAGGTGGTGGGCGGCGAGCACGCCGAGTGCGGGGGCGCTATGGTGAGCAAGATGCCCAACGTCATATGGCCAATGGGAACCTTTAATGATTCTGTCAAGGAGTGGCAACAGCAGTGGTTTTATATCACTGAGCCGCGCGGCACAGAATGGGCCGCCTCTCCCGAGTTTCGATCCGGTGCCCCCCTGCAGCTTACATCCTGGGTCAAGAAAGGCCTGGACTGGTCCTCGTCCGATGAACTGTCGGTGCTCCAGACGCGCATTAAAGATATGGGAGACAAGAACATTGAACTTGTCAATGTGGTCCAGGTGATGCTAGTTTGCCGGATCCTGCCTTGTCAGCACCGGACTTGCAATCTATGGGAATTCGATCCGGCCAGACACCAAACCTTGCAAGAGCTTTTCGACTCTTCACACAAGGACATCTGGAAGGTGCTTTTCAAGTCCAGCAAATCATGGCCGAACTCCGCCGAGGACCGCGGGTACCAACTGTCCCGCCCTGCAAGTTCGGTAAGTCATCAAACTTTTTATCCGCGTAACCCAAAGGAAGCGCTTAACGTGTTTTATACAACTCTCCCAGGGCTGGACGAAGAAGGCGGAGCGGATCCATTGTCCAGCCCCGCTGCCCGAAGCACCGGCCGTCCCACTTCTGACGAAGATGCTGGTCCCGGCGCCTTACAAGGTGCCGAAGAAGACGGCCGAGAAGGAGGCCAAAACGACCCGGGGCGGCCTTCGTCGTCGCGGCACTTCGGACACAATATCCGAAGGCTCTGATGCCCATTCCGCCTCTGAAGAGGACGAGGACGAGGAGAAAGATGAATCCCCTGCGGGGGGGAAGAAAGAAGAGGACGGCCTCCGTACACTTGGAGGCCGAGCTGCCCAAAAGGGGAAAGGCTCCTCTTCCGGAGGAGTCCACTGCTGCCGCCGACAGCGGCCCGGCATGGGATCCCAGGGCCCAGCCCCTAGTGAACTCGTAAGTATATAAAATCCGAGTACGTTTTAGGTGTCCAGACTCATCATGGCATAGTATCTTAACCTAAGCCATATTTTTTGTAGTCCGGCGAGGTCCCGTGCCAAACAATCCTCATCAGAGGATTCGCTGAGCTCAGGTGCTATGGAGAGCGGGACGCCCCCAAAGGCCCCTTCCTCCAAACAGGTGCATAACACCGAGGCGTCGTCCCAGAAGGACCTCGGCCAAGGAGGAGAGGAAAAGACCATGAAGGCGGCGCCTGGAGGTCAAACCTCAGGGGCCGGACACATGGGGGGAAAGATTCCCATGGGAGCTGACGGCGGGGGCCATCTTGAGTTCGACTCCCAGCCAGATGTGATTCCGGAGATCTATACGGCTCCAGAATCAAGCAGGAAGCCTCCCTCGGCTGGAGGGGGCATGCCTGTTCCATCGGCAACCTCTGTCCAACCAGAGGTGTCGGATGCTTTGTTGGTGGCGCTGAAGAGCGCCTCCATCGTTGATGAACACCGCGCCCTTATGGGTGCGGTGATTGAGAAGATTTAGTCAACTGAGAGTGGACTGAACGAAGCCTGTATCAGCCTTATAAGAGGCTTTGAGGTATGTTTTATGAGTTTTCGAAGAGTGTCATAGTATAGATAGTAGCCCCTGATACACTGGCTGCTGCTTCTCATACTGTGGAGATCTCCGGGCTGAATCAAAGTCTGGAGCGGGCCAAAGAAGAACTTGGCCAATTGAAAATGCAGTTGAGAGATAAACAAGGTGTGCACAAGTCTTGTTCGCGTTTATTGCGAATGAATTTTCAGTATGAAATAAGCTTCATGATTTGCGCTAGGGATTGTGACCGAAGTCGAAGCCCTTAAGAAGGCTGTGGCCGAGGCCGAGAAAAAGGCAGCCACAGAGCAGGCTCTTCGTGAGAAGCACGAGGCCAGGGTTATTAAAGCTGAGCAGGAGCTGCAAGAGGCTGTGAGGAAATGCGAGACCTTGGAGCAGAGTTTAACGGAGAAAGAATCCGTACTCACCAAGGCGCATCAGGCCACGAGCGATGCCCGGGGGGAAACCCAAAGCGCCCTGCAGGGGATCCAAGAGGCGAGAAAGGTCACGGCGGGTAAGGCTTTTTCCACGTAAAGCAAGTATTTGAGGGGAAAACTATGTTTCTAATTTTGAATCCTGATTTCTCAGGGGTATTTGCCGAGCTACCCCGCAGCATATCGGATGCCCACTACTACAAAAACAGCTATAGCCAATACGGACACTAATGGCGCACTGTACATGTGGTGCGCCATTACTAAATACTAATGGCGCACCATGTGTTGGTGCGCCATTAGTGTGCAAATACTAATGGCGCACCACATCCACGGTGCGCCATTAGTAAAAAAATTAATTTTTTTCAAAACTACTAATGGCGCACCATGGGATGGTGCGCCATTACTAGTTCAACTAGTAATGGCGCACCACTCCCACGATGCGCCATTAGTAATTATGTTTCAAAAAAAATTCAATTTTTTTTATTTTTATTTTTAAAACTACTAATGGCGCACCGTGGGATGGTGCGCCATTACTAGTTCAACTTGTAATGGCTTACCACTCCCATGGTGCGCCATTACTAGTGGAACTAGTAATGGCACACCACTCACACGGTGCGCCATTAGTAATTTTGTTACAAATTTTGTTTCAATTTTTTTTAAAAACTACTAATGGCGCACGGTGGGGGTGGTGCGCCATTACTAGTTGAACTACTAATGGCGCACCACCCCCACGGTGCGCCATTAGTAACTTGGCCCATTCCACCGAATGCACCCCCCCCCCCGTGGACCGCCTTTTCAGTTTTAAAAAAATAAAAGAAAATGATGGAAATGTCAAAAAAATAAAAGAAAATAAGTTTCCCATGTGATATGTGGTCTAGTTGTTGGGAAAATTTACAAATATGAATTTTGACTTTATTTGCAAAATCTCTCTGGAATTTGTAAAATGGGCGTAACTTTTGCATACGAACTCGTATTCAAAAGTTTTATATATGAAAAATCATCTACTCGAAAAGTTACATAAGAATTTAACTGGGGGAACCCCGTTAAACATTTTCAAAATCCTCAAAAACCTAACAGAAAAAAGTTACGGGGCTTTCAAGATCTAGAGGCAAAAAAATTAAAAAAAAATCAAACTTACTAGTGGCGCACCGTTTGCTAGGTGCGCCACTAGTAACAGAAAAAAATATTGGTTTTGAATTTTCTTTTTTTGGAATTTTTTTTCAAAAAATGATTCGTAATATGACAGGGAAGTTTGAAATATTTTTCAAAATTTCATCATACTCATGAATATGAACAAAGTCCTAGACATCAACAAGGTTTAATAGGATTGATATGATAGATATATCAACAAGTGGCTGTTAAGTGAGGTGGTGCTGGGGTTGGATAGAACTGCGAAGTTAAGCGTGCTCGGGCTGGAGTAGTGTGAGGATGGGTGACCTTCTGGGAAGTTTGACCACTTAGTGCGATTTGACCTGAGATTAAGCCATAGTCACCCGAGATTAAGGAAAAAACAAAAAAAAATTGAAAAAAAAATTTTGAATTTTTTTTTAAACTTTTTGAAAAAAATATTTCTGAAAAAATATTTGAAAAAAATTTGTTACTAATGGCGCACTTCTATGTGGTGCGCCATTACTAAGTCAGATAGTAATGGCGCACTGTGGCCTATACTAATGGCGCACCAGTGGTGCGCCATTAGTAAACAATACTAGTGGCGTGGTACTAGTGGCGCACCAGTAGTGCACCATTAGTAGGCAAAACTGGTGCGCCACTAGTAGGCCTTTTCCTAGTAGTGGCCGCCCAATTCTACCGAGCCGAAGAGAGGAACACTGCAGATAAGCTCTTCTGGTCACTGTATTTGGCATCGAATTATCCGGTGCCTTTTGCCGATCAACTGAAACAGCTGATCGAACTGCATAAGGCGGCGGAACTAGCCATGAAAGATTTGGTTGTCCGGCTATGGCCTGCCGAGCCGATTCCAAGCAGCTACTTCGGGCTCGTGAAGCGGCTTGTAAGCGCTTGCCCTCGACTTGACGTCATCAAGCGGTCGGTCTGTATAGAAGGTGCACGAATGGCCTTCGCCCGCGCAAAGGTGCACTGGGGGAAGATGGATGTTGAAAAGCTGATGACCGAAGGACCGCCAGAGGGGAAGGAGCACCGCAAGCCCGAATTATATTATGAGAGTGTCCTAAAAGGATCCTACCTTGCAGCGGAGCTATGCACCAAGGACATTATATTTCCATGAATGGCAATCATGTTGTCCTTTGTAATGTTTGAATAAGGTCATTTATTTGTTGCCTGTTATATAAAAGTTTACCCTCCTGTGCGGCTGTTTTATATGTTAAACCTGAGAGTTGGCCAATCGTCGGCTTCTGCCCCCACGAAGAAGTACGGGGGTGTTCGGGATAAACCTGAGCACCTCTTTATCCCAGTTTTGGGTCCTTCGAAGGAGGTGCTCAGCAGAACGAACCAGGCAATCGGACTATTGGGCTTTATCACTCTCACTTAGCCATAGGAGCTTTAGTAAGGTTGGCGCAGCCCCTGCTGTTCGGAAGACCATACTAGGGGCTCTATAAGCACCTGATCGGAGGAAAAACCGATCCATCACACGCTGCATTGGTTATGGCATTATGCGGGAGAAATCCTTAAAGATTTTTTGATCTCTCGAACAGCTGACCAGCTCTCGCCATATCATGACAGTCAGTTTTCGGCTTTCTCTACTGAGGTGCTCGTCCGGAAGAACCGGGACACAATCGCAGTAGTTCTCCCAGTGCTACCTTAGCTGATATAGCAGAACGTGAGGTACGAAAACATGGGAGGCGGGCAAACCCAACTATTGACCCAAGACATGATTCAGAGCTGATGCATATAATGCTATAGGTTCGGGGTGCCGAACTTCCATGAAGGTGTTCGGACTTTATTGCCGTGTTATGGGTAAAACGAAGCCCCTGGCATATTTTAAGGCATGTCGCTGTGTACGGATGCCACTTGACAAAAGAATTTCAATAAGAAATAACAGCAGGTAAACGTCATATAAATCCACATGTTGTATTTGAATAGTACGTCTATGTGTATGAGTACAAGTAATGTGATAAAAAAGGAATATGATTGCGGAACCTGCTGAGACCAGGGGGGAAGAAGCTGAGTGCGGATCCGTAATATAGCCGGATGGTCATTGCCGGGAATGTCTAAGGATTCCCTTGCGTGTTCAAGCTGCCTCCGTATAGCCCGTCCTGGTCGGCGCAAAGGTGAACCTGCGAAGGAAATGTAAGAAATATTTGCGTGCCGGAGAGCGGTTGAGCCGCTGAGTGCGGCCTGTCCTGGCCTTCGCCGGAGTGTTTAATTGAGCTTTGGACGAGCCGGGCTATCTTTCCGCGAAGTAGTTCGGAGTCCCTTGACGGTGTCCGGGAGCCTGGACGTCGACTCGAGGTTCGGCTGCAAGGTGCTGCTCGTTGCTTCTGCTGCTAAGGCAGTGGTGTATTTGTTGGTGCCGAGGGAAGGTTCGGCCTTGCCATTAACCGTGGTGACGCCGCGGGGACTGCTTCCGAGCTCCAATACCGAAATGTATCCGAGATCCAACGCCGGACTATCTCCAAGCTCCAACGCCGGACTGTATCCGAGCTCCAACGCCGGACTATATCCGAGGTGTCATAGATCACCTTGGTTCAAAAAAGTTGAAGGAGTTTAGCCGAGCTTAATGCCGGAAATGCCCTCTATGGAGCCAACCACTTGCATCCGAGCTATATCCCGAAATGCTTTCAAGGTGGTTCAACACCTCGGTCATAGGCTGGTTGTTTGCGGATTTTATTTCTGATGCGTGTAAATTTATTTGCCATCAATATGTATAACCAGTAGCCCTCAAGTTGTGTGTCGGTCTAAAACCCGAGATGCACCTGAAGGAAAACATGAAAACTGCTGATCCTAGTAGCCCCTGAGACTGAGGTCGATTCGCGAAATCGGCCTGAGGATCAACTCCTAGCTCGGGAGCATAAGTAGGAATAGAAACGCAGTGTAATATATTAGAGGTAATAGTGATCGGCGGACGGGCCCGTGAGAGAGGGTCATGATAAGTCACCGTGATATATTAGCTTGATGCCGGATAAGTCCCATATGGTACTTATTGTCGTCCGAAGACGTGCTTGTCCATAGTTAGGTTATGCCGAACACTAAGCACTTTGAATTTTCTGCATTGAATTGGCAATGCAGTAGCCCCCGGGCCACTGGTTGGGTGGCAACACCAGATCAGGGGATCGATCTGCCCCTTTAATATTTGTAAATAATAAGCCCAGTAGTCCCCAAGCCTTAATGCGGGCACGGGTGGCCGAATTAAGGCTCGATATCCATAGTAAAATCACAAATTATGTGTAATGACTCTATGTATCCAAGTACTTTACATCATTAATGCTCGGATCCGCATTGTACAAAACTTTGTTGATTGACCATCGGCTTCAACCTCTTCGGCCAGTAGCTGAGGAGTGTTTTCCTACTTTATAAAGCCGTTATAAGGGCAAAGATTTAAGGAAAACAAGGCAATCCGGCCATACGGTTTTATAAACAAAGGTACACGGAGAGATATGTTATATTACGTTTTAACGTAAGAAACATCTTCCAGAGAATATAGTCCTACTATCGGTTCCTTCCTTTGGGTCGTCATGCTTATCATGATCATGAAACCTCACCTCCGACCAATGTGGGAGGAAAATATTGAGGATTTAGTTCGGGGAAAGTTCCCGAACTCTATGGTTTTAATGAACCAAAATTTTCACTTCCGTCGTTGCCGACCAATGTGATCCTTTAAGATTGCTAGCTTTCGGCTTCACCCAGTCTGAGGTACTTACTCGGATGACCCGGTAGTAACAATCACAGAGGTGCTCCCTTTACCACCTAGCCGAACAATCGGGAATGTAGGGGTAAGCACAGGAGCCAAGCAACCCAGCTTGGCCAAAATCTTAAGTCAAATTGATGCATATTTATGGCTTTATAATGATGATTGCGGAAGGAGGCCCTCGTATATTAAATACAAACGCCGATGATATGTTTATTTTGACTCCGTTGCGACCATTTATCGTTTGAAAGTGGCCCATCGTCGGCTTCCACCCCCTTCTAGATGCTATGCAGGGTGTTTCCACAATAACAAAACAACCCTTAGCCGACGTTTCGGTGCCCGAAGGCGGTTGTGTTAGCGAAAACGAGGCAATCAGATATGCGGGCTTTATAAATTTCACTTAGTCATAGGATCTTAAAGTTGGGAGGCCAGTTACTAGCCCCCAGTTAGTGTTCGGCGACAGTCGAGGTCAAGCCGTAAATACTTCGTCCAATGTTATGAACGGACCGTCATTTAACATGGGGTGACCTCTATCGATTTTATAATTTAACACAGTCATCGGATCGCTAACCAGTTTACAATTATTGTGACAGTCAGTTTTCGGCTTTCTCCACTGAGGCGCTTAACCATGCTAGTTGGAAGCACAATCGCATGGTTCTCCCTTTGCACACCTAGCCGAACAAAGCGGAACGTAGGAGGCAAGCACAGGAGCCAGGCAACCCAACTATTGACCAAAGACACAATTCGAAACCGATGCATATAAAGCAATACCCGAGAATGTTTTGCCGAATCTCTAAAGGTGTCCGGCGTTGCACTGCGAGACTTATGCTAGAAACACACAAATAGTTTAAAAGTGACATAGGCTTAAAAACCAAAAGACTTATGCGGAAAACTCCCTGTCCGAACTAAATCAAGTCGATTGGTGCCAATCCGAAAATTGCAAAAAAAAAATTGTGCTTCTGTCATGCTTTAACATGACACATCTGATCTCAAGACTTCAAGCGGGTCAGCCTACGGCTTCAAGCTCCTTATCCCGAAGGCGGAGTACTTCTCCGACGCCAGTTTAGCGAACTAAACTCGAGCGGCTTTTAGAGAGAAGACAGGCTATCCGGCTATTGACCAAACACTCGAGTCGAAAAAGGAGCGGTAGAAAAAGTCTTTGCAATGACCAAGAAGAAAACACATTTACTATAAAATAGCTCATATAAATTTTAAGAGACCTTAGTTAACATGGGCAAAGGGAGTTTCTTTTAACAAACAACGTATGTGAGCATGGTCGAACCGATCATAATTTAAAAATTTAAAAACTTTGAGCATGAAAGCAACTTAGCTGGTTAATGTGTTCGGCATCGATGACGCGATCTGAGCTTACGGCGAGACGAGGTCCCAGCCCCTAAGCTGGTCCCGAGGTGGCGGAGCAAAGAGCTCGACACTTCGAAGTGGCGACATAACACGGCCAATGCAGGCCGACAGTGTGACGCCGAAGTCCCCGGCGTGGGTTAAAGAAGTGATGACGAAGCCCCCGGTCGACCCGAGGTGACAGCGCTGCCCAATCCGGATCATTTACCTGTGCACTGAAGATACTACAAGCCGGGGATAACAATAATAAAAAAAAGGTTGCATGATTAATCATGCAAAGTGAGTAATAAAAGAAATATTGCCCGTGCGCCAAACACCCGATGAGGTAGGACCCTCTTGATGATGCCGAAGTCCCCGAGGCAACCGAACATGTCGGTATGGCAATTCAATCAACAAGATGATCATGCGAGCCGATTTATGCCAATTGGGACGATGACGTTGGCTTGCCGAAGTGACCGCGTGACGCAGTCGAAGTCAATAACCTACACACATAAAATAGTGCGGTCCAAAAAGAATAATATAAATATATATAAAATCCTTGCATAATTGCTTTTTGCAAAAATAATTTATTTAAAGAGATGTGGCCTGGCGCCGAAGTCAATGTCGATGCAGGGCGTCGGCGTGATGCGGTAAAGGCGTGGTAAAGCCCGAATTCACAGGTCGGTCCGAGTTCCGAATGCGCCGTTCGCCGAACCATGTACAGAAACTGACCGAACCACCACGCGACCGTCGTTAATGCGGGCACCATTTGATAGACCTGTGTACAGATGATGGAACAAACCAGAGTGATAATTCCATGGGAAAAATACACCCAAACAAGCAAAAATTGCTAGGATTAATGGCACCTGGTTTATTTGTTGTAGCAGTCCAAAGAAAGGTTACTCCCAAAATTGGGACTCGATCCGCACACCCATTGCCTATTGGGTGATGAAGCGACGGCATGGCGATGGCGATGCTGGCAAAGATTGTCTCGCCGCGGCAGAGCCCCCGATCCAGCTAACATAACGAAGCTGGTCGGCTGGTGACGCCGAAGTCTCCGAAGTAGGTTGATGAAGCTAGTGGCGTGGGTTGCCAACACAGGGCAACATGCCAAGGAGACAACACAACTGTGTCGACGGAGGTGGGACGACGAAGTCGGCACGCCGAGGTGCCAGCGCAGCCCGGTCTGAACCAATCGCCATGCCAGCCAATGTGTCGAAGCTGGTCGGCCGGTGACGCCGAAGTCACAGGAGCATGTTGATGAAGAAATAGCGGAGCCCCCGGTCCAGCCGAGGTGTCAAAGTAGGTCGGCGTGATGGACATCGGCTTGAAGAAGCAACAGTGCGGCCATGCCCATGCAGGTCGTAGCTCGTGACGTGGTCAATGTCGGCTTGATGAAGTGACCGTGCGTTGATGCCGGTGTGCTCGCTCCGTGTAATCCGTGGGGCGGCGATGTTGGTGATGATTTATCCTTCGTGATGCCCAACTCTTGTTCGGCTCGCAGAGATTATGATCCGAAGAAGTTGTGCTCGGCTCAACAAAGCGATGACGTGTCTAGCGCAGGTCGGCAGCCGCACAGCAATATTGCCGGACTGATTTGACATCAGCTTGATGGTGAAGAGTACCTCAGAGAAGGCTTAAAATTGTATGGGCACATGTTTAAGAACAACGCGCAATACCCTAGAAGAAAATTCCTTTAAAAAGGTTGTCCAATACCCCATTCATGAAGAAAGATGAATTCGGGTCGGATTCGTATTCGCGCAGAAAACAGATCCGAAAGTGATGCACTAATCGGAAGGTTCCCGGAGTTTGGACGATCGGATCAAGCTAAAATTTTGAGAGGTGGTACATATAGGAATTCCACAGCCGATCAACGGTTGGATCTCCAAAGGACGTCCGAGCTAGATGCTGGACACCACGCTCCAAACTCGTCCAAATTCCCGTCCAGATTCGACATGGCTCCAGTATATCGGAGATCGGCGGAGATTGCTCCATTGGAACGCGACGAAATTTTACAGTGTTGTTGTAGACTCAATTCCGCACAATTCCACCGAAGGAGTCGTCAAAACGATGCTCGAGGAGGTGGTGGTAGCGGATACAAATCCGCTGTTCGAAAAAACAGCACGGTCGCCCGAGGGCAATGTTGACGTTGAGCCCCCGAGCTCCATGGATGATTCCTCCATGATCATGATAGATATCATAGTTGATGTTGATGAAAGCCCTCGTCTGAACATGACGATTGGAGGCAGGGCACAATTCTTGCTCCAGCCAAGGTGACCAGTCGAGCCGGCGACGAAGACGCCGACGTCGCAGGCGAGCCATTGATCTTTTGCCGATTACACAACGAAACTCTCAATGAAAGCACCATTGCCGGTGTCAAAACCAGCATATCTCGGGTAGGGGTCCCAAGCTGTGTGTCATGGATCGATGGGTAACAGGAGACAGGGACACGATGTTTACCCAGGTTCGGGCCCTCTTAATGGAGGTAATACCCTACTTCCTGCTTGATTGATCTTGATGAATATAGAGATTACAAGAGTTGACCTACCCTGAGATCATATGTTGTGGTCTAAACCCTAAGGGTATGATGATTAATGTCATAATGGTCTATCGACTAGCCTGGCCTTGGCTTATATAATGCACCAGAGGCCTAGGATAACAAGAGTCCTAGCCGAATACGTTGGTGGAGAGGAGTCCTTGTCTTGATCACCAAGTCTTGTGGAATACTCCTTGTATGCGGCATGGGCTGCCCGCCCATGAGTGAACCGCCATGGGGGTCCTCGGCCCGATCCACCTGGTCAGGAGACGATGTGGTGAGTACCCCTAGTCCAGGACACCGTCACCCCCAAGGGCAACACTGGGTCTAGGCGAGAGCAGAGGCTATCCAGCCACCGTGCAACTCAAGCACCGGGCACAACCATCTTCCAGCCAACTAGCTCCACCGAACCGGGTTTCGGCATGCGGACATCGCCTGCGTCCTCACCTGAGTCTCAAGAGAGAGCCATTGCCATATTCAATAACCAAGTTGGGTTTTTACCTGGTAACCTGGCCGCCACCCTCAGCCTCCAGGATGAATAATGTCTTAGCTGGTCGTTCCCAAGGAGTTGGCGCCGAGAGGGCACAATGTCGCATGCACTTCCATGAGCCTGTATTCCTCGGGAAGCATGGGACATGCAATACATCAGCCTTATTAATTCCCTGTTGCATGCATAGGTTTACACTCATCTCTTATCTTCGGCAACCAGCGGCAGTTTTCTCAAAGAACCCTCTTCTTAATCATCTCCATCATCTCAGGACGTACAACACTTCCATTCCTCTCATGCTGCTCCAAAATCCATGGAGTCTCAAATATCTAAGATCTCCATGGAATACAAGGTTCGAATGATCACTAGCGATGAGTTCAAGGTCGACTACACCGGCAATGCTGCGAAGGTGCAAGAATGCCATTGCCGCATAAGTTCCATGTGCAAGAAGAGCGGCTCTAGGGAGTTTCCATGTTCAAGAAGAGCGGCTCTAGGGAGTTTTCATGTTCAAGAAGAGCGGCTTTAGGGAGTTATACATGATAGTTGGGTTCAATCTTGCAAGTAATTTATCACTATGATAAAGTGGAAAAGGCTTGGGACTGTAATACTCTGAAAGGAGGGAAAAATAATTGATAAATTTAAGAAAGAATTAGAAAGCTAAGAAGGGGGCCTATGTCGTGGCTTTGTTATGGCATATGCCCTTGTGAAAGGACTTAGGTGCGAGGTCATGGCAACGGTGATTAGCTTAAAGGGTTTGAGCAGGACGAGAGACACGAGTTTACCCTGGTTCGGCCCCTAACTGACGAGGTAAAAGCCTACTTCCTGCTTTGTGTTGTATTGATTGAGTATCGATTACAAGGGAGCGGAATCGCTTAACCTAGCTCTCGATTGATTGTAACTTCAGTTTACCCGCCGCAGTGTCTCACCTTTATATACATAGGTCGAGGCCCTGGGCTTACAAGAGTACAAGTCGGATCATTCAACGTGACCGACCCGAGTTCTAAGTCACCTTTGCCTTTCTAGGCAAGTCGCCATCGGGCGGCTCACACCTCCGGGGTATGATGCCATGTCCGGGTTTTGGGCCTTCAACAGGCCCGCCTTGTAAGCCGCCTCCAGTCTTCATATCTTATCCTTCCTGGGCCTACTTAGGCTTTCATTTATGAGTCGCAAAAAGTGTAACGCGGCCTCTCCTGGGCGGGTCACACCGCGGGGTTATATCCCCAACATTAGGCCCCAGATTGATTTGAACTTGTTCATGTCAATCTTCATCCTCTAGTTGGCGAGTCTTCTTCAATTCTTCTAAACTAGCGGGTCCACCCGCGCAATTGCGTGGCTAGAGTTGATTTTTTTAATGAATAATATGTTTTTGCTATTTTTCTTAGTAGTCTCTTAGTCAACAGAGACTTTGTTATTTCTCAGTGAATGTTATATACGTGCAGTTTTACATTGAGATCCGTTCAAAATTTTCTTTTTAGTTTTTCTTTTTTACATGTTATGTCACTTGACTAAGACTTGGTTAAGTCTTAGTCGAGGGAGACCTAGCCACAACCTTTTGTTAATCATATTGACTTGCATTTATCATTTTTTGACATTGTACAAAAGTTTATAATTATTGTCAGTTGAACACCTCCATATGCATTGTCCTCTTCATACCATTCTTTGGGTTTAAGTTACCTCCGTCTATTATTTTAGTTCTCTAAGCATTTATTTGTCTATTCCGGGACATGGCATCGCTTAACCTAGCTCTCGATTGATTGTAACTTCAGTTTACCCGCCGCAGTGTCTCACCTTTATATACACAGGTCGAGGCCCTGGGCTTACAAGAGTACAAGTCGGATCATTCAACGTGACCGACCCGAGTTCTAAGTCGCCTTTGCCTTGCTAGGCAAGTCGCCATCGGGCGGCTCACACATCCGGGGTATGATGCCATGTCCGGAATACTGGATTGTGTAGGTTTTTGTACGAAAAATCCTAGATTTAATTTTCTGAATATATTATGCGCTAACTCCATCCCTAAATATATAAGACGTTTTCGCGTTCAAACACAAAGTTAGTAGCAAAGGGCATCTTCAAAGGAGACGCTCAAAGCTCGGATATATGTCCGGATTATAGTTTCCGGGCCGTTTATGTCAACTTTAATTTGTTATCCAATGGGGACCTCATCAGTCCGCGAAGTGGTCCGGACGTCCGTTTTCTGACAAATCAGAGACAAACGTGTGGAGCTATACGGTGTCTGGACATGCACTTGACCAACAAAAAGCCACCACATGATCCTACTCTCTTTTATCTCTCTGCACATGCATGATCCCCTTTTAATTTTTAGAAAAAATTATGGCTCTCTCCCGCATCATGTCTGCGGACCACGTTCAAATATAAAATCGGACATATACCGGAGCCATTGAGATGCCCTAATAGCCTATTGTGTTAGAAATGAAAATCTAGTCTAGGATTGAAAAATCTATTTTGCATCTGTACGGCTCTAGTACCATTTATCCCTTTCACTACAGGAATCAGCTACTTTGCCGTCTGCCACGGCAGACGGCAAAGGCAAGTATGGCGGACGGCAAAGGCCTTTGCCGTCTGCCGCGGACGGCAAAAGGCTCCGGCAAAGTAGGCTACGGTAAAGAGCTTCTTTGCCGTCTGCTTTCTGAAGCGGACGGCAAAGGGGCCTTTGCCATCGGCGGCTGACGGCAAAGAAAGCCGACGGCAATAAATGTGCTGTTAGTCCGTTAGGCGGCTAACGACAGCCTTTGCCGTCCGCCGCTGATGGCAAAGACTGCAGGCTCTTTGCCATCTGCTGGCAGATGGCAAAGAGACCAAATAGGCATTAATTCTGTTTCTTCTTATATCCATACATTTTCACAGAAAATCAAACACACACACACACACACACACACACACATATATATATATATATATATATGACCAATATAGGATATCCAACACATGTTACCAATAGTAGCAAGTTTCATCCATACATATACATAGTTTCATCAATATTACACAGTTTCATCCATAGGTACCAAGTTTCACAAAGTCAAAACAAAAACTAAAGACAAGCACTCCATATCTGAAATTACAAGAAATGACCTAAAACTAAATATCTACTTTAATAAAAACTATCTTATTACTAAGATCTTCTCTGGATCTTCTTCTTTTCTTCCAACCTGCATAACAAAAACACTAAGAAAAGGAGAATGGGTTAGGAGTAGAAATGTAGCATTTCACTTGGAGAAAATTTCATTTCAGAAACATTATTACTAATTAAAAGTCAGTATAAGTCTTCATAATTTGTCTACGATAATTGTATCAGTCAAACATGCAACAAATTACTGGGAGGGGCGCTATAGCAAGGAAATCAGACACCACCATCATTATCGGTATTTTTCTACAAAATTTTAGTACGTGTATTTAGGAAATAAATGTTAAATATAGATATATACCAACCCTTATTATAAACAGAATCACATGCACGCGGATCAAAATAGGTTGCGCTCTAACTTTAAATTTCCAGCTTACTGTCCATTAGCTGTACTTGAACTTTCACCTCGCACAAATAAGTTCAATATTCCATCGTCCAACCAGGCATATGCAACATATATATAGAAAGTGAGTACATATTTTTCAAATGAAAATAGTTGCACATCATGAAAAATTGTCTACTCAGCATTTCAAGTTACAGCAAGAAATCAATGGAAATATCACCATAAGATACAAATCTAATTTATCTAATTAATTATTTCGTGAATGTTTTGAATATTCTATGTATCCTAGAATTGGCAGTGGCGGGTTCCCATAGCATATATTAATATAAAAATCACAACTTCTTCATGTACCTATACATGTTATTACATAATATTGCTAGTCTGACATAAGATTGATACTAAGCACAAACTCTCCAAGGGAAATTGAGAAACTCCACTATGTCATGTTGATATATCAGTGGAGATGGTAAAATTAGTAGTGATGAAAAAATTGGGATCTCCCTCATGCATCACCGGTCCTTAAGATTACAGTATGTGTATCTAGGAAATAACAAAAAAACATAACATAGGAGAAGTCTAGATGGATCAGTAGAAATTATGTATGAATTAGCTACCGTGTGTCGAGGCACCAACTATCAGTTCGTTGTTTTTTTGGGTGCAGTATTGAGTGTTCTAACAGTAAGCGCAGTAATTTGACAAACATGTAAAACACATCTAAAACCTCATAATCAGATAAATGTGTTTACTGTGAAGTAATAGGATGCTGTCGCTGCTGTTACAGGGAAAGCTGTAGACGTACATATTAGTAAGAAAAAAATTATCTAGCTACCATTACAGAATGTCTTCAAGGGCTGTAGACGTACTTTAAATCAGAGAAACAAATACAGGCAGTTCACAACCCAAACTCTGATGGACTAAAGAACACACAGTGGGATAGCTCTGCTCAGGATACACCTACGCATCAACTGTCAGATCAAAAACCATGCACAATTAAGCCCCATGGGTGGTGATGCATCCTAGCCGGCCGCCATTCGGTGCAGGAAAGACATCTTTGTTCATGGCGTCCATTGACCCAGATGCCATTTTTTTGGTTTCTGAATCTAGGGGATGAGTGACGATGTACCTTTTTTTTCGAGGCAACTGTCGTGCTCGCGGCAGCACGCATCGAGGTCGTCGTAGGGGTCCTCCCCTTGCACCTGCTCCACCCCACGCCGCAGAACTTGCCGTACCGGATCCCCACCGCTGCCACCCATCCATGGTCAGAGCATGCTCAGATCAGAAAGAAATCGACCGGATCAGGGGAGGACGAGGAAAGGAGGCTCACAGTCGCAGTTGAGCATCGCGCACGACCGGCTGCACGGCGGCGGCGGCGGCAGCTTGGCCGCGCACGCGGAGCCCCGGCGAGCAGGAGGAGCACGACCAAGACCGAAACCCTAGCAAGACATAACTGAAGGGGGCGACCACAAGGAGCAGAGGAAAATAAATCGATGCGGAGGAATAGACAGAGCTCATCGAGGAGCAGCCGTAGGTGTGCTGGGCGGCGCTAGAGCTCACCGGAGCGGCCGGAATCGGCCAGCGTCTGTGGCGGCGGCGCAAGGGGATCGAGAGGACCAGACATGAGCGAGAGAGATGGGCGCGTGCGTTTGTTCTAGTCTAGCCCAGCCAACGTACGTGTGTGATTTATGTGTTAGGCTAAGTCCTACCTGCAAAAAAAAAGATAGCCTCACCTCTTTGCCGTCTGCCAGAAGATGGCAAAGAGGTGGGGCTGGTGCACCGTTACACCATTGGACCCCTCCCACCTCTTTGCCGTCTGCCAGCTGATGGCAAAGATTCTTTGCCATCTGCTGGCAGACGGCAAAGAATTGGCTGATGGCAACCAGGTTCTTTGCCGTCTGTCAGTTCTTTGCCATCTGTTTTTTGTAAGCAGACGGCAAAGACCTTCTTTGCCGTCCGCTAGCCGACGGCAAAGAGTTGACAGACGGCAAAATCTCTGATTCCAGTAGTGAATTTCCCCATTCTCATTCTCCTCCGGTTCCTTTTTCTCTGTTCATGTCCTAATTGCTAGATTCTGCAAACAAAAGAGGAAGATGAGAGAAGTGGGATTTGGAGCGGAGTGCGGTGGCTGCAGGCTCCCGACGGCGGCAGGTCGTCCAGCTCGACCACACGTGCCTGCTGCTCGCCGCCGTCGTTGATTGGATGGCCATGGAGTTGGGTCCACTTGAACCTGAGCGGTGGCACTCCTCCAGGTAATCGCTCCTCTTCCTCTCCTTCTCCTTCCTTCCCAGATCTTGGTCTGCTAACCTCCAGCAATGGCATGGATTATGGAGATTTGCTATGGCTATGAGAAGGAGATGCTTATGGTCTCCTGACCTTTCTCTGTCTTTTCCGGTGTAGAATTTTTCTGTTGGAGAGAAGGATTTTGCGCCCCCAAGCAGCAGGGCTGCGAGGCAAAGCGGTCCCTGGGGAGGCCACTGAATAAAATGAGAGATTCGTTTCCCTGAGTGGCATTACTCTCTTGTTCGTGGCACTGGCCGAGAGTTGTGGCGTCGGGTTGGGCCCCCATGTTCTTCAGTGTTCTAGGATATAACTTATAGATATGTGACTTGCCATTGGTGTGCCTTGCGTTGTTTTAGGGAATTTAACCTCTATTTTTTTAGTTGACATTCTACCCAACTTTGATTATCGTCTCTTCAACACGTCCGTACTAATTACACGAATTTTCCTATAGAAAAAAGTGTTCAATATTTGTTGGATAAAAGGTGTATTATTTCTATTTATTGTTACCATATATTAGCAAGTTATATTAATAAAGATGTACCTAAGACAAAGGAAGAAGGCTTGCACGTATTAACTGAATTTGGCTCATATGTGTTAGTTGTTATGCAATACTGTAGATTTTAGTTTTTTCACATGTGTTGTAGGAGATGTCTATAACATTGAAGATTTCTCATTGTTCTCTTCAACTGAAAAGGCTGTAGGATAGAAGGTTTGTTTCCAAGAACATAAAACTCACAAAAGTGCATGTATGAATGTATTTTGAATAATTACAATTTGACATGCTTCTCATAGTACTGACTTTTGACCCTTATCTAATAACTGCCCCCCTTAGACTAATCCATGTCAAGCATTATTTCTCTATCTCAGTGAACATAAATGGTTGGCGTGGTGCTTCTCAGATCCTCCCATCCAATAAGTTTAGCAATTTTTACATACCACTGTTATTAGTGCAGAGTACATATAATATGAAAGTTCTCATTCAAATTAGCAAAATATGCTTGCCAGGTGTTATGATTTCTAGATATGTACCACAATTTTCGCAGTAACACTTTCCACTTTCCTTTGTAGTTAGTTTGTGTCAATCAGAATTGGAAAACAAAATCATAAAAAAATCACCCAAAAACTTAAAAGGTAGCATCCCGAAGAAGTTGATAGACTAATAATTCAGATATGATGATTCTATTATAACTGATATGACTCGATTGTTAGAAAAGCACTACAGGTCTGATAGTCTCGTTTTCCTCAAGAACTGGTGATATCATATCGTAGAAGAAGTTTGATCCATCGCCTGGCTTGTCTGGTTTTTATGCCTCATTCCAGTAAGTTCTTGTAATGCTCTCCTTCTGTAAAATATTTCTACGCTCCTTGTTTATTGCTATCCATCTCAATCATTTTTGGTATACTTTCTTCTCTTCCATATGTGGAGTTAGTCAAGTAAAATTGTTATGTTATATTGGTGAATAAACATGAGTCACGATTCATTTGGATAAATAATAGAAGATATTTAGATTTATCTAGTACGGCTCGAAATCTTGATCAAGCGGTATATAGATTTTACCATAAATGATTTTTTTGTCTTTACTGTTTATCAAGGCTCAAGTATATCCGGTGTTCAGATAGGTTGGCGCTTGGTTTTTTGTACTGTGCCTCATACCAATGTCTATTTTTCTGCCCGTTAAGTTCAACATGTCTGTCCGTCAGAATTAGATGCAAGTGCATGCATGTACACATGGGATGTGTTTGGCGGCTATACTTTTTAATATACTTCCCAGTAAATTGAACGATTTAGGCGTGCCTTTTGTTTTTCTTCGAAGGACCTACCCATGTTTTCTAAAGTGTGTAGATGATCTGATTTTGTACTCCTAGTAGATTGAATTACTTAGGGGTATCTTTTTTCTCGCTCAAAAGGACATGCCCACGTTTTCCTAATTTGTATGGGGGGGGGCTCGCTTTGTACGTGCCCATACTGAAATATGTCTATACGTGAATGACTATTTCCTAGTAGATTGAATTACTTAGGCTTGTACATGAATTACTTAGACCTTTTTCGTGCCTGTTTCTATTTCAGCTGTGTAGATCTGTATATATTCTTCTAGCGCTGGTTGACTTTAGGCACAACCCTATTAAATCAATCACAAATCTATTAGATTTGTTTGTAACATCATTGGACTTACTGTATGAATTTTTGCAATAATTAAATTCTAATTTGAAAAATAAGCAAACATTCCAAATAGTCTAGTTCTGGTTTCATGACCCCTAAAGGGGGCTGAGCTGAAAAAGTCTTAATCTTAGCCGCAATGGTGGAAGTCCAATTAAAATTTCAGTAATGGACATGCATTATGCACTGCTCTGTTATTAGAAGCAGTCTTTGTGGTAATATGAAGTTTGTAAAATCCTTTTTGTTATTCTTGATTCCTTTTTTTGCGGGGATTGTTATTGTTGATTCCACATGCTTCATTTGGGTGAATAATCCAATGTCATGCAAATTTGCGTATTAATTTCTTCACGGCTAGAAATATTAATTAGATTATTTAAAAGTGTAGAGTATAGACATATGTGAGCATTGCTTAACTTTATCTCCCTGTTTTGTATCGTGTCCTTGGTGGCAAACTCGGAATTGTAATCTAGACAACATTCTAATGGTCCTTTCACCTTTACCTATACATTGTATGAAGAAATAAATTAATTTCATTTCTCAATGGGCGATACTTTGTGGATTCCACAAACCTAAAAGTATTATATGCATACCCGTAAAAAAGTGTTATATGCATACATAGAATTATCATTTTCTTTCATTATTATAAGTGTATCAAATTCCTCCAGATAATAGCATGATGCTTTTAGGGGGTGTTTGGTTCCAGGGACTTTTTTGTGTTGGGACTAGAAAAAGTCCCTAGTAAACCAAACAGGGTGGGACTTTTTTGGGACTTTTTGCTAAAAGTCCTTAGAAGCACCTCCTTGAGAGTCTTTTTCAAAAAGTCCTAGGGACTAGAAAAAGTCCTAGGACTAGAGAACCAAACACCACCTTAATGTTGATAGTAACATGAACCGTCTCGCCATGTGAATGCAAACAAAATATAATTAGCATTTGCTTGTTTTAAATTGTTGATCTGTTGTATGATTGAGGTAATCCCACATTCTCTATACTTTTACTTGAATGTTCTAGTTTGTCCTGTTGTTGGTAAGCGCTAAGCTTCTTCAACACCATAGTTTTTTGGATATGAAAAGATTCTGAAATTTTTAGTCAGCTATCTATGCAACTTTTATTCTGAAAACTGAATTAATTAATTCATAATATTTGCGAACCTGATTCAGGTGAGAGGCAACTCAGAAGACCTGTCCTGACTTCATCGGGCATTGAGATGCAGTCACATCTGAGTTTTGGCATTTTTTGTCTTCAATTGAGTCGGATAGCAGATTTGTTCTGTAGTCTTCGATTCTGTTGGTGATGCTCTTGCCGGCTTTTAATCTCAACCATTATTATTCAAATCTAACGGTTCAAATAATACTAACATATGTGGATAAACGTGATAGCTTATTTGTCTTCTGTTTTAAGTATATAATAGATAGATAGATAGATAGATCTTGACCTTGAACACACCTTCATGACCTGCCACAAGAAAAGATGACGTCACATTATTAATTTCAGGAAAGTTCTCATGACGTCACGACTGATCTTTGCGTTAACCAGCCATTCCGAAAGTCGATGCACCCCTTATGTCATCATAATTATCATGCCTCCTCGATCTTCGCACATGTCGTTTCACTGTTTCACTTTCCCTTATAAATAGGCACGAGGACCTGCCTTTTCACCTTTTACCCCCATCGCCTCTGCCTCTTTCTTCTTCCTCACGACCTCAGCTGCGACCGGAGCTCTGCTGCGCCAAGCGAACCTCGCCGATCACTCCATCAAGGCCGCTTCATCGACCTGTTGGGACCAGAGATCTTGGATGCACCCGCGCTCTTCATCAACACCGTCAGGTATCATTCTTTTCCTTTTCCAGATACACATTAGGGCATCATTCTTTTCCTTTTCCAGATACACATTAGGGCATTCAAGTTCATAGAGTTCATCGCCGTTCGTTCAAGTTCATCCTAGTTCATGCATCATCTGCCTAGAAGTCGTATTTAATCCGAAAATAGAGTAGGACCAGAGCAGCAGCAGTTTTAATCTGTATTTACATCTTAGATAGATCTACTTTTTCCTCAGAATGAATATATAGTATGCTAGTTCTTCTGTCGCCGCATGTTAGTTCTAGCATTTATCCTCCTTTTTTGAGCTGTCGTAGATCCGAAAATATAGCTGTAGATTGTGAAAATGGTTTAACCCATACTTAGCAATTTTTTTAGCAAATGTATATCCATGGAAAATGGGCCCGCCCTTCACTTTATGGCGGCTTAATATTGAACTTGTATCCTACCAACATGCTGTCGGCTTAAATTGTCACAATTTAACCTGCTATACCTCAATCAATCTGAGAGTCGCCATATCCTTGACTAGGGCGGCTTATAATATCTCCATGATCCATTGTAATAATTATTCTTTGTCGGTGGAAACGACACCTATGGGATCACTTGGATCCCTTCTACGGTCAGCGGGCGCGGGGTCGTGAGAAGAGGAGGTTTAGGAGCTAGCACACAGGTCGTTTACCCAGGTTCGGGTCGCGAGGATGCGTAAAACCCTAGTCCTGCTTTGGTGGATGTATTGAGTGTTCTTGAGCTTTCGAACTAGCTATGGTGGCTGTGTAGTTCCAAAAAGCCGAATCCCTCTCCTGGTTGCCTCGAGCCTCCTTTTATAGGAAAAAGGGGTTGCCACAGTGGCACACAGGAGGTGAAAAGGCCTACAGTGCGCGAGCCTATCGCACGGCATTACGGGACAAAGTGCATTAAATGCGCTACTTAGGTGTCCATTAGCTTTATCGAGGACGGGAACGAGGCCCATCCCGTTCGTCGCCGCTCCGCCTCGCTTCGACACGCGCCCAGGCCAACGATGGATGCAGCGCCATGTAGGCAGACAGGCAGCTGAGGTGGTGCGGTGGTAGGGCCTTCACGAAGATCTGCATGCCACCATGCAGGTGCTTGCTGAGTTGGCCTGGAAGCTGCATGTTGCCACGCAGGTGCCTGCCCAGCTGGTTGGGCTGGCAGCTGCATGCGAATGGCGGCGGAGTCTTGGTTGGTGTGGGCCTAGCTGTGGCCCCGCTGACGCCCTCAGCAAGGGTCTTGCCGGGGGGCCCGGCAAGGGCCTTGCCGTGGTGTTGCTGTCGTCCCCGGCGAGGCGCTTGCCGGGGGTCTTTGTGGATTCCCTCGGCTGGGATCCTGCCGAGGGTCGCCGTCTTCTGGTCCTCATCTGATCTCACATGTTTATGATCTTGACGAAGATCTGCATGCCACCACAGAGGTGCCTCCAGAGCCCTGGGTCCAACGTAGTTAACGACGGCGTTTGGAACCCTTGGGCTCAAGGGTGGCTCACTCTGCTGGCATTGGGCAAGCTGCCCCGGCAAGGCTCTTGCCGGGGCCGCGGAGGCCATCCCGGCAAGGGTCTTGCCGGGGGAGTCCATCTCGCCCCTTTGCTTTCTTGCGTTTCTTGTCTTGGCGTTGCCTTGTTTGTCTTGTGCCTTCGGCTCCTCTCCTCTGCCCTGCTTAGTGTGGCCGTGGGCGCGGCTCCAACTGTCCGTGCACAAGTAAAGGGGTAAAAAGGAGCGCCACTACTTTTGTACACCGACAGGAGCCCCCGGGCCTGGGCCACACATAAGCGCGACACATTGTTGGGCCAGGCCCAAAAACGATGCGCGGGCAGTCGGGGCGGGAATTTACCGTAGCAATTTTTCGTCCGCCGTGCTTCCCCATTGACCCCGCATTGAACACGCGACGTGGAGGGTCGTGCGTGACGTGGGGGTCAGCGTGGGGCGGTTCCCGCACGCATGCGTCACATCGTAGTTAATAGGAAAAGAGGTGGCCCGCGCCTTCCCCGTAAAAAGGAATAACCGTGGGCGCGCTACTCATTTACCCTCCGTCCTTTCCCCAATCTTGGAACCGCCGTCCCCTTCTCCTTTCTTTGCAAGCTTTCGCCTTCGCCCGCTGCCTCCACACCTCCGCCATCCCCCATTCCTCACTTCCCGCAGCCGCCATGGCACCCAAGACCAGTAGAGGTAAGGGAGTGGCCAAGGACCACTACTAGGGAAAAGCCTAACAGCAGCGTGGGTTTTAGGCCTATCAGTAGCGCGGGCAGGAGCGCTACTGGTACGGTGCTACAGCTAAAGGTTAGCAGTAGCGTTGGTCAACCCACACTACTGCTACACCGACTTAGTAGTAGCGCTTTCTCCATGCGGCGCTACTGGTAATTACTAGTAGCTCTTCTCCCAGCCCGCGCTACTACTATTATTCCGTATTTTTTTTTATTTCATGTTGTATTCATACACCTCTATACAAGTTTTCATACAACAGCAATTTAGAGATTGTTTTTACATCATAATGAGTTATTACATCACTGGGTGAAAGAACCGTGGACTAGTTTCAAGTGGATGGACATCCACTTGAAACTAATCCGCGGTTCTTTCACGCAATGATATAATAAATATCATCATCATCATCATATCATTAACAACTTATCATCATAATACTTCATTGTCATATAACACCTCCTCATGATCATCGTTTTCATCGATGAGACATCACATAGCAAGTTGTGTTGGGGAACGTAGCAATAATTCAAAATTTTCTACGTGTCACCAAGATCAATCTAGGAGATGCTAGCAACGAGAGAGAGGGAGTGCATCTTCATACCCTTGAAGATCGCTAAGCGGAAGCGTTACAAGAACGCGGTTGATGGAGTCGTACTCGTGGCGATTCAAATCGCGGAAAATCCGATCTACCGCCGAATGGACGGCGCCTCCGCGTTCAACACACGTACAGCCCGGGGACGTCTCCTCCTTCTTGATCCAGCAAGGGGAGAGGAGAAGTTGAGGGAGAACTCCAGCAGCACGACGACATGGTGGCAATGGAGCTCGTGGTTCTCCGGCAGAGCTTCGCTAAGCACTACGGAGGAGAAGGAGGAGGTGTATGAGGAGGGAGGGCTGCGCCAGGAAAGAGGTGCGGCTGCCCTCCCACCCCTCCACTATATATAGGGGCAAGGGGAGAGGGGGAGGCGCCCTAGGGTTTCCCCTAGGGGGCGGCGGCCAAGCAGATTGGATCTCCCTAGGGAAAATCCTAGGGAGACTTGCCCCCAAGCCAGGTGGAGGCTCCCCACCTCCCCAAGTAACGTGGGAAAGGGTGTGGGGGCGCACCACCCCTTAGTGGGCTGGTTTGCCCCTTCCCCTTTGGCCCATGAGGCCCTCCAACACTTGCCGGGGCTCCCGAAATACCTTTCGGTCATGCTGGCCATAGCCTGGTACCCCCGGAACACTTTTGGACTCCAATACCCTCCGTCCAATATATCGATCTTCACCGGCGGACCATTCCGGAACTCCTCGTGATGTCCGGGATCTCATCCGGAACTCCGAACAACCTTCGGTAACCACATACTATTTCCCATAACAACTCTAGCGTCACCGAACCTTAAGTGTGTAGACCCTACGGGTTCGGGAACCATGCAGACATGACCGAGACACCTCTCCAGCCAATAACCAATAGCGGGATCTGGATACCCATATTGGCTCCCACATGTTCCACGATGATCTCATCGGATAAAACACGATGTCGGGGATTCAATCAATCCCGTATACAATTTTCTTTGTCTATCGGTATGTTACTTGCCCGAGATTCGATCGTCGGTATCCCAATACCTCGTTCAATCTCGTTACCGGCAAGTCACTTTACTCGTTCTGTAACGCATGATCCCGTGGCTAACTCATTAGTCACATTGAGCTCATTAGGATGATGCATTCCCGAGTGGGCCCAGAGATACATCTCCGTCATACGGAGTGACAATCCCAGTCTCGATTCGTGCCAACCCAACAGACACTTTCGGAGATACCTGTAGTGCATCATTATAGCCACCCAGTTACGTTGTGACGTTTGGTACACCCAAAGCATTCCTACGGTATCCGGGAGTTGCACAATCTCATGGTCTAAGGAAACGATACTTGACATTAGAAAAGCTCTTAGCAAATGAACTACACGATCTTGTGCTATGCTTATGATTGGATTGTCCATCACATCATTCTCCTAATGATGTGATCCCGTTATCAATGACATCCAATGTCCATGGTCAGGAAACCATAACCATCTATTGATCAACGAGCTAGTCAACTAGAGGCTTACTAGGGACATGTTGTGGTCTATGTATTCACACATGTATTACGGTTTCCAGTTAATACAATTATAGCATGAACAATAGAAAATCATCATGAATAAGGAAATACAATAATAACCATTTTATTATTGCCTCTAGGGCATATTTCCAACAGTCTCCCACTTGCACTAGAGTCAATAATCTAGTTCACATCACTATATGATTGTAATGAATCCAACACCCATGGGGTTTGTTCATATCTCACTTGTGAGAGGTTATTAGTCAACGGGTCTGAACCTTTTAGATCCGTGTGTGCTTTACAAATCTCTATGTCATCTTGTAGATGTACCTATCACGCGCTACTTGGAGCTATTCCAAATAACTGCTCTACTATACGAATCCGGTTTACTACTCAGAGTCATCCGGATTAGTGTCAAAGTTTGCATCGACGTAACCCTTTACGACGAACTCTTTTACCACCTCCATAATCGAGAAAATTCCTTAGTCCACTAGTTACTAAGGATAAGTTCGACCGCTGTCATGTGATACATTCCTGGATCACTATTGTACCCCTTGACTAACTCATGGCAAGGCACACTTCAGGTGCGGTACACAGCATAGCATATTGTAGAGCCTACGTCTAAAGCATAGTGGACGACCTTCGTCCTTTCTCTCTCTCCTGCCGTGGTCAGGTCTTGAGTCTTACTCAATACTCACACCTTGTAACACAGCCAAGAACTCCTTTGCTGATCTATTTTGAACTCCTTCAAAATCCTGTCACGGTATGCATTCATTTGAAAGTACTATTAAGCGTTTTCGATCTATCCTTATAGATCTTGATGCTCAATGTTCAAGTAGCTTAATCCAGGTTTTCCATTAAAAAACACTTTTCAAATAACCCTGTATGCTTTTCAGAAATTCTACATCATTTCTGATCAACAATATGTTAACAACATATATTCATCAAAAATTCTATAGTGCTCCCACTCACTTCTTTGAAAATATAAGTTTCTCATAAACTTTGTATAAACCCAAAATCTTTGATCATCTCATCAAAGCGTATATTCCAACTCCGAGATGCTTACTCCAGTCCTTAGAAGGATTGCTGGAGCTTTGCATACTTGTTAGCATCTTTCAGGATTGACAAAACCTTCTAGTTGTATCACATACAACCTTTCCTCAAGAAAATCGTCGAGGAAACAATGTTTTTTGACATCCTATCTGCAAGATTTCATAAATAATGCAGTAACTGCTAATATAATTCCAACAGACTCTTAGCATCGCTACGAGTGAGAAAATCTCATCGTAGTCAACTCCTTGAACTTGTCGGAAAACATCTTAACGACAAGTCGAGCTTTCTTAATGGTGACACTTACCATCATTGTCCGTCTTCCTTTTAAAATCCATCTTCACCCAACAGCCTTACGACCATCAAGTAGTTCTTCCAAAGTCTATACTTTATTTTATACATGGATCCTCTCTCGGATTTTATGGCCTCGAGCCATTCGTCGGAATCTGGGCCCACCATCGTTTCTCCATAGCTTGTAGGTTCATTGTTGTTTAGCAACATGACTTCCAAGACAGGATTACGTACCACTCTGTGGTAGTACGCATCCTTGTCGTCCTACGAGGTTTGGTAGTGACTTGATCCGATGTTTCATGATCACGGTCATAAGCTTCCACTTCAATTGCTGTAGGTGCCACAGGAACAACTTCTTGTGCCCTGCTACACACTAGTTGAAGTGACGGTTCAATAACCTCATCAAGTCTCCACCATCCTCCCACTCAATTCTTTCGAGAGAAACTTTTCCTCGAGAAAGGACCCGTTTATAGAAACAATCACTTTTGCTTCCGGATCTAAAATAGGAGGTATACCCAACTGTTTTGGGTATTATATGAAGATGCATTTATCCGCTTTGGGTTCGAGCTTATCAGCCTGAAACTTTTTCACATAAGCGTCGCAGCCCCAAACTTTCAAGAAACGACAGCTTAGGTTTCTCTAAACCATAGTTCATACGGTGTCGTCTCAACGGAATTGCGTGGTGCCCTATTTAAAGTGAATGCGGTTGTCTCTAATGCCTAACCCATAAACGATAGTGATAATTCGATAAGAGACATCATGGTATGCACCATATCCAATAGGGTGCAGTTATGATGTTCGGACACACCATCACACTATGGTGTTCCAGGCGGTATTAGTTGTGAAACAATTTCCACAATGTCTTAATTGTGTGCCAAACTCGTAACTCAGATATCTCTATGATCATATCATAGACATTTCATCCTCTTGTCATGACGATCTTCAACTTCACTCTGAAATTACTTGAACCTTTCAATAATTCAGACTTTAGTTTCATCAAGTAAATATTCAGCATCTAATCAAATCATCTGTGAAGTAATAACATAACGATATCCACTGCGTGCCTCAGCACTCATTGGACTGCACACATCAAATGTATTACTTCCAACAAGTTGCTCTCTTGATTCATCTTACTGAAAACGAGGCCTTTCAGTCATCTTGCCCATGTGGTATGATTTGCATGTCTCAAGTGATTCAAAATCAAGCGAGTCCAAACGATCCATCTGTATGGAGTTTCTTCATGCATATCTACCAATAGACATGGTTCGCATGTCTCAATCTTTTCAAAAATGAGTGAGTCCAAAGATCCATCAACATGGAGCTTCTTCATGCGTTTTATACCAATATGACTCAAATGGCAGTGCCACAAGTATGTGGTACTATCATTACTATGAACATGTGTATCACCACGATCGAGATTCAATAAATCATTCATTTTAGGTGCAAGACCATTGAAGGTATTACTCAAATAAACAGAGTAACCATTATTCTCCTTAAATGAATTACCGTATTGCGATAAACATAATCCAATCATGTCTATGCTCAACGCAAACACAAAATAACAATTATTTAGGTTTAACACCAATCTCGATGGTAGAGGGAGCGTGCGATGTTTGATCACATCAACCTTGGAAACACTTCGAACACATATCGTCATCTCACCTTTAGCTAGTCTCCGTTTATTCCGTAGCCTTTTATTTCGAGTTACCAACACTTAGCAACCGAACCGGTATCTAATACCCTGGTGCTACTAGGGGTACTAGTAAAGTACACATTAATATAATGTATATCCAATATACTTCTGTCGACCTTGCCTGCCTTCTCATCTACCAAGTATCTAGGGTAGTTCTGCTTCAGCGACCGTTCCCCTCATTACAGAAGCACTTAGTCTCGGGTTTGGGTTCAACCTTGGGTTTCTTCACTAGAGCAGCAACTGATTTGTCGTTTCATGAAGTATCCCTTCTTTCCCTTGCCCTTCTTAAAACTAGTGGTTCTACTAACCATCAACAATTGATGCTCCTGCTTGATTTCTACTTTCACGGTGTCAAGCATCGCGAGTTGCTCAAGGATCATCATGTCTATCCCTGATATGTTATAGTTCATCACGAAGCTCTAATAGCTTGGTGGCAGTAACTATGGAGAACCATCACTATCTCATCTGGAAGATTAACTCCCACTCGATTCAAGCGATTGTAGTACTCAAACAATCTGAGCACATGCTCAACGATTGAGCTTTTCTCCCTTACTTTGCAGGCTTAAGAAACTTGTCAGAGGTCTCATACCTCTTGACGTGGGCACTAGTCTAAAATCCCAATTTCAGTCTTTGGAACATCTCATATGTTCTACAACGTTTCAAAAACGTCTTTGGCGCCTCAATTCTAAACCGTTAGCATTACGCATTGAACTATCACGTAGTCATGAAAACGTGTATGTCAGATGTTCGCAACATCTACAGACGACGCTCGAGGTTCACACACCGAGCGGTGCATTAAGGACATAAGCCTTTTGTGCAGCAATGAGGACAATCCCCAGTATACGGACCCAGTCCGCATAATTGCTACTGTCAACTTTCAACTAAATTTTCTCTAGGAACATATCTTAAACAGTAGAACTAAAGCGTAAGCTATGACATAATTTGCAAAGACCTTTTGACTATGTTCATGACAATTAAGTTCATCTGATTATTTAATGAACTCCCACTTAGATAGACATCCCTCTAGTCATCTAAGTGATACATGATCCGAATCGACTAGACCGTGTCCGATCATCACATGAGACGGACTAGTCATCAACGGTGAACATCTCCATGTTGATCGTATCTACTATATGACTCATGTTCGACCTTTCAGTCTCTTGTGTTCCGAGGCCATGTCTGTACATGCTAGGCTCGTCAAGTCAACCTAAGTGTTTCGCGTGTGTAAATCAGGCTTACACCCATTGTATGCGAACGTTAGAATCTATCACACCCGATCATCACGTGGTGCTTCGAAACAATGAACCTTCGCAACGGTGCACAGTTAGGGGGAACACATCTCTTGAAATTTTAGTGAGGGATCATCTTATTTATGCTACCGTCGTTCTAAGCAAATAAGATGTAAACATGAGAAACATCACATGCAAATCATAAAGTGACATGATATGGCCAATATCATCTAGCGCCTTTGATCTCCATCTTCGAGGCGCGGCATGATCACCTTCGTCACCGGCATGACACCATGATCTCCATCATTGTGTCTTCATGAAGTTGTCTCGCCAACTATTACTTCTACTACTAGGGCTAACGATTAGCAATAAAGTAAAGTAATTACATGGCGTTTTTCATTGACACGCAGGTCATACAATAAATTAAGACAACTCCTATGGCTCCTGCCGGTTGTCATACTCATCGACATGCAAGTCGTGATTCCTATTACAAGAACATGATCAATCTCATACATCACATATATATAATTCATCACATCCTTTTGGCCATATCACATCACATAGCATACCCTGCAAAAACAAGTTAGACGTCCTCTAATTGTTGTTGCATGTTTTACGTGGCTGCTATGGGTTTCTAGCAAGAACGTTTCTTACCTACGCAAAAGCCACCACGGTGATATGCCAATTGCTATTTACCCTTCATAAGGACCCTCTTCATCGAATCCGATCCGACTAAAGTGGGAGAGACAGACACCCGTTAGCCACCTTATGCATCAAGTGCATGTCAGTCGGTGGAACCTGTCTCACGTAAGAGTACGTGTAAGGTCGGTCCGGGCCGCTTCATCCCACAATGCCGCCGAATCAAGATAAGACTAGTAACGGCAAGCAAATTGAACAAATCATCGCCCACAACTACTTTGTGTTCTACTCGTGCATAGAATCTACGCATAAATCTGGCTCTGATACCACTGTTGGGGAACGTAGCAATAATTTAAAATTTTCTACGTGTCACCAAGATCAATCTAGGAGATGCTAGCAACGAGAGAGAGGGAGTGCATCTTCATACCCTTGAAGATCGCTAAGCGGAAGCGTTACAAGAACGCGGTTGATGGAGTCGTACTCGCGGCGATTCAAATCGCGGAAGATCCGATCTAACGCCGAACGGACGGCACCTCCGCGTTCAACACACGTACAACCCGGGGACGTCTCCTCGTTCTTGATCGAGCAAGGGAAGAGGAGAAGTTGAGGGAGAACTCCAGCAGCACGACGGCATGGTGGCAATGGAGCTCGTGGTTCTTCGGCAGAGCTTCGCTAAGCACTACGGAGGAGGAGGAGGTGTATGAGGAGGGAGGGCTGCGCCAGGGAAGAGGTGCGGCTGCCCTCCCACCCCTCCACTATATATAGGGGCAAGGGGAGAGGGGGAGGCGCCCTAGGGTTTCCCCTAGGGGGCGGCGGCCAAGCAGATTGGATCTCCCTAGGGAAAATCCTAGGGAGACTTGCCCCCCAAGCCAAGCAGGTAGAGGCTTGTCTCCCAAGCCAGGTGGAGGCGCCCCACCTCCCCAAGTAACGTGGGAAAGGGTGTGGGGGGCGCACCACCCCTTAGTGGGCTGGTTTGCCCCTCCCCTTTGGCCCATGAGGCCCTCCAACACTTGCCGGGGCTCCCGAAACACCTTTCGGTCATGCTGGCCATAGCCTGGTACCCCCGGAACACTTCCGGACTCCAATACCCTTCGTCCAATATATCGATCTTCACCGCCGGACCATTCCGGAACTCCTTGTGATGTCCGGGATCTCATCCGGAACTCCGAACAACCTTCGGTAACCACATACTATTTCCCATAACAACTCTAGCGTCACCGAACCTTAAGTGTGTAGACCCTACGGGTTCGGGAACCATGCAGACATGACCGAGACACCTCTCCGGCCAATAACCAATAGCGGGATCTGGATACCCATATTGGCTCCCACATGTTCCACGATGATCTCATCGGATGAACCACGATGTCGGGGATTCAATCAATCCCGTATACAATTCCCTTTGTCTATCGGTATGTTACTTGCCCGAGATTCGATCGTCGGTATCCCAATACCTCGTTCAATCTCGTTACCAGCAAGTCACTTTACTCGTTCTGTAACGCATGATCCCGTGGCTAACTCATTAGTCACATTGAGCTCATTATGATGATGCATTACCGAGTGGGCCCAGAGATACATCTCCGTCATACGGAGTGACAAATCCCAGTCTCGATTCGTGCCAACCCAACAGACACTTTCAGAGATACCTGTAGTGCACCTTTATAGCCACCCAGTTACGTTGTGACGTTTCGTACACCCAAAGCATTCCTACGGTATCCGGGAGTTGCACAATCTCATGGTCTAAGGAAACGATACTTGACATTAGAAAAGCTCTTAGCAAACGAACTACACGATCTTGTGCTATGCTTAGGATTGGGTCTTGTCCATCACATCATTCTCCTAATGATGTGATCCCGTTATCAATGACATCCGATGTCCATGGTCAGGAAACCATAACCATCTATTGATCAACGAGCTAGTCAACTAGAGGCTTACTAGGGACATGTTGTGGTCTATGTATTCACACATGTATTACGGTTTCTAGTTAATACAATTATAGCATGAACAATAGACAATCATCATGAACAAGGAAATACAATAATAACCGTTTTATTATTGCCTCTAGGGCATATTTCCAACAAGCTGGTCACTAGTCATAATCACAACTACTCCTCATCATCAACTCTAACACATTGTACCACATAATAAACTTATTGTACCTCATAGGACCTACTACATTCTCTTAGGACCTACTATATTCTCTAAGGTAAAATAGCAAAAAACAAGATAGCCCTTGGCTCTCCATTATGGAGAATGGAGATTATCCTGTCTCCAATTCTTGCCTTTCGCTTAATGTTGCTTCCAAGAACCTCCTTACGAATGTCCAAACATTATTCCATTCTTTGATTAGCATGTGTTCACCGGTTTCAGAAATCCAATATGCACAGGTGAGATCCGTAGGATGACCTGGCTGTATGTTCAGAACTTCAAGGCGACCATTCTGATACATCAGATGAGGCACACAATCCATTGGGATTTTCTGTTGAAAAACATAGTAATAACTTCGTAGTTAGCAATGATGTACTAGTTTTAGAAGTATGCAAAAGATGCACGGATGTCGTAATAGTAAAAAATCTTACCAGGGTATCTCCATAGAAGTTATCGTGGTTCAACACGTGCACTAGTGGCACGTATTCACCATAATTTGGAGGAGTTCGATAATAGGTTTGTAATTCTCAAAGAAAGTACAAAATGCGATCAGATGATTTTTCTCCTTATAAGTTAATTCGGACCCATCGGTGTAGTGGGTTTTGTCTACCATCTTCCGCACATTCTTTGAAGAATGAAAATAAGCTGTCAACTATTTTGAAATAAACAATATAAATTAGTTAATAACTATGTTTGAGAAACTCACATAGCGGTAGAATCGAAAGCGTATCAACAAGGACCCAAATGTCCATATTGTTTTGCTCGGTGTCAGGATCACCAAGATCCATGGTGACAATCATACCCTCATAAAAACCATACATTTTGCAAAGTGCTTCCCAATTTTGGCAACCAAAATGGGTTACGCTCTGAGAATTGTACAGGTTTACTTCAAAATCCATATCATGATGGGTCCTTAGGTGTATTTTCTTTGTTTCAAAATTTTCATGGTCTTCAAAACCCATCCTCTCCAAGAGATAGCGTCTTGCATGGCATGGGATAAGCTAGTCGAATTGTAAAAGATGAAAATTAGACGTTGAAATAGTTGAAGTCGTGCTTAATTAGGAAAAAAACACTTGTCATCGTTGGGTACCGGTTCAACGTCGAAGGTCTCCTCGAGCTTAATGCTGAAGCGCCGATCTTCGTCCAGGTGAGGGCACCTATCGCACAGACCTCGATCGTCGTGGCACCAGCTGCACTCCCCCGGGAGACTTTCGTCATCCGAGTACGACATTTCCTACGTTCATAATTCAAAGATTAAACTTGTACAATTAAATATATGTACTAAAAAACCTAAATTAGATCATTATTTTTCGAGAAAATCCAGGCCACTCGATATTTCCTAAATATTCTAGCACAAGTCATGCCAGAATTCATGGAAAAATCCGGCATGACCTTTGCTAAAAAAGGACATATCGAGCGCCTGAAATTTGCCGGAACGGAAATTAATCAACACTCCGGAAAAACATAGGCCACTCGGAGGTGTAACCTGAACATGAAAGGCCACTTGGGCAACGACATATCCTATTTGAGCAACACAGTAATACATGTTTTTATCTACATCATATATATCTTATAGGACTCATATTGACATGGAGATTTGGCTGGCCTCACCTCGAGGTCGGAGGGGGTCGGCGACGGGGACGACGGCGGGGATGATGGAGGGGCTCCTTGATTTCTGCAAAAGCAAAAACTCTATAAGTTATCACTAATTCATCCCGAATAATTGCTTAAACTAAAAAAACAACAACAAATATGACATGTTCAACTAGTTCTATTAATCCAACTAGTTCTTACTAAATATAAACTTACTATAAATAGAAAAAAACTAGTTCTTTCTAAAAACAAAGTAGTTCAACTAGTTATATTAATTTTCTTACTAAAAATACATTAGTTCTATTAATTCAACTAGTTCAACTAGTTTATTAATTTACTGACTAAACTAGTTCAACTAAAACTAAACTAGTTCAACTACTACTAAAAATCAATATCTATGAACCCTAAATTAACATCTACTACTACTAAAAAACATCTACTAAGTAGAGAGAGGGGGTGGGGGGCTTACAGAGAGGGGAGAGACGGTGGTGGGGAGGTGCTCCGCGATGGAGGTAGGGGCGGCGAGGGCGGGCTCGGGATCGGGAGGCGGCGGTCCTGGGCGGGCTCGGGCGGCGGCGGTAAGGTCGAGGGCGGAGGCGGTGAGGTCGAGGGTGGCGACGGTGAGGTCGAAAGCGGCGGCGGGCGGTGGCGGTGAGGTTGAGGGCGGCCTCGGGCGGCGGCGGTGAGGGCAGGCTTGGGCTCGGGCGGCGGCGACAGAGGAGTAGGGGAACAGGGAGAGAAAGGAGGGACTTAGCAAAATTTTGTGCCCGCGCCGGTGGTTAAGTCGAACTAGCAGTAGCGCTCATTAGGAAACGCGCTATAGCTAATTTAGCTATAGCGCGTTTCAAAGAAAAACGCTACTGCTAATGGAAGCAGTTATTTTTTAAGAGAAAAACGCTATAATTCTAAGCAATGTAAAAACATCAAAAATATACATTGGTCATCATTGATCTTTTTGTGTAGAATCTAAATAGTCAACATGAATCCTCACAGTACCTGTATAGGTACAGCCGAGGATTCATATTGCAGCCACAAGTCCTACACATATAGTTCAATGAAGACTAAGTGCTCGAGATAGTTTAGAAGTAACATATTTAAGGTGGTAAACACCTTGTTCGCTTAGCAGTATGGGACTAAACTTAATTAGTTGCAGTGATACTTAGCAACAGCGAGTTTTGAAGAAAAACGCTGCTACTAAGTACTTTAGCAGCAGCGCGTTCAGGATAAGGGCGCTGCTACTATATCTAGCCTGGAGGCAACGCCATGGCAACTATAGTAGTAGCGCTCGTTTCACCTAGAGCGCTACTGCTACTCAGCTATTAGTAGCGCGGTTTCCTGAAGCTTGCTACTGCTAAGTAGCAGTAGCGTTTGTTTTTGAACCACGATGCTGCTAAGATTTTGTGTATAAGGTTTTCCCTAGTAGTGGACACCGGGGAGAAGGAGCCACCGGACAGCGAGTTGGCGGTGCGGCGGACGCAACACGCCTACTTCCCGTCGACGGTCGACGCGGTCGAACTCCGGAACTACTTCAAGCACCTGTGGGGGTACAAGACGGGAAGCGAGACGACGGGGCACCAGGCCACGCGCGTCATCCCCGTCGCCTTCGCCGAAGCCGGCCCAAATCGGTACCCGTTCTTCGTCGACTACTTCTCCTGCGGCCTCTGCCCCTCTTTCTCTGATTTCTTCAATGATATCATGCACACCTACGGCTTTCATCTTCTGGATTTTACGCCAAATGTCGTGGCATGCATGGCTCTCTTTGCGCACCTCTGTGAGGGCTTTGTCGGGGTGCATCCCAACACGGCGCTATTCCGCCACTACTTCTTCCCTCGGATCCAGAAGGGAGGCGCCATCTCCGGCTGTGTCGCCTGGATCCCAAGATCCAAGGGGACATACCCGGAGGGCGCCCAGAAGGAAAGGTGGGAAGAATGGCGGGGCTGGTGGTGCTGGATCGAGGAGGACGACCCCCAGGAGTTCTCCCAAGTTCGCTAGGCACCGCCGGTCCGCAGAAACAACTGGAGCAATGTCGGTGCTGACGACACGAAGTTCACAGTCGCCACCACCAGGATTCTTCGCCTCACCGAGGTCGGGCTCACCCTTGAGATGATCAGGGCGGATTTGATCCGCCGCCGAATCAATCCGCTGCACAACAAGGGGAGGCCAGCCTGGCTCTTCACGAATGCGGCCGACATCATGAGGCTTTGCCCCGGCCTTGACCACAACCTCACGGTGATGGGGCACGCCCAATTTTGCTAGCGGCTTTTCCAGCTCGACGTGAACCGCGACGGCGAGGTTGAGCGGTCCGGCAAGGCCACAAAGGCTGCCGCGTAGGCCGGCAGGGCCACCAGGGGGCCCTTGTTTAAGCTGCCGGCGGGGGTGGTCGCGCTGAGCAATAACTCGCGTCGCAACGACATCATCGCCATGATGCTGGAGTTCAACGCGCACGGCCTCGTCCCAAATTGGGCCGAGCCGGCGGAGGATCAGGTGCAGGAGTTTTTTGACACCTTGGAGGAGAAATACGTCAGCGCCGAGCCGCGGCTCGTCCAGGACACTACCCAGGCGGAGCTGGACTACATCGCCGCCAGGGCGGTGGAGGCGGAGCTCGCCAGGGAGGCCGGGAGCGCCGGCGGCGTGGAGGACAAGGCCGCGGCGGAGGCGGAGGAAAAAGAGCTCGCCCAGTGGGCGGAGTCCGCTGGGGAAGCCAGCAGCGCCGGCACCGGGGCCCCTCTCGTCGAAGATGTGGTCGATGAGTCGTTGGAAGAGGAGGCCGAGGCTGTCGACCCTCCGATCACGGGGAGAGGGCGAGTCCTGCGGCAGCCCATCTCTGGTGAGCCGGTCCGGCCTGGCAGGGCCGTACAACTGCGGCAAGCCCAGGAGACGTCCGCGCGCCAGACGAGGGCCGCGGCGGTGAAGAAAGTGGTGAAGGCCGCGGTGGCGAAGAAGAAAGCATCCGCTTCTTCTTCGTCCAAACGCGCTCAGACCCCACCTCCTTCCCCTCGTTCGGCGGACGTCGACGCGGAGGTCGTCTTCGACTTCGGGTCCCTCAGCCCACGGAGGAAGAGGAAGGCAGCAGAGGAGGAGGTGGAGGAGGAGGAGTAAGCTTCTTGTTCCCTTCCCCATTTTTGTCATCTCCGTTTCCTCAGACTGTGCCGCTTATCTTGAATTATTTCCATTTTTGCAGGGACGTGGAGACGATGACCCAGAGGGTGAAGAGGGCCAGGACCTCGACGGGGGGCCAGCCCCCGGCAGACGCTTCCGGCACACTGCTGGTGGTGTTGAGCAGTTCGGACAACAGCCCCCGTCCCAACCCCCAGCGTAAGTTCATCACTCGCCCTTTGCCAATGTGTGTTGGGGGTACGATCACTTGGTGCTGACCTTGCCGTGATTGCAGGAGGAGGACAGCAGCAGGAGGAGCCACAGAGGGCTACCCCCAACACGCCGCTCCGAGGGACGTTCCCGGCAAGGGCGCCAAGCACCGAGCCCATGCACACGGAGGAGGAGGAGGCCAACTCAGGCGCTGGTGGCTTTGCCTCGGCGCCAAATGTTGGTGGGGAGGGGACCTCTGCTTCCCAGCCCGGCACGGGTAAGCCACTGGCCTTCCGTCCCTGTTTGCTTTTTCTTCTTTCTGACCCCTGGTCTTGGCCTCGCCTCATCCCCTTCTCGGTATCTAGATCCCCCTTCGGTGGACCTAGAGGACATCGGCACCGTCATCAAGGATCTCGACAAGGATGCCGCGGTGGAGGCCAAGAAGATCGCCGCCAAAGAGGCCGCCAAGGGCGCTGCTGAGGACGCCGCAAAGGGGTCTGCCGGGGAGCCCGGCAAAGGGCCTGCCGAGGAGGCCGGCAAGGGGCCTGCCGGGGAGGCCGGCAAGTCCGCCGCCGAGGAGGAGGTGGTTGATGACCAGCCTTCCTCCTCCATTGCCTCTGGCTTCGGCAGGTATCTGAAGGTGAGCGACGACCTTTTCATCCACCTCCCAGGAACGTCGAGCTCCGGGGCACCCATCGAGGGAGAGGTGTTCGACGAGGAGGTGCTTGCCGCCGCCGGGCTCAAGGTTGTTGACGAGCCGAACACCGGTGGCGACGGTTCCCAGGAGGAGCGGCTTCTCCAGGCCATGGGCGCCAACTTTCGGAAGCTTCAGGCGCTCCACCGCGCCCGCCTGGACAAGGCCAAGTCCAGGATGGCAACGGTGGACAAAGCGGAGGCGGACCTCAAGGGACGCGTCGCCGAGACGCAAACTTGGTTCCACCAGGCTTGTGAGGAGCTGAAAGCCGCCCAGGGCGAGCTGGCCAAGCGCGACGTGGAGCTCACCATGAAGCAGGCCGACATCGAGAAGGCCCAGGAGACGGCGAAGAACCTGGCCGCCGCAGCCGAGGCCACTCGAGCCCAGCACCAGGCCACGATGAACTCCCAGGAGGAGGACCTTGCCGCTCGCGAGGAGAAGCTTGCCGCAACCCTCCGCGGCAAGGATGAGGAGCTGGAGAAGCTCGTCGTGCAGCGAACCCGGGAGCTGGAGCAGAGGCACTGGGAGGCACTCGATGCTCAGGCTCTGGTTCACGCTGGCAAGGTGAAAGAGCTGGAGGTGGAGCGGGACGGGTTGAGGGACCAGGCCCAGAAGCTGGCCAAGGAGAAGGACACGCTCAACGATGCCCTGATTGAGGCGCAGGGCGCGGTCCTCAGTAGGGCCGGGGAGCTCTCCGAGGCCAACAACTCCATTAAGGACCTCAAACTGAAGCTGGAGGGTCTCGAGGGGATGTTGTTGGAGAGGAAAGCCCGGGAGGAGACCCTGAGCAAGGATGTGGAGAACGAGAAGCAGCTGCGGAAGAATGAGACCACCGACCACAAAGACTTTGTGGAGGGTGAGAATCGCTGGATTGGCCGCCTTAAAGACGTCGCCGGCAGGATGACCATGTAGCTGGCCACCATGGGGATGCTAACTGTGAGGTACGCTCCGGATCGCAGCACAACTCCGAACGCCAGGCTGACCCTGTTCTTTGAGGGTGTTCTTGGAGCCCTGGAGCATTCCCGCTCCACCAGGGTGACTTTCCTGGCCAATGAGGCCCGGAGGCTTTGCCGGGGTGCCATGACCAAGGTTCTCACCAAGGTGGCATACTGGAATCCCAACCTCGACTTCGATGGTGCACTGGAGTGCTTGCCGGAGGGTGTGGACCTCGCGCCACTCAAGGAGCGTATCGAGCCCATCATCAGCGGCATCGACGGAATCCAGAGGGTAGAGGGCCAGCGCCGGGACTAGGCACCCCGGTTCTTATCGTCGCTGCAGGTTCAGTACCAAGACAATTTCTATCTTTAGTTAGAACCGCAGCAACAATTGATGTAAGATAACTCTGCAGTACTTTTGAATTGGTGCATGTTATTTTCCTGTTCAATCTTTCTCTCTGTATGTCCACCCTACGTTAATCGGGTAGGCTTGCCGGTGCATAACCCAGGGCACGGCGCCTCGAGGACGGATCCTCGATAGCCTGCCGGGTGTGCTTGCTGCCGGGCGAACCACCTTACCGCCCTCAACGCGGCCGCTCGAACTGTCAAGCTTGACTCGAGTCAGAATCGAGAGCGTTGCCAGTTGCGGAAGGCTACCCTGCCACTCTCGACGCGGCCGCTTGAGCTGTTGAGCGGACTCAAAACAGAACAAGGCGTTGCCGATCACGGGAGGGCCCCTTGGCGTGCAGGTTTTCCATACAACGAACGAGATCTCTGAGGGGAATAACCTTATATAGAAAAGAAATATTTAAAGTTCGGCATGACTTAGCTTTCCTGTCGCCGCACCGACGTCCTTCGTGCTTGCAGGTGGTGCCGTCCTCTTGGCCGTCTTCTTCCTTAGAAACCATGGCCACGAGGAACTGCTAAGCTGGTTTCTAAACCAGATTCTCACAACTGCGCCCCTACCTGGCGCGCCAAAGATGTCGGTGGGAACGACACCTATGGGATCACTGGGATCCCTTCTACGGTTGGCGGGCGCGGGGTCGTGAGAAGAGCAGGTTTAGGAGCTAGCACACGGGTCATTTACCCAGGTTCGGGCCGCGAGGATGCGTAAAACCCTAGTCCTGCTTTGGTGGATGTATTGAGTGTTCTTGAGCTTTCGAACTAGCTACGGTGGCTGTGTAGTTCCAAAAAGCCGAATCCCTCTCCTGGTCGCCTCGGGCCTCCTTTTATAGGAAAAAGGGGTTGCCACAGTGGCACACAGGAGGTGGAAAGGCCTACAGTGCGCGAGCCTACCGCACGGCATTACAGGACAAAGTGCATTAAATGCGCTACTTAGGTGTCCATTAGCTTTATCGAGGATGGGAACGAGGCCCGTCCCGTCCGTCGCCGCTCCGCCTCGCTTCGACACACGCCCAGGCCAGCGATGCATGCAGCGCCATGTAGGCAGGCAGGCAGCTGAGGTGGCGCGGTGGTAGGCCCTTCACGAAGATCTGCATGCCACCACGCAGGTGCTTGTTGAGTTGGCCTGGAAGCTGCATGTTGCCACGCAGGTGCCTGCCCAGCTGGTTGGCCTGGCAGTTGCATGCGAACGGCGGCGGAGTCTTGGTTGGTGTGGGCATGGCTGTGGCCCCGCTGACGCCCTCGGCAAGGGTCTTGCCGGGGGGCTCGGCAAGGGCCTTGCGGGGCGTTGCAGTCGTCCCCGGCAAGGCGCTTGCCGGCGGTCTTTGTGGATTCCCTCGGCTGGGATCCTGCCGAGGGTCGCCGCCTTCTGGTCCTCATCTGATGTCACATGTTTATGATCTTGACGAAGATCTGCATGCCACCACAGAGGTGCCTCCCGAGCCCTGGGTCCAACGTAGTTTTCGATTGCGTTTGGAACCCTTGGGCTCAAGGGTGGCTCACTCTGCTGGCATTGGGCAAGCTGCCCCGGCAAGGCTCTTGCCGGGGCCGTGGAGGCCGCCCCGGCAAGGGTCTTGCCGGGGGAGTCCACCTCGCCCCTTTGCTGTCTTGCGTTTCTTGTCTTGGCGTTGCCTTGTTTGTCTTGTGCCTTCGGCTCTTCTCCTCTGCCCTGCTTAGTGTGGCCGTGGGCGCGGCTCCGACTGTCCGTGCACAAGTAAAGGGGTAAAAAGGAGCGCCCCTACTTTTGTACACCGACATTCTTATAACCATAATCGGCTTGCTGTTGCTGAAACATCATTACAATCACTCAGGCGGCTTAACATCATAATATTAACCCGCCGTTCCTTTATTCCTTGGTCACAACTTTCTAACCCGGCCAACCATGACTAAGACTCCCACTTCCTGCGACTGGGTTGCTTCTAGAGTCTCCGAGCTCTCACTGAATGAGGATGTGGACATGGGAGTCCTGCTAGCCAAGGATGTAATCCACTGGTGGGTTCCAGGTGTTGAAACTACCCCTCAACCAAAAGAGGGTGAAGTTGTCATCTTTGTGGATCACCTTCTCCGCGGTTTTTCGCCGCCCGTGTCAAAGTTCTTTTGAGATGCTCTGCACTTTTACAACCTTCACCCCAAGATATTGGGCCCAATTCTGTCTCAAATATATGCCACTTCCAAGTGTTCTGCGAAGTGTATCTTCAAGAGGAGCCCACAGTTGACCTCTATCAAGATTACTTTTACATCAACCGCCAGACTGAGATGTCAGATGGGCCCAGCCTTGAACTCGGAGGTGTTTCTATTCAAAGGCGGAGGGATGTAACCTTTCCTTCTGCCGCACTGCCTAGCCACCCCAAGGACTTTAATTACACTTGGTTCTATTGCAGAGACACATCCCCAGCTGTAGAGAACCCCCTACCGGGTTACCGCCCTTACCGGCTCACCACCAATGGTGTGCTTCCAGCTCGATTGACTGCCGCAGAATACAGTCAATATGCCTCTACTTTTTCAAAGGTAAGAGCTTTGGTCGCCAACGTCCTAACTGGAGTTGACCTAGTCCGCTGCTGGGTTGCATGGAGGATTTTACCCCTGGGCCTACACGGCGGCTTAATGTGCGAATACGCTGGTGACACAAAGGACCCATAGCGTTTCAACCCAACACAACTAACTGACAAAGAGATCAACGACACTCTTAAGTCGTAGCTTGGAGAGTCACTGGAAAACTGCAGCAAAGCGGGTTTGAACCCTTACTGCGCTGTTAACCCGGCTCCTCCTGTAAGTTTTCAAAAACTTCACCTTGTTTATCTCTCTTGTTCCTCATATCCTTTCAACCATTACTTATGTTCATATGTATATAGGCCGACTCTCCTTTCTGGAGGAAGAAGATAAACACTTCTCAGCCCACCAAGAAGATTGTGACAGCTTTTATAGGATACGTACCACCTCGTGGTGAGATGAGCTTTTGGGGAGCAACAGTAATTACAAGTTTAGCTAGTGCCATACCAGTAGTAGGAGATACCATAGTGACTTGGCTTTGGGGTGGTTTCTCCGTGGACAATGCCACCTTAAATCGTTTTTTAGTCTCCATCATTTACTCCGCCTTATTTTAGTAGGCGCCAGTCTTCTTCATCTGGCCGCATTGCATCAATATGGATCAAATAATCCATTGGGTGTAGGGAAGCTAAGTCTCGGGGCATGAATCGCCACAAGAAAGCAACAACACAATCGCTTTTTGAGCTAGATGAGTCAGAGGTAGAACTTGACTCCCTTGGCCTTTTCTTTATGCAATTTATTGATGTTGATTCTTCTCAGGACGAGGTAGAGACAAGCCACGCTGGCGCAGTAGAGGTAATTCGTGTCTCCTCCGACTCAGAACCTTTGACAAGAAAGAAAACACAAAGGGTCATCCGGAAAGTAAGATTTTCTCATCCTCTTGCTCATTTGGACCCCAACTTTCTTTTGAAGGCACAACAACATGAGTCCAAGTGCTTGACCCGGAGCGGCGGCTCTGAAGATCTTATGGTTGGCTTATCCAACACACCGGCTCCTCGCAAGCGTCGCAATTAGGTGCCTCATAGTCCGAATCTATCCCTTGCAAAGGCTGGTCTCATGCGTCAGGCTCTGACTCCTTATAATTCCAACTATCAGGGAACACCACCATCATCTGGCGACTCAAGTGGAACCCAGATGCATGGCTTCATTGTTGCCCATGGGTAAGTATTTTCATTTGTTAATAAAGGGCTTGTTGTGATATACTTATAAACTCTGCTATTTTTTGTCATAGAGCCAAAGCCAAGACTGGCAAGAAACAGAAGGTGTGCGACTCTTCCAAAGCCCCTGAAGTATCTAAGCTGGAGAAGCAAACGATGGAAATCGCTGAGGCCCCCATCCAAGACCCCGAAGAGCCTGTCGCAACACCACAAACATACGTAGATCTAGGCCATAAAAAGTGTGTACATTGTTGGAGGGAGAAAAAAGTAGATCTAGAACATAAAGAAAGCTTTCCCCTTACTTACCTATCAAAAAAAGGAAATTTAACCACTTAATTTGGGTGAATCTATGGTGCAAATGAGGTGAGGAGGAGGAGGCAGCCGAGACCAAGCTTGATAGAGGTGGAGAGAATGAAGTGGGGAAATGAGTGTGGTAGGTGGCTGTCCAAAATATCTAGCTGCTCCCAGGTTACCAATGGCGCACCACAAAAGAATGCGCCATTAGTAACCAGGGTTACTAATGGCGCACCTGGGAGTGGTGCGCCATTACTAGTTTTGAAAAAAAAACATGTTAGTAGTGGTGCACATGTGGACAGTGCGCCATTACTAGTTAGAACTAGTAATGGCGCACTGTCCCCTGGTGCGCCACTGCTAACAATTTCTTTTTATCTTTTTTTTTTCAAAACTAGTAATGGCACACCGCACACCAGGTGCGCCATTAGTAATGAGGACATTAATGGCGCACCTGTATCTGGTGCGCCACTGCTATATAGCAGTGGCGCACCACATACATGGTGCGCCATTAATGTCCATATAAGCTATAGCCCTTTTCCTAGTAGTGAGGCCGAGAGAAGGAAGTTTGACATGATGAGAGTGATGGAGGGGATGAAGATGAAACTAGTGACCAGGAATTCGAGAAGGCCACTGACGCCCTGTGTATTGACGGGGGTGCGTCTTTGCACTCCTCTCACCGCCAACTTAAACGGTGGGCGCGTGAGGTCAATGTCGTGGAACCAGCGGCAGAGTCTCGGAAGCCGCTCAAATGTTCACGCACGGCCATAATCTTTGACGAAGAGGACTACCCTGACTGCACCAGTGCGGTAGGGTGCTTGCCGTTGTTGGTCTCTCCAACAATTCGCAACCTCAAAGTCACAAAGATGTTGGTTGACGGTGGGGCCAGGTTGAATCTGATTTCGCCAAAGGTTATCAGCAAGCTTCAGATATTAGAGGAAGAGCTAAAGGTCACGGGCACGTTTCCAGGAGTTAATCCTGGCAGGAGTCATCCTAAGGGAAAGATCACGTTGCTCCTGATGTTCGGGGGGAGTATTGAATTATCGGACTAAGAAGGTTGTGTTTGATGTGGTCGACCTCCCCCTGCCGTACAATGGGATCCTTGGACGCCCAGCTCAGGTAAAATTCATGGCGGCATCCCACTATGCCTACAACACCTTGAAGATGCCAGGACCAGTAGGAGTCATGTCCATTTCGTTAGATGAGAAGGACACGATCATTTGCATGGATAAGATGTACCGGCACGAAGTCGCGGCAGAGGCCACAGCAGCGGCAGTTCCCGCCAACGAGAACAGAGGAAAGCAGAAGGATAGCAGGGACACCGGCAAAGAATTTGGGAAGCGTACCTCTTCAGAGTGTGTTGCGCATGTTGATGACTTGCGGAGAGTTCCGACAGCAAGAAATCCAAGGTCGCTGCACCACATGTGAAGAAGGTCCCGACAGGGATGGCTGGCATTGATGGTACCTTCACTATCAGCGCCACCCTTGATGACAAATAGGAAAGTGTGCTTGTTGCCTTCCTACGGGCGAATATCGATGTGTTTGCCTGGCAACCATCTGATATCCCCGGTGTTCCCAGGGAGGTAATCGAGCACTACCTTGTTGTTTGCCCGCATGCCCGACCTGTCAAGCAGAAGGTTCGAAAGCAGGCCTTGGAGAGGCAGCCGTTCATTGTAGAGGAGATTAAGAAGCTTGAAGCAACTTGTTTGGTGAGATGAGTACTGCATCCAACGTGGTTAGCAAACCCAGTGGTGGTACATCAAGGGGGACTCCTGGGCACCGCGACCCAGGAGCCTAACTGGTCACTAGTGATCCGGACGACCCAATGGCGCCTGAGGTATACGCAGGGCCGGGCCCTGCCGACGCAGAACGCTAAGACCTACTCTCGTATCTCCTTCTCGAGAGATGTTATTACGCCAAGGGGGACTCCTGAGCATCACGACTTAGGAGCCTAATTGGTCACGTACCCGTCACCCCTTGGTCTCGCCTTGGTGATCTGGACAACCCAACGGAGGCTGAGGTATGGGCGGGGCCGGGCCCTGCCGACGTAGAGCACTAAAGCAAACGGAAAGGAAATCGCAGAACCCTAGCAAATTATTACAAAACATACCGTCTCTTAAAGTTCCAAGCATAAATTCTTACGCCTCCACGAGGCATGATACATGTTGTAGGAATAAAACAGGGGGAAGCGCTGCCCTCGAGATTCTTCCTCAGCCTTGGGAACCGCCGTCGCCCGCCTGGGGAGCCCCGTAATCAACGATGCTGCTGCCGTCCTTGCCATAAGCCGTAGTCACGGGGTCAACGGCGACAAACTTCCACAGCAGGGCTTCCACCTGATCCTTCACGACTTTGGCAGCAGCGGTGTAAAGGTTAGGGTCCACGGGCTCAAGCAAGGCACCAAAGTCGAAGTCGGGGTCCTGAAGATAGAGGTGGCTGAAGACGCGCGTCACGGGCGAGGTAGAAAGCGCGCGTGCCTCTCCCTCCACCATGGGGCCCACTCTGACGATGATGCCCTCGAGCGCAGTGACGAGCTTGAGGAGCAGCCCAGCGGGGCCTTCTTCCGGAGTCACCAACGGCTTCTTGTACCCGCTCTCGTAGAGATCTTGTAGTGCCTTGCGGGACCTCAGCTCGAGGCAGTCGAAAGCGGCATGCCTCGTAGCGGCCACCTCCTTGGCAGCGGCGAGGAGCTTCTCCCTGGTCTCCAGCCGAGCTTCGTCCTCGAAGACGAGCTTGGCGTGGGATGACTGGGCCGCCTCCACCTCCTCCTTCAGCTTCTCCAGGTGACTGAGGGAGTCCTGGACTGAGGGGTCCTCGGGCGTCCGGCCTGTTGGACATGGGCCGGACTAATGGGTTGTGAAGATACAAGACCAAAGACTCTCTCCTGTGTCCGGATGGGACTCTCCTTGGCGTGGAAGGCAAGCTTGGCAACCAGATATGAAGATTCCTTTCTCTGTAACCGACTTTGTACAACCCTAGTCCCCTCCGGTGTTTATATAAACCGGAGGGCTTAGTCCGAAAACATATACAGTCATACAGGCTAGACTTCTAGGGTTTCAGCCATTACGATCTCATGGTAGATCAACTCTTGTAATACTCATATTCATCAAGATCAATCAAGCAGGAAGTAGGGTATTACCTCCATAGAGAGGGCCCGAACCTGGGTAAACATTGTGTCCCCTGTCTTCTATTACCATTGACCTTAGACGCATAGTTTGGGTCCCCCTACCCAAGATCCGCCGGTTTTGACACCGACATTGGTGCTTTCATTGAGAGTTCCACTATGCCGTCATCAAAAGGTTTGATGGCTCCTTCGATCGTCTCCAACAATGCTGTCCATGGAGAAGTCTTCCCCCCGGACAGATCTTCGTGCTCGGCGGCTTCGCACAGGCGGGCCAACTCGCTTGGCCATTTGGAGCAAATTGATAGCTACGCCCCTGGCCGTCAGGTCAGATTCGGGAGCTTATACTACATCGCGGACATCCGCGGAGACTTGATCTTTGATGGATTCGAGACCACGACAGTCGCTCCCCTTCACTGCGATGAACATGACTTAAATCTGTCGTCGGGCCATACCCAGGAAATTGCACCGGTAACAGCTCTGGCCTTAGATCCGGAGCAGATCGCGCCATCCGAGGACGGGAAGCTCAACCCCGCCACGGAAGCCACAGAATCCGTGGCGTTGGATACGCACACAGACCTAACCTCGGGTGATGTATGTGCCACCGGAACCTCGGACTCGTTTCCATCTATAAGTTCCAAACCATGTGCATGCCCGTATGTCGAGCAGGATCGGTCATCGATCGCCGAATTCAGCACCGCGGACATCTTCCGGCACTCACCTTTAGGCGATGTGCTGAACTCATTAAAAAAATCTATCCTTAGTGGGGGACTCATAACCGAACTATATCCGGTTCGAACTAGAGGCTGATGACGGGGAATTTCGCTTCCCACCCGCCACCCACTACATAGCCACTGTCGAGGACTTAACCGACATGCTCGATTACGGCTCCGAAGACACGGTATGGATGACGATGTATATGAGGAGCATGGACAAAACCCGCCGTTTACCAGACACTAGACGGCCACTTCTTCGTACGACATATACATGGTGGATACACCTAAAGAACCTAACGACGACAACAGAGAAGATCCAGTCGAGGATAAACCTCCTGAGACACAGCCCAGACGCCGGCGTCGGCGGCGCCGCTCTAAGTCACCTCGTGCAAAAGACAGCAATACCGGCACCGGAGAAAACAATACTCCGGACGATGCCGAAGACAATGAAGACCCTGTTGGGGCAACCTCCGAACAGGATGTACGGGAAGACGGGCACGTTAGCCCTGATGAATAGGCCATACACGAAGACTCGGAGGACAGTAATGATCTTCCGCTCTCCGAGGACGAGGAGAGCCTCGGCAACGAGGATTTCATCGTGCATGAGGAACCTCTCGAGCAGGAGCGCTTTAAACGCCGGCTAATAGCCACTGCAAGGAGCTTGAAAAAGAATGAGCATCAGCTTCAAGCTGACCAAGACCTACTCAATGTTCGATGGACAGATGTCCTAGCAGCCGAAGAATACGGCCTCAAGCGCCCAACCAAGGGTTACCCAAAGCACAGATTGCTACCTCAGTTCGATGAGGAGGCGACGGAATCCGCACCATGTGGTCGGGACAATGCGGCTGACCGACCACGACATGGCCGGGATAAAGCGGCAGCTCAAGCCGAATAGTAGCCCGCCTCACCCCAACGAAAAAACAGAGATAAAACAGCTCGGGGTCATACATACGACCACCGGCACGACCTGGACAATACAGCAGGACATACCAGATTGATCTACGGATCGCGAGGACGAGCCTCGACACGCAACATCGGCTACCTATTCGGACGTGACAAGTCTAGTCACGCCCGGGCCGAAACCAGCAGACGGACTCCATCCGAGCTACGTCGCGACATGGCCCAATATAGAGGTGCCGCACACCCACTCTGCTTCACTGAGGAAGTAATGGAGCATGAATTCCCAGAAGTGTTTAAACCCGTGAATATCGAATCATACGATGGAACAACTGATCCCGCGGTGTGGATCGAGGATTTTCTTCTCCATATCCATATGGCCCGCGGAGATGACCTCCACGCCATCAAATACCTCCCGTTAAAACTCAAAGGACCAGCTCGGTATTGGTTAAACAGTCTGCCAGAAAACTCTATTGGCAGCTAGGAGGACTTGGAAGACGCCTTCCGCGACAACTTCCAAGGTACATATGTCCGGCCACCAGATGCCGATGACTTAAAACACATTGTCCAGCAGCCCGGAGAGTCAGCCAGGAAGCTCTGGACCAGGTTCTTACTTAAAAAGAACCAAATCGTCGACTGTCCGGACGCAGAAGCCCTAGCAGCCTTCAAACACAGCGTCCGGGACAAGTGGCTCGCCCACCACCTCGGTGAAGAAAAACCAAAATCCATGTCAGCCCTTACCACTCTGATGACCCACTTTTGCACGGGAGAAGATAGCTGGCTCGCTCGTAGAAGCAACAGCGCCAGCGATCCGGGCACTTCCGAAGTCCGTGACGGCAATGGCAAGCCACGACATAGCAAACACAAACGTCGTAATGATAATGAAAGAACGCACGACACAGTGGTCAACGCCGGATCCAGCGGTCCCAAACCCAGTCAACGGAAAAAACCATTCAAGGCAAACAGAGACGAACCATCCAATTTAGACAAGATATATGATCGGCCCTGCCAGATTCATGGCCACCCGGATAAACCAGCTAATCATACCAACAGAATCTGTTGGTTCTTCAAGCAGGCCGGCAAGCTCAACGCCGAACACAAGGGGAGGAGGCCGCCCGGTGATAGCGACGACGAAGAGACTCACAAACCAAATACCGGGATTCAAAAGCAATTTCCCCCCGAAGTAAAAACCGTGAACATGGTATACGTGACATACAACTCTACAAGGGAGCAGGAGAAGCACTCCCTCTAGACTGAGGATCATACTACGGCAACCTCAGCCGAAGTACAAAGCGGTCTTATTAAACCGCATACCCTGTCGGCCATTAAGCCACCGGTCTCCATTCAACATGATCGACCAATTCCGGAGCGGGACTAGCAGTGCGGCTTCCGCCATCCACCTCATATACCTGCGAAATCTGTACCGCGCATACATAACTACGCACTTAAGATACCATGGGCATCGGTGGAAGCACAATACGGACGAGCCTGCAAGCACTCCCATAACTTCTATTTCTTTTCTAACTACTCTTTCTTTTTCATTATCCTTTACCACAGGTGACACAAAGGCTGGTCATCTCATGGACTCTATCGGAGTTCGGGTTGGTACACTCACCTAGGGGCTATTTCCGTCAAGGTGTCCCCTCACCGAGGACAGGCGGCGTAGACGTGCGACAGGAGGTCCAAAATAAGTTTTTGTAGACTGCACTATTTATTTCAAGCCTGTAAAGTGCCTTTTCCCTCCGCCTTCGACCCCGGGCATGTCAAATAGCCGGGGTTGCGGCTTTGTTATCTATAAAATAACGATTGGCATATCACTCAGGTCCAAGTAAACATAATCCGCATCCAGCATTCGCTTTTTGCTAAAAGAACTGAATTTGGCTCCTGTGGTTGTTTCACACATACACCTCGGCATAACTTGCCAGGGGCTCGGTATGGGAACAAATGAGTTGCCGACAAGTCCGAACAGCTTTATAGCGTACTTCGGCGTCGCGATTTTGGCCTTATATGCATCAGCTCCGAATCATGTCTTGGGTCAATAGTTGGGTTGCCCGGCTCCTGTGCTTACTACCTTACATTTCGCTCTATTGACTAGGGTAGTAAAGGGAGAACTACTACGATTGTGTTTCCGGTTCATCTGGTCATACACCTCAGTAGAGAAAGCCGAAAACTGACTGTCATGATGCGGCGAGAGATGGTCAACCATTCGATGACTTAACAGAATCTTTCGCGATTCCCCCGTATTATACGAAGGACCTTCTTTCAGGTCATACATGTAACGCGCCACATTGGGATAACCGCGTACATAACAGGGTCTATATCGTAGATCCACCATAAAACTCCTATGGCTAAGTGAAAGTGGTAACACCCTATAGTCCGATTTCCTAATTCACCGCATTGACACCTCCTTTATGGACCAAGACGTTGGGTTAAGAGTGATCAATTGCTTTACCGAACACCCCCATATTTTCTACGAGGGGGCGGAAGCCGACGACTGGAAAACTTTTAGATTATATAAAAACGGCCGCACAGGAGGATTTAAAGCCTTTAAGCAACTCTAAAATAGCTTTATTATTTCATAATATTGTCTTTTACAATTTCAATACATCTCACTTGAATATCATGTCTTTCGAGCACTGACCCTCTATCAAGCGGGCAGCCTCTAAGACATCCGCGAAATAATGCTCTGGTGCGTGATGGTCCTTGCCCTTGGGTGGACTCTTCGCTGCAACATCGATGGCCTTCATCTTCGTCCAGTATGTCTTAACACGGGCAAAGGCCATCCGTGCACCTTCAATGCACGTTGACCGCTTAACGGCGTCGATACACGGCACTGCGTCAGCAAGTCACCGCACCAAACCAAAATAACTATCCGGAATTGGCTCGGTCGGCCACAGCTGGACCACGACGTCCTTCATGGCAGCGCCGGATATCCGGTGAAGCTCGGCCCATTGGGTCATCTGTTCGTTCAGCAACAGTGGGCGCTTTGACGCACCGAATTGCGACCAGAAAAGCTTCTCCATTGCATGCCCTTCTTGCGCTTGGTAAAACTGCGCCGCATCGGAAGCACTCTTCGGCAATTTTAATAAAGTGTCTGGAGAACCCCACACTTGATTAAGCGGGGCATAATTCGGATCGCCGAACTTAGTTTGTAATAAAAATGGTTTACCAGCCGCGATCTCCCCAGCTTGCCGGATCTTCTCCCGTGCCGCTCTAGATTCGGACCGCGCTTCTTTTGCCTCTCGTAAGGCCTTGTCAAGATCAACCGTTTTGGCTTTATTATCCTTCTCGAGAAATCCGCAGCGGCTAGCTGCATCCTTTAGTTCAAGCACCATCGAGAATATCTTCTCCTCGTATTGGTGCCGAGCAGCCAGTTCGGCCTTTAACTTGGCAGATGCCTTTTTGGCAGTAGCATTACTAATCCGGGCCTGCTCCTTGGCCCGGGCTAGCTCAGCCCGAAGGATCTCGACTGCAGCAGCACCATCTGTAGATATGTATATCTCATTATACAATTCTTCGCGTCATGCTTATGTTATAAACACGAGCATATTATGGCTGCCCCAAAAACATACCTTGCGCCTCGTCAAGCCGCCTGTTGATAAGTGTGATGTCATTATCCGGCTTATCAACCTTCTGTTGCAAATCCGCAACCTCTATAGTCCGAACATTAGCCGGGGAGGTCACAGCCTGTGTTCCAATTAATCAGATTATTTCCTGGGCATTTCTTTTGATCCTCTGATTGCCTCCCTTGGGAGGCCAATCAGAGTCTCAGGGGCTACTATCTATACATAGTTGTATTTTGTGAATAAAACACAATCAAAAATATTACAGTACAAACCTCGAAGCATCTTAGCAGGCTCATGAAGGCCTCATTCAATCCGCTTTTCACGGACAAGACCTTTTCAATCACCGTGCCCATCAAGGTACGATGTTCCTCTGAGACGGATGCATGTCGCAGCATGTTCGTCAATATATCCGGCGCTTTTGGATCTCCGGAAGCTGCTATAGGAGTACGGCCCCCTTTGAAGGGATCCGTTTATTCGTCCCTCGAGTTGTCTCCGGCTGTAAGCCGGACAGTCCGTGGCCCTTATTGTTGGCCCCCGGATCCTGGGCCACCGAAGTATCACCTTCGGGTAGTGTCTTCATCACCCCTCACACTACTTGTTGATTAGGAGAGACCCTCCGGGACGACACCTCAAAATCGTCCGCCTTATTGGGCAAGGAGACCGGTGGAGGTGCCTCGCTTTCCATCATCTCCGGAAGAAGATCTCCCGAGGAAGAGGATTGGTGAAGAAGACTATTCGCCGAGCTGCAAAAACATATATTCTAGATGTTACCTTGGTAATAGGAAAGGAACGAGATATGTTTAAAAACATCCTTGTTCACTTACGATTCGGCTAGAGGCTTGTCCTCATCGTGGGACTGTGCGAAGACGCCATCCTCCAAACCCGAGCCGCCCGACTGGGGCACCTTGCCTCGCTTAGGAGCCCTTTCCTCCCAATCTTCGGAGGCAACCCTTTTTTTTACCATGGGTCGAAGAGACGTTGACTTCTCCTTCACTTTTGCCTTCGGACGATGGAATTTTGATTCCCTCGGACACAATGCCTAATATACCTTTGGGATGGAGGCCGCCTTTGGTCCTCCCACTCTCTGCCTTGTCCTCCTTCACAGGCATCTGGTATGGTGCCGGGGCCAGCATCCTTGTTAATACAGGATCCGCTGAGTCTTCGGGGAGAGGGGCCGAACACCTAATTCGCTCCGCTTTCTTTATCCAGCCCTGGAAGAAGGTAGTTTGCTCAGTAACGTATTACGGCATACTTAACTACAAAGTGTTCGGAAATCAAGTGCTTACCGAGGTATCCGGATGGTTGCAGTCGAGGCCAATGTCCTCGGTGGTTTCCGACCACTATTTTCGTTTCCCGAAAAACAACTTCCACATCGCTTTGTGCGTAGTGCCGAAGAAGTGTTGGAGGGTTCGTGGTCCTTCCGGATTAAATTCCACATGTGGAGAGGCCTACGCTGGCATGGCAGGACTCGGCGGACTAGCATTACTTGAATCACGTTGACAAGATCGATGTCCTTCTCAAGGAGGGTTCGGATGCGGCTCTGTAGAGTCTGCACTTCATCAACTGATCCCCAGTCCAGCCCCTTATTAATCCATGATGCAAGCTATAAAGAAGGGCCGGAATGGAATGCAGGTATAGCTGCCCACTTGGTACCACAGGGTTCTGTGACGTAAAACCACTCCCGCTTCCATTTGTTGGAAGTTTCGGTGAAAGAGCCTTTTGGCCAGAGAGTGTTGGTTAGCTTGCTTACTACAGCACCGCCGCACTCCGCCTGTTCCCCGTCGACTACCTTCGGCTTCACACTAAAGGTCTTGAGCCATAAGGCGAAGTGTGGGGGTGATTCGGAGGAACGCCTCACACGTAATGATAAACGCCGAGACATGGAGGAAAGAATCTGGGGCTAGATCGTGAAAATCTAGTCTGTAATAAAACATGAGCCCCCGGACGAAGGGGTGAAGAGCGAATCCTAGCCCTCGGAGGAAGTGAGAGATAAATACGACCCTCTCGCCGAATCTGGGAGTTGGAATAACCTGTCCTTGAGCAGGACGCCTATGGGGGATCTCCGCGGTCAGGTATCTGGCCGCCCGAAGCTTCGCAATGTCCTCCTCTGTGACAGAGGAAGCCACCCATCGGCCCTGTGGGTTGGGTCCGGACATGATTGGGAAGCTTGAAGCAATGAAGTTGACCCTTGGGTGCTAGAACTCGAGGTTGGAAAGGCTGAGGAGAGGTTTGGCGTAAAAAGAGATGGCCCTTGGCTCCTTTATAAAGGCAATGGGTATCGGACGCCTCCTCCTAAGCCTGAAAACCTGCCTATTCCTAAGGAATCATCCCAATGGGACGGTTGGGTTACCCACACTTGTATTAATGAGAATCCCGCAATAAGGGGACACGATCTCTGCTTTGACAAGACGTGCCAATAAAAACCACGCCTCGAAACATGGAATGGCAGGACAAGAAACGGTTCGAAATAATGACCAGACAAGCATGATGCCACGTTACAAACAGTTGTCAGCAGATTGGACTCGTAAAATATTATACTCTCCGCGGTTGTGTGCGGTACTTGTGTTGCAGTTTCAGACACGTTCGTTGCGTCCGAAGAATATCTTGGAGTATTTGGGAAAGGTAACCCGCCCTGCAATGCCGAAGACAATCTGCACGCCGGACACCTCGTCATTGAAGCCTAGTTCAGGGGCTACTGAGGGAGTCCTGGACTGAGGGGTCCTCGGGGGTCCGGCCTGTTGGACATGGGCTGGACTAATGAGCTGTGAAGATACAAGACCGAAGACTCTCTCCCGTGTCCGGATGGGACTCTCCTTGGCGTGGAAGGCAAGCTTGGTGACCAGATATGAAGATTCCTTTCTCTGGAACCGACTTTGTACAACCCTAGTCCCCTCCGGTGTTTATATAAACCGGAGGGCTTAGTCCGGAAACATATACAGTCGTACAAGCTAGACTTCTAGGGTTTTAGCCATTATGATCTCGTGGTAGATCAACTCTTGTAATACTCATATTCATCAAGATCAATCAAGTAGGAAGTAGGGTATTACCTCCATAGAGAGGGCCCGAACCTGGGTAAACATTGTGTCCCCTGTCTCCTTTTACCATCGACCTTAGACGCACAGTTCGGGACCCCCTACCAGAGATCCGCCAGTTTTGACACCGACAGTGACCATGCTTTGTGGCCTGTTCTCAGGCTGCCTGCTCTAGCTCGGCGTCACGATCGGCTATCGCACCCTCACGGGCCTTCAGCTTCTCCTCCTGCTCCTCAAGCTGGCGGGTGCAGGTGGCCTGCTCATCGCGGATGGCTTTCAGCTCGCCCTCTGCCGCACGGCAGCGCTCCTCGGCGGCCTTTGCGTCCTTCAACGCCACATCGCAAGTGGCTGCGACTATGCCAGCCACCTTCCGGCCCTCCTCTGCGGCTGCCTCGGCCTGGCCCCAGGCCGCCCTGATGGAGGAGTCGGCTTGGAGCCACCCCGAGACCAGCTCCAGGCGCCCCGACGCCCTGCGACGGTCGGGGCCCCGAAGATCGTGCTGAAGCCGGTCCAGCATGGAGAAGGCCTCCTCCAGAGCATCGGGCATGGCAGAAGAACCACGGCCCGCTGGCGTGGTGGCTTGGGGAAGAGATGGCGCTAGTGTCAAGACTGGCGAGGCAGCAGCAGCAAGGCTGGCCGGGGGCTCTGGAGCCCTCGGGTCCTCAGCAGGCGCACTAAGGCGAGCGCCTCCGGAGTCGGCATGGCCGCACGGGCTGTCTTCTCCTGAGGTTGGGCCCGCGAGCCTCCAGAGGGCAACCCAGCCGCAGGAGTACGCGAGGCAGCCTCATCCATCTGCGTCGGAATCATCGCGACCACGGCAGGCCGCATAGCCTTGGCGGCTCCAGTATCCTCCTTCTTCCTCTTTGTCGTTAACGTCAGCCTGGCCATCAAGATAAAGAGGTTGAGTCCGCGTCAAGATCAAAGAGCAAAGGCAAGGAGATACACTTACTGGTCCTCGGCAACGTAGTCCATCTTCCTACCCAGGAGCGCGACGACCCCAAGCTTTCTGGGCATGGGCGTCACGACGCTCCCTGGGGCGGACAAGCACGCGGCGGCAGGTTGGAGCCATCGCCCCGAGGAAGTGATGTGGCCCCGCCCTTCTTCGGGGTCCCCTACTTCGACTTCCTCGAGAGGGTGCCCCTGGACCTCGTGGTGACCCCGGTGGAGCGTAGCGAGTCCCTGACTGAGTGCTCGCTGGTGTCATCATCGTCGGAAAGGGCACGGAGGAGATCGTTCTGTCATAGGGGAGAGGTCTCTCCCACCCCTTCCTAGGTCGCCTCCGAGTCCGCCTTCTCCTCCTCACCAGACTCATCGGAGGACACCGGCTCCAGCGAGCGCGGGGGCTGGGAAGGCTTCAGCAGCACGAGCCCCTGCTCATTGAAGACAGGCATGGCGGTGGCCACCTTCTCCCCGTCGTCGTGGCGGTACAGCGAGAGATGGTCTTCTGGGGGGCCGCCCTGGTCCTTCTCGAGCAAGGTGCACATGGCCTTGCTCAGCTTCTCATCGGACAGGTCACCCGGGCACAATCGGAGGTCATCTTACGCGCCCTTGAAGCACCACAGGGGGCGCGAGTGCGCCTGTAGTGGAGCCAGGCGCTGCGTCAGCAACTCCTTGACAATCATGGCCCCTGTCAGCTTCTCCGCCTTCAGGTCTGCCGTGAACTTCTCCAGCAGCTGCTCCACCCGGGGATAGGTGAGCTTCTCATGAGCCCACCGGTCCAGCTTCACCAGCATCACGGTTGGCGGCTCCAGGAGAGCGTGGGGGCACTTGCCGTCCATGAAGACCCACTTGTGCCGGAAGTCTTCCACCTTCTTCCCTGTCCTCGAGATCGCATTGCTGTTGTGGGCGTGATGAAGCGGGCACACCTGGAGCACTGGGAGCCGCCTAGCCGGAGGTAGAAGAAGTGGCGGAAGAGCGTGACGGAGGGCATCACCCCCATGAAAGCCTTGCAATAGAAGGCGAAGATTGACAGGAGGAGGACGGAGTTGGGATGAAGATGGAGGGCGTTGAGCTCGTAATGGTTGAGGATGGCATAGAAGAAGCTGGAGAAGGGGGAGAACAAGCCCATCAAAGACGCTGTGCAAGACGAAGGGGTAGAAGTTCTCCCCCCCAAGGTTTTTGGATCGGCAGAGCCAACCCGGAGCACCGTCTCCCCTCCATCATTGGCGCTGCCCGCCGTCAGCGGGAGCGCGGCAGCAAGATGCTTCTCCTTGGTGACGGATGACGCACTAAGGGCCGACTCGAAAGAGGGAGCCTGGCGCGCAGAAGGAGTGGTAGGCTTCGCCTTTTCGGTGGCCATCGGTGGCAAGCTCGGGGAAAAGATTCGGCAGATCTGGAGGCTCTCTGAGCAGAGGGAGAAAGGGATCTTGAGCAAGATGAAGGGAAGGCAATGAAGGCTCAGCGGCAGGCGCCAGCCTTTTTGTCAGCCCGAGACAGTTGCCGAGGCCGCGTGGGGAAGCGGAGACGCCCACGTCCCATCAATCGCCACACGTCGACCGAGGTCACAGGCGGTTAGGGCCCGTGGTGCTCCGCACTTGCCCTTTGGCTTCGCCTCGAAGCCAAGTCTGAGCGCGCCTTGGGCCCGGGGGCTATTGTCGGCATTCTGGAAACGGGGGTGCCCAGACTTGCCTACCTGCGGCCCACGGTGTGGCTCTATCGACGGCCTGGTATGGCCCACCTTCAGCATCAACAACTCAAGACCCTCGCGAGGGGCCAAGCCTCGCGAGGGGGACGACACCAAGACCTCCAGAAGGAGCGGCCTCCTCAGGCTGCCTCCTGAGGAGTGGAGATCTCTATGCAAGCCACACCTCATGAGGTTCAGTTGACGTGAGCCATGACGACCAAGGCGAGGCGGGCGCCAGCGAGCGCATGGCAACTGTTTCCCCTTTGGTGCTAAGGAGGCAAGCGCAGGCGTGGAGTCCCAAGGAATCAACCAAAGGTTTCCATTCCCATGCAACAGGACCAAGACCGCCAGGACGGCAGGACGGAGGTCATCGCCGAGCCCACCACAACGTCACGACCAGAGGCTTTCCAGGCGAGGACTACTTTTGTTAGAATAAGATGTACTAGTTGTCTCCCTTCGAATTTGGCCATTGTGGGATCCCTTCTCGCCTTAATTTGGGAAGAGGACCAAGGCCACTATCAAAAGGGCAGCACCACCACCATAGAGGGGATCGGATCCATTTTCTATCCTCACACCCACCAGCTCACTCGAGCACAAGAACACGCCTCCTCCTAAGGTTGTTCTCCCACTGTACTAGTTCATCACCAGCCCCTCGAAGCCAATCCACCACAAAGCAGGAGTAGGGTTTTACACTGCAAGGTGGCCCAAACCTGGGTAAACTGCTGTGTCTCGTTTCCTTCTTGTTCATCGAGCTAGGTTGTGATATTGGCAAGTAGGCGCACTGGGGAGGTTGAGTTCTTCGCACGCACCCCAGAGTTCAAACCTCACAAGTGTCTGCGAAACCCGAAATCCGACAAAGGACTCCTTGCCGGGCCAAAGATTGCCGCAGAGTTGGGAATTAAGAAGCTGGTCATTTGGGGAGATTCACAGCTTGTGGTGAGACAAGTCAACAAGGATTACCAAAGCCCATTGATGGAGGCATACATCAAGAAATGAGGAGATTGGAGGAACGCTTTGACGGATTGCAAATAGAGCACGTACCCCGTGCGGAAGACAGCATAGTTGATCATGTGTCAAAGTTTATTGCGCCGAAGATTCCTGTTGAACCAGGGACTTTTGTTCTCCATCTTACTCAGCCCTCCGAATCCCCAACAACAATGGCCCAGAAAAGGAGAAAATTGGACTCCCGTAAGCCTCTCCCGTTAGAGCCATCCACTCCTGGCAGAGACCGTGCCGGAAACAACTCCTCGCCACCTGTCGGACCGCACCCTCTAGCCGGGCCCATGGACCCCACGAACGAGGAATGTGCCCCCGCAGTTGAGGAGGTGCCGCTAGTCCTCGTTGTCGAGCCCCAGGCTCCAACTTGGGCAAGGCACATAGTCCACTTCCTCCAAACCGGAGAGCTTATCGATGACCAAGATGAAGTTGAAAGAGAAGCCCGAAGGGCCGGTATGTATCAGTTTGTCGATGACACTCTGTACAGAAGGAGGCCCAACGGTGTGAAATTGAAGTGCTTCTGCCGGGATGAAGGAAAGGAACTGTTGGCTGAGATACACAAAGGCATGTGCGGCTCCCACATTGGATCATGGGCAGTGGTTGGGAAAGCATTCCGGCAAGGATTCTATTGGCCCATGGCCCTCCAAGATGTGGTCGAGCTAGTCACCAAGTGTGAAGCCTGCCAGTTCCATTCCAAGAACATCCACCTGCATGCCCAAGCTCTTCAGACAATCCCTTTATCGTGGCCATTTTCAGTCTGGGGGCTCGATATCCTCGGCCCTTTCCCCCGAGCAATCGGGGGCTTTGAATTCTTATTCATTGCGATCGACAAGTTTACAAAGTGGCCGGAAGTGACTGCCGTGAGAAGGGTGACTGCTCAGTCAGCTATCAAGTTCTTGAAAGAATTGGTTTGCCATTTTGAGTACCGGCAAGGATCATTATAGACAACAACACCCAGTTCACGAGCCGCGCCTTCATGCAATATGTTCATGCCCTCGGATGCAAGATCTCATTTGCCTCTGTTGCGCATCCCAGGAGCAATGGGCAAGCCTAAAGGGTGAAGGCTGAAGTGCTGCAAGGAATCAAGACAAGAACCTTTGATACGCTGCGGAAGCACGGCAGGCGGTGGATCGAGGAGTTGCTGGTAGTTCTCTGGTCCCGCAGAACGACACCAGATCAAGCTACCAGGCAAACTCCCTTCTCCCTGGTCTACGGGGCAGAAGCAGTTATCCCCACGGAACTCATTTACGGGTCGCCTCGAGTGCTTGCATATGATGAAGTAGCACAATATCCGCACCGGCGTGATGACACTGTGCTACTCGAGGAGAACCGTCTCCGGGCTGCTACGCGTGCTGCACCCTATCAGCAGGCCCTGCTTCTTCATGCCCGGTGTTTTGAGGAAGGAGACCTTGTCCTTAGGTGCATTTAGTCCGCCAAGGGTACAAACAAGTTGACCCTGAAGTGGGAAGGCCCTTACCGGGTAGTACGAGTCACTAGACTTGGCGCAGTCCGTCTAGAGACCGGAGATGGCATTCAATTGCAAATTGTCGGCGTCTTGGGAACGGGGGTACCCAGGCTTGCCTGCCTGTGGCCCAGGGCATGGCTCCACCAATGGCCTGGTATGGTCCACCTTCAGCAGCAACCACTCAAGACCCTCGCGAGGGGCCAAGCCTCGCGAGGCGGACGACACCAAGACCTCCTCAGCGGCGGCCTCGCTAGGCTGGCTCCCGAGGAGCAGAGATATCTATGCAAGGGGCACCTCGCGAGGTTCACGTGACGTGAGCCATGACGACCAAGGCCAGGCGGGCGCCAGTGGGCGCAGACTACTAGTTTCCTCTTTGGTGCTGAAGGGGCAAGCATAGGTGAGGAGTCCCGAGGCATCAGGCAAAGGTTTCCATGTAGGTGCAACAAGACCAAGACCAGCAGGACGGCAGGACGGCAGGACGAAGGTCAGCGCGGAGCCCACGGCAGCGTCACGACCAGAGCCTTTTGTAGGCGAAGACCACCTTTTGTCAGGATAGCTTGTACTAGTTGTCTCCCTTCAAACATGGCCATTGTGGGATCGCTTCCCGCCTAACATTTGGGAAGAGGACCGGGGCCTCTATAAATAGGACTAGCCACCACCATAGGAGGCAATTGATCTTGGATCGGATCCACTCCACCAAGGCCATTTAACCATCTTATCGAGCTCAAGAACACCTCCCCTCAGGAGGCTGTTCATCCACTTTACTAGTTCATCCTTAGCCCACGAGGCAATCCACCACACCACACTGGATTAGGGTATTACACCACAACGGTGGCCCAAACCAGTATAAACTCTTGTGTCTCTTGTTCCTTGGGTTCGGCGAGCTAGGCCTTGAAATCGTCGCGAGAGCGAGCTAGGGAGAAAGAGATCTTCGTGCGCACCCGAGAGTTCGAACCTCAAGGGTTTGACGGAACCCGTAATCCGACATTTGGTGCGCCAGCTAGGGGTGCGCCGAAGCTTCGCTCCTCCACCAGCTTCACCTTTCCGTTCGCCCCCCATGGCCGGCGCCGCGCCCCAAATAGACCGACGCATGCCCGCGACGGCGCCATGGGGCTCAGGGCCCTCACCCCCACCTTACGACGGGTGCAGTGGCCGCACAAGTTCAGGCCGGAGATGCCACCCTGCTATGACGGCGCGGCGGATCCATCGACCTTCCTACTGGCATACGAGGAGGCCCTTTTGGAGGCTGGAGGCGACGGCAATTTCATGGCCAACTGGTTCCCCATGGCCCTCGCTGGCGCGCCACGCGCCTGGCTGCTCAACCTGCCAGGATCCTCTATGGCTTCTTGGGAGGAGTTGCGCGGCCTTTTCGTCGCACGCTTCGCGGCGCCGGCGCCAGTCGCGGCTCTCCTCGGTGGCTCACGGGCACCACCCTCTGACCGCCATGCCAAGCAGTTATTCCGCCAGATCGGCGCCGCCTCTGTACAGCAGGGAGCCCCTCCAGGATGGGCGATGCCCAAGGCCGACCTCACCTTCGACTCAGGGGAACACCCTGCTACCACTGCTGGCTCGGGCGTGCTTCCGATGCTCTGCACACCCACCATCTCCAACGTCGCCATGACCAAGACCCTCATCATCGGTGAAGCTAGCCTCAACGTGCTATCCATGGAAGCTTTCAGCTTGCTTCATGTGCCGTACGGCCGACTCCGCCCCACCAAGCCTTTCTCCGGAGTTGGTAGCGGATCCACCAGCCCCCTGGGGCAAATACGCCTCCCGGTCACCATTGGTACCCGGGACAACTACCACACCGAGATGATCGACTTCGACATCGCCCGCATTGGCCTCCCATACAACGCCATCCTCGGGTACCCTACCCTGGCTCAGTTCATGGCAGCGACCCATCCGGCCTACAACCTCATGAAGATGCCGGGCAGTAGCGGCGTCCTCACCGTGGCTAGAGATACCAAGGAGTCTCTGACGGCCCTCAAGCTCGCCTTCAGGGCCGCCGCGGCAGCGCACCCGGCCGACGAAGCCTCCCCAGGAGCTAAGGGAACCGCGCCGACGACAAAGAAGCAGTTGTTCACTCAGGATCGGGCCAAAATGAAGCTAGTACCGGTCTAGGAGGATGGATCCTCAGGAGCCACCTTCACCATAGGCGCCAACCTCGACCCGGACCAAGAGGAGGCATTGGTGAAGTTCCTGTGCGCTAACAAGGAGGTATTCTAGGAGCCCAAGCAGCTGGTAGGGGTCCCAAGGGGGTTAATCGAACACCACTTAAGGGTGTGCCCCAACGTGCGCCCTGTGAAGCAGAAGGCACGTCGACAGTCCACGGAGAAGCAGCCATTCATCGTCATTCGCGAGGTCCGGTACCCGGAATGGCTGGCGAACCCTGTCGTCATGCCCAAGAAAGGCGGGAAGGAACGCATGTGTGTCGACTTCACGAACCTCAACAAAGCCTGCCCCCAAGACCCGTTCCCGCTCCCGCGCATCGACCAGATCATCGACTCCACCACCAAGTGCGACCTGCTGTGTTTCCTGGATGCATTCTCGGGTTACCACCAAATCAAGATGGCGGTGGAGGACATTGAGAAGATGGCCTTCTTGACCCCGTGTGGGGTATACTGCTACACCTGTATGACGTTCGGGCTACGCAACACTGCGGCGACCTTCCAGCGGCTGATGCACATCGCCCTGGGCCAGCAGCTAGGGAGAAATGCTGAAGCCTACGTCGACGACATCGTAGTAAAATCTCGGGAGGCAAGAACCCTCATCCAGGACCCGGAGGATACTTTCAACAGCCTACGCCAGGTGGACCTACGGCTCAACCCGGAGAAGTGCGTGTTTGGTGTCCTCTCCGGCAAGCTACTGGGCTTCCTCGTGTCGCACATGGGGATCGAGGCCAACCCGGAGAAGTTCAAGGCGATTGAAGACACGAGCCCGCCTCAAACTCTCAAGGAAATGCAGAAGCTCGCGGACTGCGTGACCTCGCTGGGGCGCTTCATCTCCAAGCTGGGGGAGCGCACCCTGCCGTTCTTCAAGATGATGAAGAAGAAGGGCCCATTTGAGTGGACCCCAGAGGCCTACCTCATGTTTCAAGACCTCAAGAGATACTTGACCAGCCCTCCGGTGATGGTTGCACCTCGTCCCCTCGACCCCCTGGTGCTCTACCTGCCCGCCAGGCCCAACTTAGCCAGCGCGGCGTTGGTGGCTATCCAGGAGGAGCGCCTGGCCAAGAGCACGCCGCGTAATGCCGTACCCTCAGCCGGGACAGTGCGGCGTCAAGACGGCGCCGCTAAAGCCATAACGGCGCACGCGGATGATCAGGCCCCACAAGACGGCGTTTCTGGGCCTGCAGAGGCCCTTATGGGTGACCAAGCTCCTGAGGTCCCCCCACCTCAAGAGGCGCCACCACCTCCGGAGGCCACAGGCTCCATCGACGCTCCCGTCCTCGTCGAGCACCCGGTATACTTCGTCAGCACGGTGTTATGGGACGCAAGAGCACGATATCCCATGCCATAGAAGCTTTTGCTCGTGCTCCTCGTGGCCTCATGCAAGCTGCGTCATTACTTCCAAGGCCACCCAATTAAGGTCGTCTCGGCCTACCCACTGGAGCGAGTGCTCCGGAGCCCCAATGCTGCGGGAAGAGTCGCTGAGTGGAACATCGAACTGCAAGTGTTTCAGCTGGATTTCAGCACGACCAGGGTCATCAAGGGAGTCACCCTCGCCGACTTCGTGGTAGAATGGACCGACGCTCCAAAGTCCGAGGCAGGCGAGAGCCGATCCCTCTCGCCGGGAAGTGAAGCGCTAGATGGCTGGGTCATGTACTTCGACGGCGTCGTTGCATGCCAAGGCGCGGGGGTTGGTGCCATGCTCATCTCGCCCACCCAAGACAAGCTCTACTACGCCGTGCAACTCTGCTTCCAGTGGGGCGAGAAGGTCTCCAACAACATCGCGGAATACGTGGGGGTTGATCGCTGGTCTCAAGGCTGCGCCGGCCTTGGGAGTGAAACGCCTCACCATCAAGGGCGACTCTCAGCTCCTTGTCAACTTTTTCAACAAAGTGTATGAGCCAGGGGACGAGCACATGGAGGCATACCTCACGGAGGTGCGCAAGATGGAGAAGCAATTTTTGGGCCTGGAGCTGTGGCATGTGCCTCACGGCATGAACAAGGAAGCCGACACTATCGCTAAGAGGGCATCCAAGCGTCAGCCACACGAACCTGGCATCTTCAAGGAGCGGCTCTACAAGCCTTCCGCGGCCCCTCCGGCTGCGGGGCCCGCACTGCCTCGAGAGGAGCTTCCCCCGCCACCAGCCTTAGGAGCCCCAGCCTGCGGCCCGACCTTAGGAGCGCGCCTTCTCCTCGCACTCGAACCTCAGGAGGGGTGTTGGACTGAAAAGTTCAGGGCGTACCTGGGACAAGGAATACTCCCGGAGAAGGAGGAGGACGCGGAGCGCGTAGCCCGGCAGGCTACGACATACTGCATCTAGGATAGTGAGCTATACAGAAAGCGACCAAACGATGTTTCCTTGCGATGCATTTCCAGGAAGCAGGGATGCGAGCTGCTAGCCGACATACATGGCAGAGATTGTGGGCATCCCTCATCGTCGCGCACCCTGGTGGGCAAGGCGTTTCACAGCGGGTTGTACTGGCCCACGGCACTCAACGACGCAACCGAGCTGGTGAGATCCCGCGAGGCCTGCCAGTTCCATGCCAAGCAAATCCACTAGCCAGCTCAAGGCCTCCAGACTATCCCACTCTCCTGGCCATTCGCGGTCTGGGGGCTCGATATCCAAGGTCCATTCCCTCGAGCTCCCGCGGGCTACCGCTACCTCTACGTCACCATCGACAAGTTCACCAAATGGGCAGAGGTGGAAGCTGTCCGCACCATCCCAACCGGGTCCGCAGTCAAGTTCATCAAGGGCCTTGTGAGCCAGTTTGGGGTCCCTAACCACATCATCACCGACAACGGCTCCCAGTTCACTAGCAATCTCTTCAAGACATATTGTGCTAACCTTGGAACGCGGATTTGCTACGCCTCGTTGGCACATCCCAGGAGCAATGGCCAAGCCGAGCGTGCCAACGCGGAGGTCTTGAGAAGCCTCAAGACCAGGACCTTCAAGAAGAAGCTCGAGGCCTGCGGCAGGGGCTGGCACGATGAGCTCCAGTCCGTGTGGTGGTCCATCCACACCACCGCCATCGACACCCCGTTCTTCCTCGTCTACGGAGCAGAAGCGGTTCTCCCTCATGAGATCAGGCATCGCTCCGCACGGGTCCTGGCGTTTGATGAGGCGCATCAGGACGCCATGCGGGGGATGGACCTTGTGCTGGGGGAGGAACGCCGCCGCCAAACCTCGCTCCGAGCGGCAAGGTACCAGCAGGCACTGCGACGGTATCACTGCCGCAACGTCCGCTCCAGGACGCTCGAGGTGGGCGATCTCGTCCTGAGGCGGGTGCTCTCTAGGGAAGGGCTACATAAGCTCTCACCCATGTGGGAGGGCTCGTTTAGGATTGCCCGCGTTTCCACGCCTGGCGCCGCACGCTTGGAGACGTAGGACGGGATACCCATCCAGAACGCCTGGAACATCCAGCACCTCCGGAAGTTCTACCCATGAAGCAAGGCCCAGTGCTTGTGAAGGTCTCCGCTCGTGACACTCTCATGTAATAATGAGTGGGTTGTACACACCCCGGAGTCTCCGGAGTGCCGCCCTCGGGCCTCGGGGGCTCCCTCCCACGTCCTAGTGGCAGCACTTAGCTCCGCGCTGGTGAGAAGACTAGACCAGGTGCCGGACGCGGCTGTTCATTTGCTTTCTGTATTTGATTTGCCCCTTTTAATGGAATTTGAAGTTCTGGCATTTCTCAATGGCTTGGTTGAATCCCCTCTTCTCTCTGATTCTTCCCTCGATTCTTTGTTTTGCGCCAGGGAGGGCGGCAGTTGCCTGACCCTCTCCCTCGCATGCCTCGCGAGGGGGCTGGACAGGTGTGCGTGCATGCGCGCTCCCCTCGCTTCCGCGAGGCGCCCTCGATTGAGCTTGCGATCGGCGCACCCCCCTTTTAAGTCCGTGCACCACGGGTATCACGACGAACCCGTGGTGCGCTGGGCCATGATTAGGCATGCCTAAGGCCCCACGCAAGGAGGGATAAGGATTTCTTAACGAATTTTTGCAGCTTCGTGATGTCGCCCGAGTCGGCAGCAGGGAAGCCCCACCAGATGCCAGGATGGCATGCACCCTCACAAGGTGGAAGCTACCCCAGATGTATCAAGCTAAGTTGTCCCTCTACGCCTGCTTAAAGCACAGATTCCACAACACAACCTGGAGACAATAAACATAGCACAAAGCAACATAAGCACTATGGTTCATTACACGCCCACGCAGGGCCCCATACTTGTTTCTTGTAATACAGGAGGAAAGGAAAGGACAGGAAAAAGTGGCTCCTACGGTGCGGCTGCTCACGAGGATCAGCCCCCCGGGCTTAGCCGGAGCTCTCCTCGCGCTTCACTGGGGCGCGGCAACGGGACGACCCGCCACCGTCCTCGAAGCAAGCCCGACGACATGGCGACTGGTCGTAGCTGCCGCTGCTGGAGGTTTCTTCGGACGAGGAGCTGCCATTGCCGGACGAGCGACGGCCATCGCCAAGGGTGAGGTCGCCCTTATCCTCGTCACGGCTGTTGCCAAGGCCGAGATATTCGTCACCGTCGCTGTCTTTAGGGCAGCACCCGGCGCGGCGTCCGTCTTCCCCAAACACCCTCACGAAGAGGGTCGCGGCACTGTCGTACTTGAAGTGGAGGGTGCACCGCCTGCTCAGACTGCGCGTGCGTGCAAACGTCTGCCAGCCGCGGGCCAGGGCTACGTTGCCCGCGACGGAGACCTCCACCACGGCCAACGAAGCCTTGCTACAGCAGCCAGAGGCCGCCAGGAGTCAAGGTCGGCAGCTCGCCGGCAAAGGAGCGCGGAAGCTAAAGACAGGTGCCGGCCGGGTTCTCCGACCACACGACGAACTTCGGCAGCACCTCCGCCGAGTGGAAGCGCGGCCGGGGAGGCCGAGCGACCATGGCACGCCTCCCTTCGTGGGCTGGACTGCCACGTCTCGGGTGACTCCCGCCGCGCGAAGAGACGCTGCCGCGGCCGCTAGGGACGGCGCCAGACCCTGAAGAAGTTCATCTGCGCCCATGAGGGACCACAGCGGGGGTTGCGGCGTGCTTACGGGGGCGACCACGCCCCCTCTTAGGCGGTGGCGAGCCGGGCCCCTCCTGGCGAGCCTTCCCCTTCTCTGCGGCTGAGTACCTCTTTGTCGGTGCCATGGATGTCGCAGCAAGACGGTGGAGCAAAGAGGAAGAGGAAGCAGGCGGAATGGAGGAAGAGATGAGCAACGGGGGCTCCACCCCTCTCCTCATTTATAGCCAGAAGGAGGCCAACCGCCGGCCTCCAAGATCGCAGGTAATGATCGTTTCTCTTCTGCATGCAGTAGGGACTCGTCAGGTCGGACGGTTGCCGAGGCAGCGTGGGGAAGCGGAGACGCCCACGTCCTGTCAATCGCCGTGCATCAATCAAGGCCGCAGGCTGTTACGGCATGCGGCGCTCCGTACTTGCCCTTTGGCTTCGCCTCAAAGCCAAGTCCGAGCGCGCCTTGGGCCCGGGGGCTACTGTCGGCGTCCTGGGAACGGGGGTACCCAGACTTGCCTTCCTGCGGCCCAGGGCGTGGCTCCACCAACGGCCTGGTACGGCCCACCTTCAGCAGCAACCACTCAAAACCCTCGCGAGGGGCCAAGCCTCGTGAGGCGGACGACACCAAGACCTCCTCAGGGGCGGCCTCGCTAGGATGGCTCCCGAGAAGTGGAGATATCTATGCAAGGGGCACCTCGTGAGTTTCACGTGACGTGAGCCATGATGACCAAGGCTAGGCGGGCGCCAGTGGGCGCCGAGTACCAGTTTCCTCTTTGGTGCTAAAGGGGCAAGCGCAGGAGAGGAGTCCCGAGGTATCAGGCAAAGGTTTCCATATCGGTGCAACAATACCAAGACCAGCAGGACGGCAGGACGGAGGTCACCACAGAGCCCACGGCAGCGTCACCACCAGAGCCTTTGGCAGGCGAAGACCACCTTTTGTCAGGATAGCTTGTACTAGTTGTCTCCCTTCAAACTTGGCCGTTGTGGGATCCCTTCCCGCATAACATTTGGGAAGAGGACCGGGGCCTCTATAGATAGGAGTAGCCACCATCGTAGGAGGCAACTAATCGTGGATCGGATCCACTCCACCAAGGCCATCTCACCAGCTCATCAAGCTGAAGAACACCTCCCCTCAAGAGGCTTCTCATCCACTGTACTAGTTCATCCTTAGCGCACGAGGCAATCCACCACACCACACTGGAGTAGTGTATTACACCACAACGGTGGCCCGAACCAGTATAAACTCTTGTGTCTCTTGTTCCTTGGGTTCGGCAAGCTAGGCCTTGAGATCATTGTGAGAGCGAGCTAGGGAGAGAGAGATCTTCGTGCGCACCCCAGAGTTCGAACCTCAAGGGTTTGCCGGAAGCCGTAATCCAACACAAATCTCATGGAATATTGAGCATCTCCGCAAGTTCTACCCGTAAGGCGCAGCTGTCGGGCCCTTCCCGGCAACCACCCTTTTGTACAGGCCTTGCCTCAGTTGCAGTAACCCCTTGTACAAAGCCAGGCGATGACCCTGAGCAGTAGAGAAATAAACGAAGCGCTGGGGTGCCCCCGACCAAGTTGCATGCATGCATGAGCATTCCAAGAACATTGCATAAGCATTTCATGAGCATTTGCATATGCATATAGATAGGATCGCATGTTTCATCACTCCCATCTACATGAAGTCGCAGGTTCCTGCCGTGAACTTGGCCTCTACAAGGAGTTAGGAAGATGAACCAACATTGCGATCTTCGGCAAGACAAATAGATAAGTTCTACCTCTTATCCATTAGTGTTGTGTAACCTATAACTTGTGCATGAGAAAACCTCGCCACTCTTTCGAGACTTTGGTGCTCCCATCCTTGACTCGAACTTTGCTTCGGTCAGGATGGTCGCAGTGGCCTTTGATAAAAAGAAGTTGGCATGGAGCTGGTCCCTTTATTTTTTGCTTGGTAGACACAGTTCTCTGGCAAACAAAAGGGTGCCGGCAGGGTATCCTGCCGGGGAAAACTCGTTTATTTACACTAAGGAGGCATCCCACCTCTGCATGGACATATACATGCACGGGTTCCTGGCAAGGTTCATCTTTTTCATTAATATGCTAATAATGCAAGTACAAGCATTACAGAACACAAACATGGACTCGAGAGATTACATTATTTTAATTAAAATTTGGCAAATGCCTACGAAGTTATGATTGAAAAAAGATAAGTGCCCCGTAATGCCCTTTCTTGTCCCTCTCCTCCTAGGCACGACCGTCGAAGGTGAGGAGGGCAAAAGGAGCGCCTGGGGAGAAGCCCAGCCCGCCCCCTCGGGATCCAGGAGAGGTAGCCCGGCGGGAGCGGGAGAGCAGCGGGGACTGCGTCGATGGAGTGCACGGCGGAGGCGACCCATCGACCACCGCCACTAGGGCCAGCAGGACACGACAGGGCTAACAGAGCCGCAGCCCAAGAGCAAGCCTGTCGGGGTCCAGCTAGGGGACTGCTGGAGGAGCCAGGGAGCACCATCCCCACTTCTGCATCCAATTCCCCGGCAAATCACATTGCCAGGAAGGAGGTGCGGATGCAGGTGATGGTGCTGCCGCCTGTTGAAGATGGTGCAGGCGGCGCTCAACCAGAGTCAGAGTGGTCGCCCTCCCGCTCGCTACCGTCCTCATCGCCGTCACTGTTCTCCTCGTCGCTTTCACTTGAGGAGGAGCTTTCGTTGTTGGTTGAACTCTCTGTGCTGCACCCTAAGCGACCTCCTAAGCACCCGAAGATCTTGAGGGAGAGCAGGCCGCTCTCCATTAATTCGAACTGGAGAACATGCCCCTCCAAGAAGCCATGGCGCGAGCAAAAGTCTTCCAACCACGGTGGAGGTACATCATGTGAGGGGCAGAGAAGTCGACGTCAACCCACATGCCGCCATTACCACAGCCCCTCATATGCATCCTCAGAGCGCGTGGCTGTTCGAGCTCCATTTCTCGTGCAAAGGAAGTCGGGAGGCGAAGATGACCACAAAGAGGTTTGTACAGCCTGACGATGAACTCTAGAGGTTGGTCCCCGACATGGCCTTCCAATGGGGGAAAGGCCGCCGGTGGGGGCACGGCCGAGGCGCCGCCCCACCCTCTTCTTCCTCAAGCGCCATGGCGACCTCGGCCTCGTCCCCTTCCTCCTCCCCTCACGGCGGGCTCCGCCACTGCATGATCCGGAGGAGGAGGGATGTGCTGTCGAGTAGAAGCCCTCGTTGCCGCTGTTGGGGTCCCGCCGCGCCCTCGCCCTCTCACCATGACTAAAAGGGAAGGATTGAGGAAGGGAAGAAGAAGAAGCGTGTGCGGAGAAACACTGCCCCTGCCCCTTTTTATAGGAGGATGAGGCAGCGGACTGGCTTCTCACATAGGAAATGGCCGCCCCGCTCCTCCAATACGGCCTCCATGCGCCATCTGTGGCTCTAAGAATCAAGGCCGACCCTCTGCTCCAACCATCGGCATCCGGTTTTCGGCCATGGCACTCCTCCCCACGCCCTCCGCATCCACCACCTACCACGCCCAATGCATGCAGAACATGTGGCAAGTGCGTGCAAAACAGGAGGAAAGTGGAATGGCAGTTTCCACCCCGTGATCGTGGGGTGTGGGCAATCCGCTGGCCAGGACCGAAGTTTTTCCACAGCTTTGTGTACGATGTGCGGGAAGATCGGAAACTGACCCGAGCCTAAGATTGATGAAGAAGCAAAAAAAGACCTCAAGAGGCAAGCCTCTTCAGCAGCCCCGCCTATGCACTTATTAGGCCCTACCCCAACGACGCCCGGCAGCGTGTTCGGGGCAGGCCCCGGGGCTTCTGTCGGTGCAACAAACCCTGGATCTGTTGCCTAGACTGTGCACAGGCACGGGAACAGGATTGGGGCACAAACCCAAGTCAGAGTACAAGAGACCAAGAGCTTCGATGGACCAACATTCAGACCAAGAGGACCAAAGTCAAGCCAGAGAAACATGATACCATCAGGAGAAGAGCCTCCCTTGCCGGGCGGACGAGCTCGACGAGGGCAGGTGTTGGTGTGGAACGGCACCTATGGGATCACAAGAATCCCTACTACGGTTGCCGGGGCGCAGGGTTGCGAGAAGAGCAGGATTAGTAATCAGCACAAGGATCGTTTACCCAGGTTCGGGCCGCGAGGATGCGTAAAACCCTAGTCCTGCTTTGGTGGCTGTATTTCAGAGAGTTCTTGAGCTCTCGAACTAGCTATGGTGGGTGCGTGGTTCCAAAGAGCCGAATCCTCTTCCAGTAAGCCATGGGCCTCCTTTTATAGTCGAAAGGGGCTGCCACAGTGGCACACAGGAGGTGGAAAGGCGTACAGTGCTACGAGCTTATTGCTTGTATTACAGGACAAGACGCATTTAATGCGTCACTAAGGTGTCCTCTAGCTTTATCCGGGACGGGAGCGAGGCTCGTTGTAACGCCCCGAGACCGACGCTCCTGACGCCTTCCATGTTTTTCGAGTTCGTCGTGTGATTTATTGGTTTGTTGCATTTCATCATCGCATCATTTGCATTGCATCGGCGCTTCGTTGCCGTCATGTTTTAAAACTTGCATTCGCTCGTTGTTGTCGTTTCTCCCTTTGCCTGCATCACCTCTCTTAGACCCCCTCGCTTGCTCGTCCGAAACCTGTCTCGAACCCGACCCGCTCAGTCATCACCGTTGCATTCAGATCATCTCCTAACATCTATAAAACATCTCTGTTTTCTTATTTGGACTCCCTACCTATTATTTTCTCGATCGTCCGATTTTAATCGAAGGGTCCGATTACCCCTAACCAAAACCCTCTTGCTATTTAAACCGTCCAACCCTAGCCCTAGTCTGTCCAATCTCCACCAAATCCCCACGCCGCCACCACTCTCTCCCTTGGTTTCAGTGCCGAGCCAACCACCATCCATCTCCGACCTCCTCCCGTGTTTTCCGGCCATGAGCAGGAGCCCCTGCCTCGCACCTCCTGCGGGCCTCCTCACCTGCAAGCAGTCGGAGCAGCAGCTCCCCGTCGCCGGAGGAACCTCGCCTCTGCCCTTTCTTCCTTTCCCGTTTCTCTCTTCTCCCTCTCACATCTCTCGCTCTCTGCAACAGGAACATCATGGAACCCCGCAGCAGACGCTCGCCGTTGCCGCTGCTCGCCCCGCGTCCCCGAGCACCTCTCCTCTCGTTCCTGCAACGAACCCAGCCTCCTCTGCCTCGTCCCCGCACGCCTACAGTCCGTCTGCCGAGACCCCGAGCAGGTGCGCTCGGCTTTGTCTTGTCGGGACCCCGATTCCAAGTCACATCGATCTAGCCGGCAACACCTCATATCACTTTGTGGCCTCACGCACGGTATTCCCACGGGTGTCGCCTTACCATGGCCCGGGACCGTTTGCGCCTTTTGGCTCACGTATATGATAGTGTCGCTAGCATCCATATGACAGAGAACCCGGGCCGACATGACTAGTCGTGAACCCAGAGTGGCACTAACTTACGGGGACAGGCATACATGAATCAACATCGAGCATGTCGGTCAGCAGCGTGCGAATCCGGGCTGTAGCTCTGGGCTAATAGGACTCCGGATGTCACCGCGTGACATTTCCCCGAAGGGACAGACACAGGAACGAAGTGAATCACATGCCGGCCAGTCAAGTGTTCCGGAGCAGTAGTGCTGAGCTAGCAGGACTCCAGTGAACCGCGTTGTAGCGGACTACTATGGCTCATGGAAGCACAAGACTACATTTCCCCATAAGAGAGGCTACCAAGGATAAACAACTAGGTTGTCGGATCCCACACATACCAAGCATTTCAATCATACACACAATATGCTCGATATGTGCAAATACAACATGGCATCACAACAAGACTCTACGACTCAGAGTATTTATTCATTAGGCTCCGAAGAGCCAGATATTACAAACATGGGTCTCATGACCCAACATTCAGAGCATACAAGTCAAAGCACATGCGGAAGCTTAACATGTCTGAGTACAGACATCTACAAAAGAAAAAGGCTGCGAAGCCTGACTATCTACCAGATCCTGCCGAGGGCACAAGATCGTAGCTGAGGTATCAAGCTAAATGTCGAAGTCCACACGAAACTACTAGCGAGACTGACATCTCTCTGCAAAACATAAAATAAGCAAACGTGAGTACAAATGTACCCAGCAAGACTTACATCAGAACTATCTACATATGCATCGGTATCAACAAAAGGGGTGGTGGAGTTTAACTGCAGCAAGCCAGCTTTGACTCAGTGGCTAACCTGAACTACGACTACAAGCAACTCTTTTGAGGTGGCGCACACGAGTCCACATATTCACCATATCAATACACCACTATGGATCCGCTCCCGTCTCCCTACGAAAACGCCATCCATAGCACTCACACTTATCTTGCGCATTTTAGAGTATCCACTTTCACTTGTCTATGAACTGTTATAGGCAACCCAGAAGTCCTTTACCGCGGACACGGCTATTCGAATAGATCATATTAACCCTGCAGGGGTGTACTTCTTCACACACGCTCTCGCCACTTACCACCATGTACACGTCATGTACCTCGGCAACCTTCAAGCGGAAGCCTGGCGAGGGAGTCGGCCACGACCTGACTAACCACACAAGTCTCTCATCCAGGTTTATCGCCTATTCGGGTTCCATCCGCAAGGAGATCCGGCCGGGGTGTCGCTCACGGGCCCAAACGATGTGTGCAGGGTTCCCGAGCCCACCATCCGGGTGCCACTCGGTACACCAGGCCACGTGTGCCTAGTCTGTCCCAAGCCCACCTGTACCGGGTGCCACTTGGTAGACTACTAACACTACCTACAAACACTAGAAACTAGTTGCAACTCCTGGACAGAGATCAAGTTGATTATTAAGTCGAGAGGGGTCGAGTTACCGGAACCCAATGTGTGGTAGTAACTGTTCATGGATCACAAACACAGAACTCAGTTCCTAAGGACGGTTTCAATGAGACAACCCACCATGTACTCCTACATGGCCTCTCACCGCTACCTTTACCAAATCGTGTTCACACACTTAGCTCTCACACAGTAGGACATGTTCACAACTTTCCATTCCATTCCCGATGAATCAGACCCGACACAACTCTAAGCAATAGCAGGCATGACAAACAAGCATGAATGAGTAGGCACATCAGGGCTCAAACAACTCCTACTCATGCTAGTGGGTTTCATCTATTTACTGTGGCAATGACAGGTCATGCAGAGGATAAAGGGGTTCAGCTACCGCAGCAAGTAAAAGATGAATCGTTGTTGTCCTAATGCAGTAAAAGAGAGCAGGATCGAGAGAGTGGGATTGATTCGGAATGAGCAAGGGGGTTTTGCTTGCCTGACACTTCCGAAGATAGTATAGCTCTTCATCGGTGTCATCGATCGCATCGTCGAAGCAACGTCTACTGAGAGGGGACAACACCGGCAAACAGAGAAGAAACACGATCAATGCAATGCACAATATGATGCATTCTATGACATGGCAATATGAATGTGTTTTGAGCTAATGCAACTAGCAACATATTAAATGGAGTTGGTTTGAACCTTAGGTTCAAATTCAAACTTCATATGTGAGGGTTTAAATGCCTTTATATGATTTGGTCTAAACAGCAGCCATAAGTTGTTCTAACATGCATGAAAATGGTACAGATGGATAGATTGGATTTTTCTGATCATTTTTGACATATAAATCTTTTCATTTGGAGTTACGGTTGAATTACTATGAATTTTAGAAGTTTTAAACATTTTCTGGAATTTCCTGGATTATTTTAAATCCAGAAAATCAATTACTGCATCAGCATTGCGTCTGGGTGACGTCAGCAGGGTCAACAGGCCGGTCCAGGTCAAACCTGACGGCTGGGACCCACTTGTCAGTGAAACAACTAATTAACAGGGTTAAGTTAATACTAACTAAACTGTCAGTGGGGCCGGGGCCCACATGTCAGTGACTTAGTGTGTTAACTAAAAGTTAATTAGCGCTAAGCTAAAATTAGCAGGGCTCTGGGCCCACCAGTCATTGACCCATGGGAGTCAAACCCCAGGTCAAACGAGGTCAACTCGCCGGCGGTTTGACGCCGGCGACGACAGACGCGGCGGAGGGCTTCAGAAAACGCCCACAGGGCTCGGTTTTGGACGCGGTTTGCGGTTACGGAAAGCTGGGAGTCTCGCGCATCCAACAGCGGCAACCGCTCGTGCCAGAGTGGACTAAATCGACGGCGGCGGCAACTTCTGCGGCGGCCGGAGTTCAGATTTGAGCGGCGCAGGGCTGCGGTGCGCTAGGGGGGGAGCTGAGGGGTTGTGAGGCTCTCTGGGAGTGCCCTGAGCACAAGTGCAAGCTCGACTGCGTGGTGCAGTGCCTGTGGCTACGGCGGCGACTTGGTCGGCGACGGCGGGCTTCGGGCACGGCGGGGATCGATGGCTGCGGCATGAATTCGACGAGGGAGCAGGGGGGAGTGGTCAGGGGCTCATAGCGGAGACGATGGGATGGTCAGCGTGCTCGGGGAAGGCCTGGAGGCGACGAATCCTTCTGTGGCGCCCGGCGGCCGTGGTGATGAGGATGAGCTCGATCCCGGCGTTGTGGTTCTTCCGGGGATGTGGCCGTCGGCTTGAAGACGAAGAGTGATGCAGCGGAGCTTCTGAGGATGGTGGTTTGTCACGGGGGCAACGATGGGCGCGTGTGCGACTGCGGTGGCCGGCGGGGCTCTCTGTTCGGGCGAAGAACGAGGAGGGAGAGGGGAAAATGGCCAGGGGAGAAGGGGGTCAGCACGGGCCTCGTCCACGTCTCTAGGGCGCGGGGTTGGAAGGAAGGAGGCGTCGACACAGCGAAGCAGGAGGTGGCCGCTCGGGCGCGTGCGCTCGATGTCCTACCTCTGCCTACTGGCAGAGGTAGGGGACGACTGGCAGCGACCAGCTGGGCTGGACCGGCCAGGTAAGTTGGGCCAGGTGAGTTATTTCTGTTCTGTTCTGTTTGTTTTCCGTTTTATTTATTTGGCCACTGTTTTAAATTCAAACAAGATTCAAAACGAGTGCCAACTTCTCTGAAATATGTTTATGTTGCCAGATGGACTTTTCCAAAGCACATAAAACATTTCAGTGGCATTTGAAGTTATATTCTAATTATATGAATATAAATTCAAATTCAAATAGGATAACGATTTAAATTCAAAGTCCCAAAATATTCCTGAAAAATGTTCATCATTTTTGGTTGGGCTCAAAACCTTTTCCAAAATATAACCAACATTATTTAAGGCTATTTTGGAAGCATTGAATGCATTTTGAGGGTTTTCCCCCTTAATTGATTTTGAGGCTTTGAAATTCCCTCAATTCCAATTTCTTGAATTTAACAAGGTGCATGATGCTGATGCAACTAGTTACACACGAATTCTAGGGCTGTGACAACTCACCCCCACTAAACAAGAATCTCGTCCCGAGATTCAAGACGTGAGGTAAGAAGACAGAGGGAACACAAAGCTGATACAATCTTCATGACCCATTGCTTCATATTAATCTTGACGCCTTTGCTTTTGAGATCTTCATCCAGCATGACGATGACAGAAAGAGACTCTATAGGAATCGATCTTCTCGAAGATCGAACAACTGACGGTCAACTCATGGAATGAGACATAGCAATATCTCTCGAGTTGAGATGCAAGACACACATCAGGAGCAATGGAAACAAGCAGATGACAAGGGTTCAATTTGGTAGGCAACAATCCCACACTGGAGTAGGATGGTGCATGGTTTCATAGTAGCGAGGAGGTAACTGCCATGATTCCATAACGGGACACCTTAGGAAAGGTGACTCGTAGAAGTATTCCCTTAAGTAGCAAAAAGAATTACTTTTGATACAGAGATCATTGAAACTCTCTATACCAGCCTAAGGAAATTCACAAACGATCGTTTGAAGGAGTTCGAAGAAATGGCATACTCGGATCGGAAAGGAAACTATGGTTATAGAACAACTCGGCAAAAGGAAGGCACATTCCAATTGATACCGAGGATATAACCTAGTGTCTGAGCGTGCTCTCAAGAACTTGAGCATTTCCGTATTCATCAAGGTTTTACCAGCATCCGTGCTGAGGATCCTGACAACACATCATACTACCATGATGAATAATGATGGAGGATGCAGATGCAAAGGAAGATAACACTTTCTCAAATTTCACCATGACTGGGCCAAGGAAACAAAATCTGGATGATCGACCGAGAGACATTTAGCACTCCGCTTCTGATGTTCTCCTTGATGTTCTACATACCACAGTCATACGTAAAGCATTAACATGGCCATCAAGTATAGGTCGGACTTCGGGAAGACAAAGGATACATAAGGAACAACTTCTAGAATAAGTCGCACGAAATCCTCATGGAGAGAATGATCAAATTGCTTAGTCAAGATACTACAATAATAGATCTTCCGGCTAGGTGTGTCGGCCAGAACATCAACCTTGTCGGGACCTATATCATAGATCTTGGAAAAGTTCCAACCATCATATCTGCCTGAGATTCAAATCTGGTTGGGAACGGAATATTTCAGACAGCATGTCTGGAAAAGAAAATTAGCATCACAAACTGACGAGATGACGTTGCAAGATTCTCGGGAAATGAACTTTGATAGCAAGCTCCAAACATGAGCTGGTTCTGCTACATACATGTGAACACGATGTCCGAGAAAAGCATGACCACATAGTAGTCTTATGATAAAACACTACCGAGTTCAGGTGGGGAACCATCAACGAGGATATCGAAGCCTTGTGCATGAACTAGTATTCGCACAGCAACTCCTTTTCCTTGAACAAATCAATCAGTGGCTTGGTGTGCTAGGAACACATATGGAGTGGAGGAGGCCAACCTATCAAACCATAGAGCACTTCGCACGTGCATGACTAACTTGGGATGATTCCAGAGGAGGCAGAAATAAACTTTCTCGAATTCACGGCGGAAACTTGCATCGATTGCACATAAACCAGAGGAAGTCACTTCTTCCATCCAAACATATCCTTCATGAGGTAGCACGAAGAAAATGCTAACACAAGTTCCCAACACTAGCTTAATGTTCAACACGAGTCATGGAGAAGATAAGAATGTTGCCGATGGGCTCAACAACAATCCATCCAAGCTTCCATATAGATGAAATTCCACAATTAAGTGAACATGGTGATAGCCTTGGTCAGACCAAAGGATGTAATGGTGTATGCTTGAGGAATCAACCACGAGTAAGACAACATTACGAATATCATTGGTTCTAACTTGATTTGACGATGGCCCATACTCAAATCAAGGTTTGGGCAAGACGATAGGTTCAACAACTGATCACAAGGACCAATCGATGAAGAAATCATCTTTCTACAACAAACACAAGATATCCCTTTGGAATGAACTAAGTTAGGCAAGCCTTTATCTTCCAACTCTCCAAGTTGTTGTTCATCTTAACCAACTAGCTCAGGGGTATCCCACATAGATGCTTGGAGAAGGGGTGGTTTATAAGAAAACCAACTTGATCACGAGCTCAACATAACAGTCAGGTGACAACCTAGTAACACTTCCGAGAAGATATTCGAAAAATCACGAACCACCGATATGTTACTAAGCTCGAGAACAAACTTGCTTTTCAGGGCAAGAAGATGTGATCAAAAAGAGCGAGGAATTGATACAATCCTAACTTGTTGACCGAAGAGTGCACCGGAAATAAGGACTAGGTAGCACGATCAACCTTAGGATGATGATTCAATAACCAGCACGCTAAGAATGAGAGTATTGCCATTAACTACCAAGCAACGAGTTGCTCAGAGTATTGATTTCACACATCACAGTTCACTTGTCGGTATTCCGGCTGTGACAACACGGGACCGAGGAATGAATAATAATGGCGAGAAGTATCACTACGTCAAGAATTCATAAGAGGTGGTGCAATTCCCATGACACTCTTGACATAAAGATGGTAATACTCCAAGGTAGAACAGAACAAAAGCTGGATTGGCATTTTGATCTGTGGAATACAACTACTTTGACCAAATCCTAGAAATGGGTAGGGTACTAGAGTTTGTTTCTCCTAGTCATTCCGGAATAGAATGGCTTGACGGACCACAAGAATAATAGGCATCGATAACACAGATGCACAACTAGTCCTGACTATCAATTGATAGACGAAGGTCGGAATACGACTGAAGAGGGACAACTCAAAGGAACATATATCTTTCTGAGTTGTGAATGCATAGATTAGTATGTCGAGCAAAGCTCAACATCTCTTTCGGATAACCCATGCAGAAAGGTAGAACTGGCAGATTCACAATGTAGAATGGAGAACTCATCGAGAGCACTCTTCTTGTGATCTTTTGGTTCAACGAGGAGGTTCTGCCAAGGATGGTTCATGGTATTTGGAAGAATGGTATACCACGGACCTCGAGGACTATCGCAAAGGTTACTAATATGCTAAAGGTACGAGCAACACTATCAACACGAGGTAAGTAGAGTGAATCTTGGGTCAAGAACCCAATAGTAGAATACCTACTACTAAATAGCATCACGAGATGCTTTCGAGAATGGTGGCCAGAATCATCACACCGGGAACACAAAACATGGCTAGATTACTAGGTGACTCCCTAAAACACCTAGGGTCATAATAATAGCTCCAACATATATACCGAGGCAATAGAGTGCCTCAATGCACTGGTAGTGTGCTTAATCTGGCCCAAAGGGACGCAAAAACAGAGGGAAAGGATTTTGCAAATGCATCAGATTGTTTAGAAACCTGGGATGACTCGGACAGCATTACGGCTGTAAATGCTCAAAAAGGGTTTGAGACATCCTGCAAAATGGTGGCATAGCCACTTAACATCACAATAGCAGGGTTCCGAGACCAACTGCTAACACAGGAAAATACTAGGAACTAAACTGAGACTTGAATCCACCAATCCTAAGATTCTACGGATTAGTAACACGTGATCCTGATAGAAAGACAAGAATCCTAGTTCTTAATCCCCGTAGAAGAGAAGAGGTTGACTCAGAATAGAGGGCATAAGGTAAAGGAGTAAAAAGAGCCTTATGTTCCCTTCCACAATCAATTCCCTTATATAACTAAAGCATTTATAGACTCAACTTCGACCAGTTTGGCTTGGTAATCCTACAGGCAGTCAGGCTCTGATACCAAAGCTGTCGGGACCCCGATTCCAACTCACATCGATCTAGCCGGTAACACCTCATATCACTTTGTGGCCTCACGCACGGTATTCCCACGGGTGTCGCCTTACCATCCGGACCGTTTGCGCCTTTTGGCTCATGTATATGATAGTGTCGCTAGCATCCATATGACAAAGAACCCGGGCCGACATGACTAGTCGTGAACCCAGAGTGGCACTAACTTACGGGGACAGGCATACATGAATCAACAGAGCAGGTCGGTCAGCAGCGTGCGAATTCGGGCTGTAGCTCTGGGCTAACAGCACTCCGGATGTCACCGCGTGACATTTCCCCGAAGGGACAGACACAGGAACGAAGTGAATCACATGCCGGCCAGTCAAGTGATCCGGAGCAGTAGTGCTGGGCTAGCAGGACTCCGGTGAACCGGGCTGTAGCGGACTACTATGGCTCATGGAAGCACAAGACTACATTTCCCCATAAGAGAGGCTACCAAGGATAAACAACTAGGTTGTCGGATCCCACAAATACCAAGAATTTCAATCATACACAATATGCTCGATATGTGCAAATACAACATGGCATCACAACAAGACTCTACGACTCAGAGTATTTATTCATTAGGCTCCGAAGAGCCAGATATTACAAACATGGATCTCATGACCCAACATTCAGAGCATACAAGTCAAAGCACATGCGGAAGCTTAACATGTCTGAGTACAGACATCTACAAAAGAAAAAGGCTGTGAAGCCTGACTATCTACCAGATCCTGCCGAGGGCACAAGATCGTAGCTGAGGTATCAAGCTAAACGTCGAAGTCCACACGGAACTACTAGCGAGACTGACGTCTCTCTGCAAAACATAAAATAAGCAAACGTGAGTACAAATGTACCCAGCAAGACTTACATCAGAACTATCTACATATGCATCGGTATCAACAAAAGGGGTGGTGGAGTTTAACTGCAGCAAGCCAGCTTTGACTCAGTGGCTAACCTGAACTACGACTGCAAGCAACTGTTTTGAGGTGGCGCACACGAGTCCACATATTCACCATATCAATACACCACTATGGATCCGCTCCCGTCTCCCTACGAGAACGCCATCCATAGAACTCACGCTTATCTTGCGCATTTTAGAGTATCCACTTTCACTTGTCTATGAACTATTATAGGCAACCCAGAAGTCCTTTACCGCGGACACGGCTATTCGAATAGATCATATTAACCATGCAGGGGTGTACTTCTTCACACACGCTCTCGCCACTTACCACCATGTACACGTCGTGTACCTCGGCAACCTTCAAGCGGAAGCATGGCGAGGGAGTCGGCCACGACCTGACTAACCACACAAGTCTCTCGTCCAGGTTTATCGCCTATTCGGGTTCCATCCGCAAGGAGATCCGGCCGGGGTGTCGCTCACGGGCCCAAACGATGTGTGTAGGGTTCCCGAGCCCACCATCCGGGTGCCACTCGGTACACCAGGCCACGTGTGCCTAGTCTGTCCCAAGCCCACCTGTACCGGGTGCCACTTGGTAGACTGCTAACACTACCTACAAACACCAGAAACTAGTTGCAACTCCTGGACAGAGATCAAGTTGATTAATAAGTCGAGAGGGGTCGAGTTACCGGAACCCAATGTGTGGTAGTAACTGTTCATGGATCACAAACACAGAACTCAGTTCCTGAGAACGGTTTCAATGAGACAACCCACCATGTACTCCTACATGGCCTCTCACCGCTACCTTTACCAAATCGTGTTCACACACTTAGCTCTCACACAGTAGGACATGTTCACAACTTTCCATTTCATTCCCGATGAATCAGACCCGACACAACTCTAAGCAATAGCAGGCATGACAAACAAGCATGAATGAGTAGGTACATGTCAGGACCCCGATTCTAAGTCACACCGATCTAGCCTGTAATACCTCATATCACTTTGCGGCCTCACGCACGGTATTCCCACGGGTGTCGCCTTACCATGGCCCGGGACCGTTTGCGCCTTTTGGCTCACGTATATGATAGTGTCGCTAGCATCCATATGACAAAGAACCCGGGCCGACATGGCTAGTCGTGAACCCAAAGCGGCACTAACGTATGGGGACAGGCATACCTGAATCAACATCGAACATGTCGGTCAGCAGCGTGTGAATCCGGGCTGTAGCACTGGGCTAACAGGACTCCGGGAACCCGGGCTGTAGCAGGCTAGGCAGGACTCCGGATGTCACCGCGTGACATTTCCCCGGAGGGACAGACACAGGAACGAAGTGAAACACATGCCGGCCAGTCAAGTGTTCCCGAGCAGTAGTGCTGGGCTAGCAGGACTCCGGTGAACCGGGCTGTAGCGGACTACTATGGCTCATGGAAGCACAAGACTACATTTCCCCATAAGAGAGGCTACCAAGGATAAACAACTAGGTTGTCGGATCCCACACATACCAAGCATTTCAATCATACACACAATATGCTCGATATGTGTAAATACAACATGGCATCACAACATAACTCTACGACTCAAGTACTTGTTCATTAGGCTCCGAAGAGCCAGATATTACAAACATGGGTCTCTCGACCCAGCATTCAGAGCATACAAGTCAAACACATGCGGAAGCTTAACATGTCTGAGTACAAACAACTATAAATGAAAAAGGTTGAGAAGCCTGACTATCTACTAGAACCTTCCGAGGGCACAAGATCGTAGCTGAGGTAACAAGCTAAACGTCAAAGTCCACGCGGAACTACTAGCGAGACTGAAGTCTCTCTGCAAAAACATAAATTAAGCAAACGTGAGTACAAATGTACCCAGCAAGACTTACATCAGAACTAGCTACATATGCATCGGTATCAACAAAGGGGGTGGTGGAGTTTAACTGCAGCAAGCCAGCTTTGACTCGGTGGCTATCCTAAACTACGACTGCAAGTAAATCTTTTGAGGTGGCGCACACGAGTCCACATATTCACCATATCAATACTCCACTATGGATCCGCTCCCGTCTCCCTACGAGAACGCCATCCATAGCACTCACGCTTATCTTGCGCATTTTAGAGTATCCACTTTCACTTGTCTATGAACTGTTATAGGCAACCCAGAAGTCCTTTACCGCGGACATGGCTATTCGAATAGATCATATTAACCCTGCAGGGGTGTACTTCGTCACACACGCTCTCACCACTTACCGCCGTTTACACAGCATGTACTCGGCAACCTTCAAGCGGAAACCCAGCGAGGGTGTCGGCCACAGCCTACCTAAACACTCAAGTCTCTAGTCCAGGTTTATCGCCTATTCAGGTTCCATCCGCAGGGAGTCCGGCCGAGGTTTCCACATACGGCCCCGAACGATGTGTGCAGGGTTCCCGTGACACCAAACGGGCGCCCGGTACACCGTGCCACGTGCCTACTGCATCACAGTCCACCCCTCCGGTCAGCACTGCCCACGGCCTCCAGCATACTACAAACACCAGAAACTACTTGCAACTCCTGGACAGAGGACAAGGGTGATTAAGAAGTCGAGAGGGTCCATTGGTTTCGGGCCCAATGCGTGGTAGTAACTGTATCATGGATCACAAACACATAACTCAGTTCCTGAGGACGGCTTCAATGAGACAACCCACCATGTACTCCTACATGGCCTCTCACCGCTACCTTTACCAATCGTGTTCACACACTTAGCTCACACACAGTAGGACATGTTCATCGCCATTCCAATTCATCCCCGATGAATCAGACCCGACTCAACTCTAAGCAGTAGCAGGCATGACAAACAAACATGAATGAGTAGGCACATTAGGGCTCAAACAACTCCTACTCATGCTAGTGGGTTTCATCTATTTACTGTGGCAATGACAGGTCATGCAGAGGATAAGGGGTTCAACTACCGCAACAAGTAACAGATGAATCGTTGTTGTCCTAATGCAGTAAAAGAGAGCAGGAGCGAGAGAGTGGGGTTATATCGGAATGAACAAGGGGGTTTGCTTGCCTGACACTTCCGAAGATAGTACAGCTCTTCATCGGTGTCATCGATCACATCGTGGAAGCAACGTCTACTGAGAGGGGACAACACCGGCAAACAGAGAAGAAACACGATCAATGCAATGCACAATATGATGCATGCTATGACATGGCAATATGAACGTGTATTGGCTAATGCAACTACAAACAGATGGGTCTGGGTCATTTTGAACCAAAGGTTCAATCCCAAACTCAAATTATGAATTTAAATAGTGCCTTGTCATGTTTTGAACTAAACAGCAAGGTTAAGTTGTTTAAACATGCATGAAACCAGTACAGATGGATAGATTGGATTTTTCTGATCATTTTTCATATATAAATTATCTTATTTGGAGTTACAGATAATTTTCTATTAATTTTAGAAGTTTAGGGCATTTTCTGGAATTTCCTGAATTATTTTAGATCCAGAAAAGGATTAATTGCGTCAGCACTGCATCATGCCTGCGTCAGCAGCGCTGACCAGGGTCAAACCTGACGTATGGGGTCCACACGTCAGTGACACCGGTGCTAAACCCGCGTTGACTAGCACTTTGGCATGCTGCGGGGCCCATTGTCAGTGGCTAAAGGGCGGCTGAGCTAGCGGGGATTAGCGCTAATGACTGCGCCACGTCGGTTCTCGCCGGAGTTTCGCCGGCGACGACCATTTCGCGCGGCGGAGATCGTCGGGATCTCGCTACAGCCCACAGTTTGGGGCGGGGTTTGCTCCTACGGATTGCTGGCGCTCTCGCGCATCTAGTGGTGGCAGCAACAGGCCGCGGGGCACTTGGTAGCGGCGGCGGAGGCGATTTGGGCGGCGGCCGGAGCTATGGGCTTGACGCGAGCGGCGCTATGGTGCACGGAGGGGCTAGCTGAAGTGCTCTACGGTCTCCTGGGAGCTCCAGGAGTTCAACGGCATGCTCGAACGCAAGCTATGGCGTCAGCAACCGCGGTGGCACCATGGCCGGCGCCGGTGAGGTCTTGAGCTCGAGGAAGTGGCGGCTAGACAGGCCAGACGAACACGAGGAGAGAGGGGTTCGGCGTAGTGGCTCACGGAGGTTGCAGGGGGCGTCGAAGCGGGCTCGGGGACGCGTTGAAGACGGTGAATCGGGCAACTGCATCCGGCGGCCGTGGACGGGGAAGAAAAACCGCAGCGTCATCTTGGGGTCATCCGGGCTTGAGTGGTTCGGCGTGGGGGTTCTTGGGGCCTGAGCAGAGCTTAGGGTCACGGCCACGGGCAAAGGGACGGCGGTGGGCGCGGTGTTTTGCAGCGGCGCGCTCTGGCGTTCTCGGGTCCGAGGGGGAGCGAGGCAAAGAGCGGGCTGGGGGCGAGTGAGAGGGCAGAGAGTGAGGGAGAGAAGCGAGGGGCTGCGGGGCGTCTCCAGACGCGTCGGGGGCGCCTCGGTGGCAAGCAGGAGGTGGCCGCGTTCGCACGCGCGCGCTCCATGCTTCCCCTCTGCCTACTGGCAGGAGGAGGAAGATGGCTCTGCCCTTGGTGGGCTGGGCCGCTACAGTGGTGGGCTGGCCCCTCTGGTGGCTGCACAGGTGAGGCCAGGTAAGCTCTCCCTCTCTTCTGTTTTCTAATTTGTTTTTGTTTTCTAATTATTTGCCTCTGTTTTGAGCTTAGGAAAAATACCAAGGCATTTCCTAAAATCCTGAAAATATTCATGGACACTTGCTGAATTATTTCAGTGGCCCAAAAATAGTTCCAACATTATTTGAACATTTAAATTATTTATAGTATTTAAATGCCCAAAAGTCAAATACAATAAGATTTAATTCAAAATCCAGAATGGCCTAGAAATAGGTGCATCATTTTTGGCAGAGGTTTTCACCTTTAACAAAAATCATGAACTTTTCTAAAGGGCATTTGGGTTCATTGAAAATGTTTTTAAGTTGAACCTAGTTGAGTTCTTTTGGGTTCTAGGGATTGATCACCCCTATTTCAAGTTTAAGCAAAATTTAAACATGATGCAGCAACCAAGACTAGTCCACAAGCAAAGCTAAAGCTAGGGCTGTGACAGCACATCAGGGCTCAAACAACTCCTACTCATGCTAGTGGGTTTCATCTATTTACTGTGGCAATGACAGGTCATGCAGAGGATAAAGGGGTTCAGCTACCGCAGCAAGTAACAGATGAATCGTTGTTGTCCTAATGCAGTAAAAGAGAGTAGGAGCGAGAGAGTGGGATTGTATCGGAATGAGCAAGGGGGTTTTGCTTGCCTGACACTTCCGAAGATAGTATAGCTCTTCATCGGTGTCATCGATCGCATCGTCGAAGCAACGTCTACTGAGAGGGGACAACACTTGCAAACAGAGAAGAAACACGATCAATGCAATGCACAATATGATGCATGCTATGACATGGCAATATGAATGTGTTTTGAGCTAATGCAACTAGCAACATATTAAATGGAGTTGGATTGAACCTTAGGTTCAAATTCAAACTTCATATGTGAGGGTTTAAATGCCTTTATATGATTTGGTCTAAAAAGCAGCCATAAGTTGTTCTAACATGCATGAAAATGGTACAGATGGATAGATTGGATTTTTCTGATCATTTTTGACATATAAATCTTTTCATTTGGAGTTACGGTTGAATTACTATGAATTTTAGAAGTTTTAAACATTTTCTGGAATTTCCTGGATTATTTTAAATCCAGAAAATCAATTACTGCATCAGCATTGCGTCTGGGTGACGTCAGCAGGGTCAACAGGCCGGTCCAGGTCAAACCTGACGGCTGGGACCCACTTGTCAGTGAAACAACTAATTAACAGGGTTAAGTTAATACTAACTAAACTGTCAGTGGGGCCGGGGCCCACATGTTAGTGACTTAGTGTGTTAACTAAAAGTTAATTAGCGCTAAGCTAAAATTAGCAGGACTCTGGGCCCACCAGTCATTGACCCATGGGAGTCAAACCCCAGGCCAAACGAGGTCAACTCGCCGGCGGTTTGACGCCGGCGACGACAGACGCGGCGGAGGGCTTCAGATAACGCCCACAGGGCTCGGTTTTGGACGCGGTTTGCGGTTACGGAAAGCTGGGAGTCTCGCGCATCCAACAGCGGCAACAGCTCGTGCCAGAGTGGACTAAATCGACGGCGGCGGCAACTTCTGCGGCAGCCGGAGTTTGGATTTGAGCGGCGCAGGGCTGCGGTGCGCTAGGGGGGAGCTGAGGGGCTGTGAGGCTCTCTGGGAGTGCCCTGAGCACAAGTGCAAGCTCGACTGCGTGGTGCAGCGCCTGTGGCTACGGCGGCGACTTGGTCGGCTACGGCGGGCTTCGGGCACGGCGGGGATCGATGGCTGCGGCATGAATTCGACGAGGGGAGCAGGGGGAGTGGTCAGGGGCTCACAGCGGAGATGATGGGATGGTCAGAGTGCTCGGGGAAGGCCTGGAGGCGACGAATCCGTCTGTGGCGCCCGGCGGCCGTGGTGATGAGGATGAGCTCGATCCCGGCGTTGTGGTTCTTCCGGGGATGTGGCCGTCGGCTTGGAGACAAAGAGTGATGCAGCAGAGCTTCTGAGGATGGTGGTTTGTCACGGGGGCAACGATGGGCGCGTGTGCGACTGCGGTGGCCGGCGGGGCTCTCTGTTCGGACGAAGAACGAGGAGGGAGAGGGGAAAATGGCCAGGGGAGAAGGGGGGTCAGCACGGGCCTCGTCCACGTCTCTAGGGCGCGGGGTTGGAAGGAAGGAGGCATCGACACGGCGAAGCAGGAGGTGGCCGCTCAGGCGCGTGCGCTCGATGTCCTACCTCTGCCTACTGGCAGAGGTAGGGGACGACTGGCAGCGACCAGTTGGGCTGGACCGGCCAGGTTAGTTGGGCCAGGTGAGTTCTTTCTGTTCTGTTCTGTTTGTTTTCCTTTTTATTTATTTGGCCACTGTTTTAAATTCAAACAAGATTCAAAATGAGTGCCAACTTCTCTGAAATATGTTTATGTTGCTAGATGGACTTTTCCAAAGCACATAAAACATTTCAGTAGCATTTGAAGTTATATTCTAATTATATGAATATAAATTCAAATTCAAATAGGATAACGATTTAAATTCAAAGTCCCAAAATATTCCTGAAAAATGTTCATCATTTTTGGTTGGGCTCAAAACCTTTTCCAAAATATAACCAACATTATTTAAGGCTATTTTGGAAGCATTGAATGCATTTTTAGGGTTTTCCCCCTTAATTGATTTTGAGGCTTTGAAATTCCCTCAATTCCAATTTCTTGAATTTAACAAGGTGCATAATGCTGATGCAACTAGTTACACACGAATTCTAGGGTTGTGACACGTCTCCTCCGCCCGCTGGCCGCACCTCTCCTCCTTCCGTGCGCCTCACCTCGCGGAGTCCAGCCGCCGGACCAGCAGCGCCGCCCCGGCGCACCTTGACGCCGAGCACCAGCAGGAACTGCTCGCCGCCCCTGATCCTCTTCTTCCCTTCCTTTTCCTCTAGCTCCTCTCTCTTTCTCTTATCTGTCTCACATCTCCCCCGTGCACAGGAACACCATGGCCGCCGCCCGTTCTAGCTTCGCCTCAAGCGCCACCAGCAGCAGCTTCAGACCGCCGCCGGACCAGATCCTCGCGCCTCTCTTTCTATTTCCTTCTTCCCCCGGTTTTTTCTCGCTTCCTTACCTCGCGGCCTCTCTGTTTCTTCAGACGAACAAGAGCTCCAGGAGTCCATGGACGCCCGAACCACCTAGGCCTCGAAGCTCCCGCACCGCCTCTCGTCGTGTGGCCGTCCATGCTCGCGCCAGGCAGATCCGGAGGGCCGCCGCCCTCGCCGTTCCCGCAGGTCTCTGCCGCCGTTGCCTCTGCTCCCCGCCTCTGCATCGCGTTGCATCGAGCAGTGCTCGACCCGGCAGCACCCGTTGACCGCGCCCCCTCCACCTCGTTCGATCCAGCCCTGCAGGCCTCCCTCTCCACCGACTGGGCCTTGGCCCTTGGTGAGCCGCCCAAACCCCCCCTTTGCACTGTTGGGCCAGTTGGATTCAGCCCGTGTAGGTTTTTTCTCCAGATCTGCGATTTTAGCAATTATCCCAGGAACGTCTGTTTTACAGAAAACCCCTTGAGTTCATGCATATAATAACAAATTAATCATGCATCAGATTTAAATAACCTATATATGAAAAGTGCTTAGAATTTCATCTAGTTTCATAATATGCCCCTTTCATCCCATATTAAAATGTTTAAAAATGCTTTTTGTTTAAATTTGCTTAAATGCCATGTTAAAATGATTTATTTCATAACTAATTAACCGTAACTCGGAATTTAATAAACTTTATATATAAATGGGGTAGAAAAATGCCTAGTTTAACATGGTGCACCTTGTTTTACTGTTTAGCAACAATAAAATATGGTTTTAGGCAGAACAGTACCAAATCTAAAATATGGACATGAGGATTTTCCGGAATTGTTGTTTATTATTTCCGGCCTCATTTAACTTGCTTAAATAGGTTGTTTTTATATGCCTCCCCTTTGCCATGTTTAATAACATTTAATATTGTCGGGTACATAAACGAGAGAGAACTAAATAATTGATGTGGTGTTTCGTCAATATGCAACTCGTTGCATATTGAGCTCCACTTAATTTGTAGTGTTGTATGTTGCACTTTGCCATGCCATGCTCATTAAATTGGACATGCATCATACTTGTTTGTGCATCATGTCATGTGTATGTGGTGGTTGTTTACTATGTTGTTTGTTTCTTTCCGGGTTGCTTCTCTCGTTAGCTTCGGCTTCTTTCCGGAGTTGTGCGGATTCGTTCGACTCCATCTGTTTGTCTTCTTCATGGACTCGTTCTTCTTCCTAGCGGGATCTCAGGCAAGATGACCATACCCTCGAAATCACTTCTATCTTTGCTTGCTAGTTGTTCACTCTATTGCTATGCCGCGCTACCTACCACTTGCTATATCATGCCTCCCATATTGCCATGTCAAGCCTCTAATCCACTCTTCCTAGAAAACCGTTGTTTGGCTATGTTACCGCCTTTGCTCAGCCCCTCTTATAGAATTGCTAGTTGCAGGTGAAGATGAAGATTGCTCCATGTTGGATTATGTTTATGTTGGGATATCACAATATCTCATATTTAATTAATGCATCTATATACTTGGTAAAGGGTGGAAGGCTCGGCCTTATGCCTGGTGTTTTGTTCCACTCTTGCCGCCTTAGTTTCCGTCATACCGGTGTTATTTTCCTTGATTTTGCGTTCCTTACGCGGTTGGGTGATTTATGGGACCCCCTTGACAGTTCGCTTTGAATAAAACTCCTCCAGCAAGGCCCAACCTTGGTTTTACCATTTGCCTACCTAAGCCTTTTTCCCTTGGGTTCTGCAGACTCAAGGGTCATCTTTATTTTAAACCTTCGGGCTAGTGCTCCTGTGAGTGTTGGTCCAAACCCGTCAGTCGCCGGTGGCCACCAGGGGCAACTCTGGGCTCGCCTATCGGAAGCTTGGACAATCTGGTGTGCCCTAAGAATGAGATATGTGCAGCTCCTATCAGGATTTGTCGGCACATTCGGGCGGCTTTGCTGGTCTTGTTTTACCATTGTCGAAATGTCTTGTAACCGGGATTCCGAGACTGATCGGGTCTTCCCGGGAGAAGGTTTATCCTTCGTTGACCATGAGAGCTTATAATGGGCTAAGTTGGGACACCCCTGCAGGGTATAAACTTTCGAGAGCCGTGCCCGCGGTTATGTGGCAGATGAGAATTTGTTAATATCCGGTTGTAGAGAACTTGACACTTGACTTAATTAAAATACATCAACCGTGTGTGTAGCCGTGATGGTCTCTTTTCGGCGGAGTCCGGGAAGTGAACACGGTTCTCGGGTTATGTTTGACGTAAGTAGGAGTTACAGGATCACTTCTTGATCATTACTAGTTGACGACCGTTCCGTTGCTCCTCTTCTCGCTCTTATTTGCGTATGTTAGCCACCATACATGCTAGTGCTTGCTACAGCTCCACCTCACTACCCTTTCCTACCCATAAGCTTAAATAGTCTTGATCTCGCGGGTGTGAGATTGCTGAGTCCTCGTGACTCACAGTTACTTCCAAAACAGTTGCAGGTGCCGAGGATACCAGTGCAGGTGACGCCACCGAGCTCAAGTGGGAGCTCGATGAAGCTCTTGTTCATTGTGTTGTTTCGTTTCCTGTTGATCAGTAGTGGAGCCCAGTTGGGACGATCAGGGATCTAGCATTTGGGGTTGTCTTCTTTTATTTGGTTCCGTAGTCGGACCTATGTGTGTACTCTGATTTATGTATGATTTAATTATGTATTGTGTGAAGTGGCGATTGTAAGCCAACTCTTTATCCCATTCTTGTTCATTACATGGGATTGTGTGAAGATGACCCTTCTTGCGACAGAACCACAATGCGGTTATGCCTCTAAGTCGTGCCTCGACACGTGGGAGATATAGCCGCATCATGGGTGTTACAAGTTGCTAATCAGAGCCATCCCCGACTTAGGAGCCCCCTGCTTGATCGAATCGCTGACGTTGTTGAGTCTAGAACAAAAATGTTTTGAGTCTTAGGATTATATATATCGGAGAGTAGGATTCTTTTTACTCCTCAGTCCCTTCGTCGCTCTGGTGAGGCCTCCTGACGTAGAAGTTTTGACTCTTCTCTCCTCAAATTTCACTTAAAAAAATTAGTATCACGCGGGTATCTTAGAATCGTTCTGATGGTTTTGTGACGAGAACATTGTTCTTGGTGCCTCCTGACATTTAGGGGTTGTGGCAGTGTCCCGGGGAGTTGAGCTCCGAGGTGTTGTCGTCACAATTTTATCGTTGCAGTTCTGGAATACCTGAGTTTCGCCGACATCGAAAATCTCTTTTATGTAGTTGTTGGTGAGATCACCTCGACGCCACCCAGTACTGGGGCGGGAGTTCGGGAGTATTGCCATAACTCGTATAACGGATGCTTTTCGAAGGTTGAGGTAAATGATTTCCGAAGGTTTCTTGGTTATGTGTTGAAGGATGGATACAGCTGGATCTAGGTATTGTTAGTTTGGGTGATATATTTTGTGTCCCCTGTATCCCCAACACCTGATTGCATAACCAGAAAGTTTCGGGAGTTTATAAGTGGGAATTCAAGTAGCTCCTAGGATATCTTTCCGACAGATGCATGATATGAGATTGGGGTTCGATGTCTAGTGGTCCGCCTTTCCACGGTTGGTTTTACAGTGGTCTCGTAGTGTCTTAAAGAGTCCTTGGCTATGCCGACTCGGGGACGCTTCGTATGTCATGTGCACTGCCTTGTACATGATGGTGCTGTACGATCGAGCCCGTGTGGGCCCCACCATGAAAACTTCGGACGAAATCTCTATCATATGTTTCTTCCGGCTTATTCTGCAAGCCAATCCTTTGTTTTATTTTAAGTTGTGGTATTCGAGTTGCTTCGAAGTCAAGTGTTGATTCCATACTTTTCCTAAACGGTGTTCTCATATTGCTATGTGAATACTAATCCTTCTTGATCATCGAGGTCGTCATGCCAATTCTCTTCCAACCGACGTGCTTCTCTTCAAGTGGATCCAATCATTTCAACATTCGCGAGATCAATTCTCAGTTCTTTGCAACGGCGTATATTCCATCTGCCCCAAGTTACCTTTGTTTTCCCGCCCTCCCACCCTTTTTTCTTCAAGGACTCAGATTTCTTAATCAAGTTTCCTTTTTATTGATACGAAGTCTCTTCATTCTTTTCTTTCAATGTTCTTATCCGGTGATTTCCCATGAAGATACTAACGGAGCTTCAAGTTTATTATTCTTCGTTTTTTTCTTCTCCGGTGGACTCAATTCAAATTTTCAGTCTTAATCACATTCCTTTCCTTGTTTCAAATGTTTCTCATGCCGGTGCACCTCTTAATCATCCATCTCTTGCTATTCATGTTTATCTGGAGTGTTGAAGATATCTCAGGAGATTCGTGTTTTCATTCAAGATCCGTTCAAGCTATCTCGAGGTTGTTATCTCATTCAAGCCATTTAATTCAACCGGTGCAATCTCCTTTTTCAAGTAATTTTATTTCAACGGTGTTTCTTTTGAGTGGGCCCTAACCCACAGGTCTTTTCCCAGGATCTTACCTGACTCTTCTAATTTTTCGGAGTTATTCTCAAATTCATTGCAAGTTTGACGTAAGAATGATTTATCATCAGTCAAATGTCTTTCTCCAAGATCTTTCAAATTCTTTTCATCGTTGGTTCAACCTTTCTAATTTTCATTCCGGAGTGCCTCAACAACTCATGGTGGTGTTTCTCATCGTCATTCTTAACATTTCAAGATCAAGGTAGAAGAATTTCTCTTGAATCTTGGTCCGTTCTCTTGAAGATTCATGGTTCTAACTTGTTGCCATCCTCTCAAATTGTTTCCAATCGCGCAATTCTTTTCACCCATCCGGAGCATTTCATGAGTTGTTTTCGTTTCTTGTTCATCCAAAGGCCATCATTTCAAAAGATTTCTTCGTTCTAAGTTTTGAGCTTCGTTCTCCAATTATTCTAAATTGATGTCTCTTCGTTCATCTCCTTATTCTTCCGGTGCATCGTTCAAGTATTCTCTAATCAGCTCGTGATCTCTTCGTTCACTTGTATCTAAATTCTCTGAAGTTTCTTCGTTCATTTTCTAATTCTTCTCGGTGTTTCTTTATCTTTTCTTTGTTCATTTTCAAATTCTTACGGTGGTTCATTCAAGAGTTCTCTTCCTTGGTTATCATATAAATTTATTCGTTGTTTCAATCCTACCGGTGGTTCATTGAAGACTTTTCTCAAGTTTGCGCTATATCTATCTTAATCCTTTCTACGAGAATAAGTAGTATGCCAAATCCGTTGCTTGTCATCAATCTAAATTGGTGAAGGATACGCGTAATGTAATTCTTATTCTTGTTTCCTCCAAGTGATTAATTCCTTCTTCCGGAGTTCGTTCATGATATCAAATTCTCGGTTCCAAGTTGTTCATCTTTTATTTCCAGAGTTCCAAGTTATTTCAATTATATCATTTCAAAGCTTCATCTAATCATTGCAAGGCTTCTCCCGGAGTTCTTTTAACTTTCCCTTTCGTTTGATCATTCTTTTATTATCGGAGTTCTTCATGGAGGATCATCATGGTGGCTCATCAAGGATTCCTTTCATTCTTCAATTGTTCTTCAAGAATTCTCTCGAAGTTATGATCCGCCAAGCTATACTCTAAAATAAACATGGTGTTCAACACATGTTTTGTCCTGAGGAGTTCAAGTATTCTTCATCTTTCATTTCAAAGTGCAATTCTTTCTCTCTTATCTTTTGAGGTGGTGTTATGTCCTTCTTGACAATTTCCATCCATGTTCCATGTTCCACATGTTGTCAAGAATGAGATATTTTAAATCCACCAATCTCTTCGTTGGAGTTATCTTGTGTCATATTTCACCTAAAGCCTTCCCTAAGGAATATTGCTATTATGGTGCTTATCAATGATCCAAGTTTTCTCCTATCCTCTTGGTGAAAGAAGTTTTTTCATCTCCTTGTTGATCTCAATCCAATCAACTGTTTTCCGTTAGTGGCGGGTTAGCACCTCATAATTTTGAGATGTGTTCCATAAGCCCTCAACAAGCTTGTTCTTTTCGTTGTTGATTTTCCAACAACTCCGTTATTACCATCTTGGAAGGATGCTTTCCAAGCTCATTGGTGGCAGAAGTTGTCATTTTCTTCTCCAATCTTTATTCCAAGGATCTATCTTCTATTATTTATTTCTTCCGGAGGCATTGTGATGTTGCTCTCTTCGACCAATCATCTTGTTTTGTCAAGATCATGTAATTTTTCCTTTCTTATCCGTTTAGCCGGAGTGTCGTGTTTTCATTCGAGTTCTTTTCATCTTATCAAGTTTTCCTTCTTCTTTCAGTCGGAATGCTGCCCAAATTATATCAATCTTATTCCTTCTCTATTTAATTTTAACCGGAGTCTCATCCAAGTGCTTTCATTTTGCAAAGTTCAAATTCTATTCTTTTCATTTCCAACCGGAGCGTTGTCGTAATTGATCCTTATCGTTCCTTGTACATCTCGTTTCAACCGGAGTGCTTGCATGTACTTCTCGTCCATTGTTCTCGTCATTCATAGCTTTGCAAACTCCAAGGTTCACATGGTGTTCCTTGTTTCTTTTTTCTACCGGTGTGCTTTCATATTCCTTTGGATCCGTTAAGCTCTTGTTTCATATTCTTCAACCTACAAAGGTTCTCGCAATGTTCCTTGTTCCTCTTTGATAACGGAGTGTTTTCAATCTCGTTCATCTCCCTTGTATTATCTCTTTTCGTTCGTTCAATCTCTCAAGGTTCGTGGTTTCACTCGTTTGTCAAGAAGCAACTTTGTTTTACCTCTTCCCCTTCCGTTTCTCTCTGGTGCCATCCTAGATCTCGGGACGAGATCCTCTTGTAGTGGTGGAGTGTTGTAACGCCCCGAGACCAACGCTCCTGACGCCTTCCATGTTTTTTCGAGTTCGTCGTGTGATTGATTGGTTTGTTGCATTTCATCATCGCATCATTTGCATTGCATCGGCACTTCGTTGCCGTCATGTTTTAAAACTTGCATTCGCTCGTTGTTGCTGTTTCTCCCTTTGCCTTCATCACCTCTCTTAGACCCCCTCGCTTGCTCGTCCGAAACCTGTCCCGAACCCGACCCGCGCAGTCATCACCGTTGCATTCAGATCATCTCCTAACATCTATAAAACATCTCTGTTTTCTTATTTGGACTCCCTACCTATTATTTTCTCGATCGTCCGATTTTAATCGAAGGGTCCGATTACCCCTAACCAAAACCCTCTTGCTATTTAAACCGTCCAACCCTAGCCCTAGTCTGTCCAATCTCCACCAAATCCCCACGCCGCCGCCACTCTCTCCCTTGGTTTCAGCGCTGAGCCAACCACCATCCATCTCCGACCTCCTCCCGTGTTTTCCGGCCACGAGCAGGAGCCCCTGCCTCGCACCTCCTGCGGGCCTCCTCACCTGCAAGCAGTCGGAGCAGCAGCTCCCCGTCGCCGGAGGAGCCTCGCCTCTGCCTTTTCTTCCTTTCCTGTTTCTCTCTTCTCCCTCTCACATCTCTCGCTCTCTGCAACAGGAACCATGGAGCCCCGTAGCAGAGGCTCACCGTTGCCACTGCTCGCCCCGCGTCCCCGAGCACCTCTCCTCTCGTTCCTGCAATGAACCCAGCCTCCTCTGCCTCGTCCCCGCGCGCCTACAGTCCGTCTGCCGAGACCCCGAGCAGGAGCGCTCGGCTTCGTCTCCTCCGCCCGCTAGCCGCACCTCTCCTCCTTCCATGCGCCTCACCTCGCGGAGTCCGGCCGCCGGACCAGCAGCGCCGCCCCGGCGCACCTTGACACCGAGCACCAGCAGGAACTGCTCGCCGCCCCTGCTCCTCTTCTTCCCTTCCTTTTCCTCTAGCTCCTCTCTCTTTCTCTTATCTGTCTCACATCTCCCCCGTGCACAGGAACACCATGGCCGACGGCCGTTCTAGCTTCGCCTCGAGCACCACCAGCAGCAGCTTCAGACCGCCGCTGGACCAGATCCTCGCGCCTCTCTTTCTATTTACTTCTTCCCCCGGTTTTTTCTCGCTTCCTTACCTCGCGGCCTCTCTGTTTCTTCAGACGAACAAGAGCTCCAGGAGTCCATGGACGCCCGAACCACCTAGGCCTCGAAGCTCCCGCACCGCCTCTCGTCGCGTGGCCGTCCATGCTCGCGCCAGCCAGATCCAGAGGGCCGCCGCCCTCGCCGTTCCCGCCGGTCTCTGCCGCCGTTGCCTTTGCTCCCCGCCTCTGCATCGCGCTGCATCGAGCAGTGCTTGACCCGGCCCCACCCGTTGACCGCGCCCCCTCCACCTCGTTCGATCCAGCCTTGCAGGCCTCCCTCTCCACCGACTGGGCCTTGGCCCTTGGTGAGCCGCCCAAACCCCCCCCTTTGCACTGTTGGGCCAGTTGGATTCGGCCCGTGTAGGTTTTTTTCCAGATCTGCGATTTTAGCAATTATCCCAGGAACGTCTGTTTTACAGAAAACCCCTTGAGTTCATGCATATAATAACAAATTAATCATGCATCAGATTTAAATAACCTATATATGAAAAGTGCTTAGAATTTCATCTAGTTTCATATATGCCACTTTCATCCCATGTTAAAATGTTTAAAAATGTTGTTTGTTTAAATTTGCTTAAATGCCATGTTAAAATGATTTATTTCATAACTAATTAACCATAACTCGGAATTTAATAAACTTTATATATAAATGGGGTAGAAAAATGCCTAGTTTAACATGGTGCACCTTGTTTTACTGTTTAACAACAATAAAATATGGTTTTAGGCAGAATAGTACCAAATCTAAAATATGGACATCAGGATTTTCCGGAATTGTTGTTTATTATTTCCGGCCTCATTTAACTTGCTTAAATAGGTTGTTTCATATGCCTCCCTTTTGCCATGTTTAATAACATTTAATATTGTCGGGTACATAAACGAGAGAGAAATAAATAATTGATGTGGTGTTTCGTCAATATGCAACTCGTTGCATATTGAGCTCCACTTAATTTGTAGTGTTGTATGTTGCACTTTGCCATGCGATGCTCATTAAATCGGATATGCATCATACTTGTTTGTGCATCATGCCATGTGTATGTGGTGGTTGTTTACTATGTTGTTTGTTTCTTTTCGGGTTGCTTCTCTCGTTAGCTTCGGTTTCTTTCCGGAGTTGTGCGGATTCGTTCGACTCCGTCTGTTTGTCGTCTTCATGGACTCGTTCTTCTTCCTAGCGGGATCTCAGGCAAGATGACCATACCCTCGAAATCACTTCTATCTTTGCTTGCTAGTTGTTCGCTCTATTGCTATGCCGCGCTACCTACCACTTGCTATATCATGCCTCCCATATTGCCATGTCAAGCCTCTAATCCACTCTTCCTAGCAAACCGTTGTTTGGCTATGTTACCGCTTTTGCTCAGCCCCTCTTATAGCGTTGCTAGTTGCAGGTGAAGATGAAGATTGCTCCATGTTGGATTATGTTTATGTTGGGATATCACAATATCTCTTATTTAATTAATGCATCTATATACTTGGTAAAGGGTGGAAGGCTCGGCCTTATGCTTGGTGTTTTGTTCCACTCTTGCCGCCCTAGTTTCCGTCATACCGGTGTTATGTTCCTTGATTTTGCGTTCCTTACACGGTTGGGTGATTTATGGGACCCCCTTGACAGTTCGCTTTGAATAAAACTCCTCCAGCAAGGCCCAACCTTGGTTTTACCATTGCCTACCTAAGCCTTTTTCCCTTGGGTTCTGAAGACTCAAGGCTCATCTTTATTTTAAACCCCCGGGCCAGTGCTCCTCTGAGTGTTGGTCCAAACCCGTCAGTCGCCGGTGGCCACCAGGGGCAACTCTGGGCTCTCCTATCGGAAGCTTGGACAATCCGGTGTGCCCTGAGAACGAGATATGTGCAGCTCCTATCAGGATTTGTCGGCACATTCGGGCGGCTTTGCTGGTCTTGTTTTACCATTGTCAAAATGTCTTGTAACCGGGATTCCGGGACTGATCGGGTCTTCCCGGGAGAAGGTTTATCCTTCGTTGATCGTGAGAGCTTATAATGGGCTAAGTTGGGACACCCCTGCAGGGTATAAACTTTCGAGAGCCGTGCCCGCGGTTATGTGGCAGATGGGAATTTGTTAATATCCGGTTGTAGAGAACGTGACACTTGACTTAATTAAAATACATCAACCGTGTGTGTAGCCGTGATGGTCTCTTTTCGGCGGAGTCCGGGAAGTGAACACGGTTCTTGGGTTATGTTTGACGTAAGTAGGAGTTTCTGGATCACTTCTTGATCATTACTAGTTGACGACCGTTCCGTTGCTCCTCTTCTCGCTCTTATTTGCGTATGTTAGCCACCATACATGCTAGTGCTTGCTGCAGCTCCACCTCACTACCCTTTCCTACCCATAAGCTTAAATAGTCCTGATCTCGCAGGTGTGAGATTGCTGAGTCCTCGTGACTCACAGTTACTTCCAAAACAGTTGTAGGTGCCGAGGATACTAGTGCAGGTGACGCCACCGAGCTCAAGTGGGAGCTCGATGAAGCTCTTGTTCGTTGTGTTGTTTCGTTTCCTGTTGATCAATAGTGGAGCCCAGTTGGGACGATCAGGGATCTAGCATTTGGGGTTGTCTTCTTATATTTGGTTCCGTAGTCGGACCTATGTGTGTATTCTGATTGATGTATGATTTAATTATGTATTGTGTGAAGTGGCGATTGTAAGCCAACTCTTTATCCCATTCTTGTTCATTACATGGGATTGTGTGAAGATGACCCTTCTTGCGACAGAACCACAATGCGGTTATGCCTCTAAGTCATGCCTCGACACGTGAGAGATATAGCCGCATCGTGGGTGTTACACTCGTCCCGTCCGTCGCTGCTGCTCCTCGCTTCGACACGCGCCCTGGTGCCATGTAGGCAGGAAGGCAGCTGAGGTGGCGCGGTGGTAGGGTCTTCACGAAGATCTGCATGCCGCCACACAGGCGCCTGCTGAGTTGCCCTGGAAGCTGCATGTTGCCACACAGGTGCCTGCCCAGCTGGTTGGGCTGGCAGCTGCATGCGAGCGGCGGTGGAGATTTGGCTGGCGCGGGCCTAGCAGTGGCCTCGCTGACGCCCTTGGTGAGGGCCTTGCTGGGTAGCCCGGCAAGGCTCTTGCCGTGGTGCGCTGTCGTCCCCGGCAAGGATCTTGCCGGGGGTATTGTGGCTCTCCTCGGCAAGGATCTTGCCGAGGATCGTTGTCTTCCAATCCTCATCTAATCTTGAGCGTTCCTTGTCTTCACAAAGATCTGCATGCCACCATGGAGGTGCCTCCCGAGCCCTAGTTCCAACATGGTTGATGGTTTTGGAGACCGTGGGCTCAAGGGCGGCTCGCTCTGTTGGTGTTTGGGTGTGCTGCCCCGGCAAGGGTCTTGCCGGGGCTGCTGAGGCCAACCCCGGCAAGGATCTTGGTGGGGGAAACTGCTCTATCCCTATGCTTCTTTGCGTTCTTGGTCTTGGTGTTGTCTTGATTGTCTTGGTTTTACCTTGGTTCACCTCCCCTGTTCTGCTTGGTGCGGCCGTGGCCGCGGCTCCGACTGTCTGTGCACGATAAGGGGTACAAAGATGTGCCCCTTCTTTTGTACACTGACAGGTGCCCCCGGGCCTGGGCCACACATAAGCGTGACACGTTGTTGGGCCAGGCCCAAAACGGTGTGCGGGCAGGCAGGGCGGTTTTTACCGCGGTAAAAAATTTCGCGCGCTGCGCTTCCCACGACCCGCGTTGAATGCGTGACGCGGAGGGGTGCGCTTGATGTGGGCGGCATGCGTGGGGCGGTTCCCGCACGCATGCGTCACATCGCAGTAAAGAGGCGGCTCGCGCCTTCCCCGTAAAAAGAGGGAGGCGTGGAGGCGCGGCTCATTTACTGAATGGGGCCGAGTCGCGGTCTTCAATGCGTCCACACCCCACGATCACGGGGTGGGGAGAGGTCGCTTCACCCGTCCCCTTGGTTCTGCGTGTTCGCCACGCGTCCTCCATGCGCTTGGGGTGGCAAGCGGTGGAGACGGGAAACCTGGCCGTCGCTAGTTGGGGCAACGGGTCGGTCCCGATTCCCTGCGCCTTTGGTGGCTGGATTGGCCGAGCGGGGCGGCCGAGCCCCGACTACGCCCCTTTATAAGGAGAGGGAAGGGGAGATGGCATCCCGCATTCTTCTATCTTCTACCTCCTCCTGCCGCTGCTTCTTCCTCTCATCCACCATGGAGAAGGGTAACCCCGGTCCCTCGACGGTGGCGGCGAGGGTCGCCGCTCGACAACGCGTCCCTCCTCCTCCTGAGCCTGCGGTGGTGGAGACGGCTGCGACAGGAAGGGGGAAGGGGCGAGGCCGTGGTAGAGGTCGTGGTGCTCGGGGAAGAGGAGGACGGGGTGGTGTGCCGGGCTTGCCCCCGCCAATGATGCCTTTCCCGACAGAGGGCCACGTTGGTGACCAGCCCCGCGAGTTCTTCATCAGGTTGCGCCGGCCTCCGCGTCGCCGTCTTCGTCTTCCTGCCCGTTTGCTCGGGAGATGGAGCGTGACCCACCCCAGTCCCTCAGGTTGCACATGAGGAGCTGCGGTAGTGGGGGCACGCGGGTCGACGTCGACTTCCCGGCTCCTTGGGTCATGTACCTCCACCGTGGATGGAGGACGTTCGCTCGCATCCACAGCCTGACAACGGGGCTCATCCTCTACTTCAAATTAATGGAGGACGAGCTGCTCTCTGTCAAGGTCTTCGGGGACTTTGGAACTCGCCTGAAGTGCTGCGTGGAGAGCTCCTCCAACGGGGACTCCGACGATGGAAGCTCTTCCTCGAGCGAGAGTGACGAGGACAACGGGGCAGATGACGGGGACGAGTCCGACTAGGTGTCGGACGCCCCGCGCCTGGGTGGGTGCAGCAGCAGCAGCATCTGCACCTGGCCACTCCTCCGAGGGAGTTTTGCCGGGGGAGGGGCCAGCTCCTTGAACTTCTCGGGGCCGTCTCCTTGGGCGGCTGGCGTCGGGAGGCTGCGGAAGAGGAAGAGGGTGGATGGCAAGGCCGTCAACTCGGAGTACGCGGACACCGACGCCTTCATCGCGTGTCCGGCGACTTGCCGCCTCTTCTTCCAGCTCCTTTCCTGGCACCGTCATCACCGGCCCACCCTTGGGTAGCCACCGAGGTGTTCTCTTGGTGCTTTCTGCTGCTTGTAGCTCGCCTAGGCGCCCCTTTTGCCCTTTCGCCTTCTTGACCTGCCTCCTGAGGAGAGGGACAAGAAAGGGATTACGGGCATCTTATCTCTTTTTTAGTTTGTAAGCCTTCGGGCCTTTGTTAAATTTAGAACTTGTAATCCCCTTGCTCATGTTTTTCATTCCGTGCGAACTATACCTGTGTGGGATGTTTTTAATGAAAAAGGGATGTTTGCCGGGTTTTTCGTTCGTGGGTAGACCCCGCGACAAGGAGCGAATCCTTGTTACTTATTTAAGATAAACGTTTTTCGCCCGGCAACAGGCCTTGCCGCCCCCTCACTTCGCTCGACCTTTCTCGCGCTCTTGGCGGAGGCAGGGATGAAGTGGGCTTAGGGTCCTCGTTCTACCTCCTTGCCGCCGCGGCTACAACCAAATCCGGACCCAGGAGATAATCCTTAGGTATAGGAAAAAGGGGAGCACGGTAACCCGGAGATAAAACGAGGTTTCACATGCCCCAGTTCCATTCCGAATTGCATGACAGAGGATGAAAGACTTATCTGGATCTGCAGCCCCTGGCAACCTTGTCTTGCCTCGGTTGGATCCTTGTACTTGCAGCCCTCGGCAACTTTGGTTTGCCGGGGTCAGGACGCCGGTCTGTTCCCTTTCTTCCAAGTAGCTCAGCAGAAGTGCCCAAGTGCCCTGTGAACCAAAGGAGGACAGAAAAGAATAGAGAGACGCGAACTCGACCTCTAGGCTAGGGGTTAGTCACCTCTAAGCACTATCAACCCTAACCAAGGAAGAGACTCGACCTAGAATTAATGCTATAACTTAGGGCGCCAGCGCTTCATTTATTTGTGCTCAGGGTCTGCGCCTGGCTTTGTACATAGAGTTACATGCCTTGCCGGCAAAGCTTGTACAAAAAGGTGGCTTGCTGCGGGGCCCGGCAAGCCGCGGCTTATGGGTAAAACTTGCGAAGATGCTCGATGTGTTGGAAATATGCCCTAAAGGCAATAATAAAATGGTTATTATTATATTTCCTTGTTCATGATAATTGTCTATTGTTCATGCTATAATTGTGTTATCCGGAAATCGTAATACATGTGTGAACACATAGACCATAACATGTCCCTAGTGAGCCTCTAGTTGACTAGCTCGTTGATCAATAGATGGTTACGGTTTCCTGACCATGGACATTGGATGTCATTGATAAAGGGATCACATCATTAGGAGAATGATGTGATGGACAAGACCCAATCCTAAGCATAGCACTAGATCGTGTAGTTCGTTTGCTGAAGCTTTTCTAATGTCAAGTATCATTTCCTTAGACCATGAGATCATGCAACTCCCGGACACCGTACGAATGCTTTGGGTGTACCAAACGTCACAACGTAACTGGGTGGCTATAAAGGTGCACTACAGGTATCTCCGAAAGTGTCTGTTGGGTTGGCACGGATCGAGACTGGGATTTGTCACTCCGTATGATGGAGAGGTATCTCTGGGCCCACTTGGTATTGCATCATCATAATGAGCTCAATGTGACTAAGTAGTTAGTCACGGGATCATGCATTACGGAATGAGTAAAGTGACTTGCCGGTAACGAGATTGAACGAGGTACTGGGATACCGACGATCGAATCTTGGGCAAGTAACGTACCGACTGACAAAGGGAATTGTATATGAGATTGATTGAATCCTCGACATCGTGGTTCATCCGATGAGATTATCGTGGAGCATGTGGGAGCCAACATGGGTATCCAGATCCCGCTGTTGGTTATTGACCGGAGAGTTGTCTCGGTCATGTCTACGTGTCTCCCGAACCCGTAGGGTCTACACAAATAAGGTTCGGTGATGTAGAGATATTAGTATGCGGTTAACCGAAAGTTTTTCGGAGTTCCGGATGAGATCCCGAACGTCACGAGGAGTTCCGGAATGGTCCGGAGGTAAAGATTTATATATAGGAAGTCCAGTTTCGGCCACCGGGAGAGTTTCGGGTGTCACCGGTATTGTACCGGGACCACCGGAAGGGTCCCGGGGTCCACCGGGTGGGGCCACCTATCCCGGAGGGCCCCATGGGCTGAAGTGGCATGGGAAACCCTAGGGGGCCGTTGCCCCCCGAGGGGGCATGCGCCCCCTGGTTGAAAACCCTAAGGGGGCCGTTGCCCCCCGAGGGGCCGCCGCCCCCCTCTAGATGGGATCTCCAAGAGGGGCATGCGCCCCTAGCCCCTATATATAGTGGAGGGGAGGGAGGGCAGCCGCACCCTAAGCCCTGGCGCCTCCCTCTCCCTCCCGTGACACCTCTTCCTCCTCTAGTAGCACTTGGCGAAGCCCTGCAGGAATCCCACTGCTTCCACCACCACGCCGTCGTGTTGCTGGATCTCCATCAACTTCTCCCTCCCCCTTGCTGGATCAAGAAGGAGGAGATGTCTCCGCTCCGTACGTGTGTTGAACACGGAGGTGGCGTCCGTTCGGTGCTAGGATCATCGGTGATTTGGATCACGACGAGTACGACTCCATCAACCCCGTTCTCTTGAGCGCTTCCGCTCGCGATCTACAAGGGTATGTAGATGCACTCCTCTCTCTCTCTCTCGTTGCTAGATGACTCCATAGGTTGATCTTGGTGATGCGTAGAAAATTTTAAATTTCTGTTACGATCCCCAACAGTGGCATCATGAGTTAGGTCTATGCGTAATTTCTATGCACGAGTAGAACACAAGTTGTTGTGGGCGTCGATTTTGTCAAGTTACTTGCCGGTACTAGTCTTATCTTGATTCGGCGGCATCGTGGGATGAAGCGGCCCGGACCGACCTTACACGTACGCTTACGTGAGACAGGTTCCACCGACTGACATGCACTAGTTGCATAAGGTGGCTAGAGGGTGTCTGTCTCTCCCACTTTAGTCGGATCGGATTCGATGAAAAGGGTCCTTATGAAGGGTAAATAGAAATTGGCATATCACGTTGTGGTTTTGGCATAGGTAAGAAACGTTCTTGCTAGAAACCTATAGCAGCCACGTAAAAAATTTGCAACAACAATTAGAGGACGTCTAACTTGTTTTTGCAGCATGTGTCATGTGATGTGATATGGCCAGAAGAATGTGATGAATGATATATGTGATGTATGAGATTGATCATGTTCTTGTAATAGGAATCACGACTTGCATGTCGATGAGTATGACAACCGGCAGGAGCCATAGGAGTTGTCTTAATTTATTTATGACCTGCGTGTCAACTGAAACGCCATGTAATTACTTTACTTTATTGCTAACCGTTAGCCATAGTAGTAGAAGTAATAGTTGGTGTAACGCCCCGGATCCGATGCGCCAGGTGTCTGCCAGTTATTCGTCGTTGTTGTCATGTCATTTGCCTTCGTGTCGCACTTTGCCATGTCATCATCTGCATTTCATATCATGTCATCATGTGCATCGCATTTGCATACGTGTTCGTCTCATGCATCCGAGCTTTTTCCCCGTTGTCCGTTTTGCAATCCGGCACTCCGAACTCCTCCGGCGCACCCCTCTTGTTTCTTTTCGTGAGCGGGTGTTGAACGTCCTCGGAATGGACCAAGTCTTGTCAAGTGGCCTTGGTATACCACCCGGAGACCACCGGTCAAGTCTCGTTCCATTTGGAGGTCGTTTGGTACTCCAACGGTTAACTGGGTATCCGCAAAGTCCGTTTGTGTGTTGCAGCAAAACCCCCCTTCAAACAGCCCCAAAACCCCTCTAAGTCTCCACCATGCTCTCGGTCGTTCGATCACGATCGCGTGGGCGAAAACCGCACCCCGTTTGGACTCTCCTAGTTTCCCCTCCGTCCGGAACCGTTCAATTGCGATCAGAGAGCTCCGAAACCCCCTCTCCTAACCCTTCTGCCTATAAATGAACGCCCCAGCCTTCCTATTTTTGGAACCGTAGCCTCCATTGGGATCCGCGCCGCCGCCAGCCACCTCCCACCTCTCCTCCGCCGCCAAGTGGCTCCAGCCACCTCCCTCCCGCAGGGCCCGACAGGACCCAGTTTGGGCCCTGGGAAGCCCATCTGGGCCCGGAGCCACCGCGTGCCGCCCGATGCCTCCCGCGCTTGGGCGCCGCCCCGCGCCTCGTTCAATCCCCTCGCCGGTCGCCGCCCGGTCGCGCCTCTCCCTCCGCCGCCGCGCCTTCCCTGCCTTGCCCCGCATCGCCTCCCCGCGCCCGTAGCTCGGGCTGCTCCCGAGCACTCCCCGCCGGCGCGCCTTGCCGCCTCCTCCCGTCCCCGCTGCACGCCTGCGGGAAGCCCTGCCGCCACCGATCTGGGCGAGCCGCCGACCTTGCCCCGGATCCGCCGTCTCCCCGCTGCAGCTCCTCGTCCGGCCCTCTCCGGCGTCCTCCTCTCGCCGGAGCAGCTCCCCGGCGCCGGAGCCCCGATCCGTCGCCGTTCAATCGTCGGGAGGGCGACGACGCCCAGTGCCCTGACCTCGTTGCCAGCTGCGTGGGCCCCGTGGTCCAGCCCAGATCCGCCGGCCCGCCTTGCCACTTTCCACGTGGGCCCCGTCCTGGGCCTCCTCCAGCCGCGGCCCAGCCCAGTTTCACCCATCGGCCTGCCTCACTTCCTCGTCACATGGGCCGAGCCCATTGGTGAGCAATCCCTCTAAAACCCGCTCTGTGCGCGATATAGCTATGTGACGCTCACCTGTTTTTTTCCTGATTTTGACCAAGTCCTAGAATTTTTCATCTCATGTGCACTTGTTTGACCTAGCGTAACTTTCTGCTCGTAGATCCATTTTGCATGTATGATATATCGAATTGTTCGTCTCGTGATTCTCTTCATTTTGTTCCATCGCACCAAGTTCATTTGAGTTCATCTTGATGCCCAAATCATTGTTGCAAAAGATCTAGTTGCTCTTATCTGCTGGTTCTTAGCAGAACTTGGTAATTTGTTATTTTTGTTGCATTTAATCTGTGCATCTTATGAGTATGAGCTCTACATGTGTTTTGTTGTATGCCATTCCATTTTTCCAAGGGTGTATGCCATGTATTTTTGTGATCTTTGTGGTGACTAGCACAAGCATGCAAACTAGGCCCCGTAATGTTTTCGATTTCAGAGACTTAGTGATTTCTCCAAGTCTTTGTCTGCTGTTATTTTGTTGCCTTGTAAACTTGATGCTACAGAGAGATCCATGCATATTTTGGAGATGTTCAGTAAGGATGTTTTGTAGATAGTGTTGTAATTGATCCATTCCTGCCCTTGTTTGCAATTATGGAGAACCATAGCATGACTCAATCTTGCTCTATGTTTGCTATAAAATGTTCCTGGCAGATTGTTTACGTGTTATTCATTTTTGCCAAGCTTGTTGTAGTTGTTTCATACATGCTATGTATTTGTTCTTGCCATGCATAGCTTCATAAACATGCCTTCTTGCTGTAGGTATGCTTGTTTTGTCATGCATTGCTTTGTGGTGAGTGCATCAAGCTCACCAAGATGCCTTCATATTACAGTTTCTGCCATGCTCCGTTTTCTGCCAAGTTTGAAACCTGATAACGAAACTTGCTATGTTTACATGGTTGTCATCATATCTTCTGGTCCTTTTTGGTTATGGTCAGTAAGGGACATTTGTTATATGCTTTGAGTAGATTCATTCCATGCCTTGTTTTGCCATGTTAAGTTCCTGTAGCATGTTGATTTCATGCTCTGAACATTGCTACCTGATGCTGTTTCTGCCATGTCCAGTATTTCTGCCAAGTCTGTGAACCTGTTATTATTTGCAATCTTGCCATGTCCTTTTGAGCATGTTCTAGTGTTTTCTGGGGATAGCTCACTGTTCATGTTTTGTTGTGCTTTACCTGTACATCATTCCCATCCCCTTTTGTTTTCATGTTGAGTTGCTGTAGCATATTGTTTTGATGCTTGCTAGATGCATAGTTGCTGTTTTGGACAGATTGTTGCCATGACTTGTTTGGAGTGTCTGTGTTGCACCGTTGCTCCGTTTCGAGCAAGCTCTATATGAAACTTGCTTAGATTTGTATGTAGTTTCATATTATCATGTTGCATTCTTGTTTTGAGGTGTTTGCTTGATGTTTGCATGCATTTTGCATCAATGCCATGTTTATCTTGTGTTGCTCATATCTTCTAGGCCGTAGCTCCGAATCTAATGAACTTTATATGTAACTTGACTAGAATTTCGTGTAGATCATCATGGTGCTCTTTAACTTGCTATTTAACAACTTGAACATAAGGTTTATTCAGTTCTGGACCAATTTCGAAATTTGCATATGAGGACTTACCGGATTTGTTATATGTTGTTTCCGGCCTCATTTAAACTTGCCTTGATGTGTTGTTCTTGTATGCATCATCTCTTTGTCAGGAGTAGCTTCATAGAGCCTTGTCATGCATCATACTTGGTTGAGCATCATGCTTTGTTCATGTGTGGTGTGTTTACCTTGTTGTGTGCTTCTTCTCGATAGTTCCCGTGTCGTTGCGATCGTGAGGATTCGTTCGTCTTCGTGGCTTCATCTTCTTCTTGGACTCGTTCTTCTTCCTAGCGGGCAAGATGACCGTCACCTTGGATCTCATTACTATCATTGCTATGCTAGTTGCTTCGTTCTATCGCTTTGCTGCGCTACCTATTCACTTGCTCCTCAAGCCTCCCAAATTGCCATGAACCTCTAACCTTTGTCATCCGTCCTAGCAAACCGTTGTTTGGCTATGTTACCGCTTTTGCTCAGCCCCTCTTATAGCGTTGCTAGTTGCAGGTGAAGATGAAGATTGCTCCATGTTGGATTATGTTTATGTTGGGATATCACAATATCTCTTATATTATTAATGCATCTATATACTTGGTAAAGGGTGGAAGGCTCGGCCTTATGCCTGGTGTTTTGTTCCACTCTTGCCGCCCAAGTTTCCGTCATACCGGTGTTATGTTCCCGGATTTTGCGTTCCTTACACGGTTGGGCGATTTATGGGACCCCCTTGACAGTTCGCCTTGAATAAAACTCTTCCAGCAAGGCCCAACCTTGGTTTTACATTTGCCTCACCTAGCCTTTTTCCCTTGGGAGTCGCGCTCTCGAGGGTCATCTTTATTTACCCCCCCCCGGGCCAGTGCTCCTTCGAGTGTTGGTCCAACCTGTCAGTCGCCGGTGGCCACCAGGGGCAACTCTGGTCTGTCCTACCGGAAGCTTGGACAATCCGGTGTGCCCTGAGAACGAGATATGTGCAGCTCCTATCAGGATTTGTCGGCACATTCGGGCGGCTTTGCTGGTTTTGTTTTACCATCGTCGAAATGTCTTGTAACCGGGATTCCGAGACTGATCGGGTCTTCCCGGGAGAAGGAATATCCTTCGTTGACCGTGAGAGCTTATAATGGGCTAAGTTGGGACACCCCTGCAGGGTATTATCTTTCGAAAGCCGTGCCCGCGGTTATGTGGCAGATGGGAATTTGTTAATATCCGGTTGTAGAGAACCTGACACTTGACCTTAATTAAAACGCATCAACCGCGTGTGTAGCCGTGATGGTCTCTTCTTGGCGGAGTCCGGGAAGTGAACACGGTTTCTGGGTTATGTTTGACGTAAGTAGGAGTTCAGGATCACTTCTTGATCATTGCTAGTTTCACGACCGTTCCGTTGCTTCTCTTCTCGCTCTTCTTTGCGTAAGTTAGCCACCATACATGCTTAGTCGCTGCTGCAAGCTCACCACTTTACCCCTTCCTTACCTCTTAAGCTTTGCTAGTCTTGACACCCATGGTAATGGGATGGCTGAGTCCTCGTGGCTCACAGATTACTACAACGCCAGTTGCAGGTACAGGTTCACGATGATCATGACGCGAGAGCGATGTTTGCCTTGTTTTGGAGTTCTTCTTCTGCTTCTTCTTCGATCAGGGGATAGGTTCCAGGTCGGCAGCTTGGGCTAGCAGGGTGGATGTCGTTTGAGTTTCTGTTTATGATTCATCCGTAGCCGGATGTTGATCTTATGTTTGATGTATTGATGTATTCTTGCGGCATTTGTATGCCTTGTATGTATCCCCAAATATTATGTAATGTTGATGTAATGATATCCACCTTGCAAAAGCGTCTTCAAGATGCGCTTCTATCCTTGGTGGGACCGTCGAGTTCCTTTAGGATAGGGTTGCATCTTCGGCGTGACAGTTGGTGAGACAACTTCATGAAGACACGATGATGGAGATCATGGTGTCACGCCGGTGACAATGATGAACATGGCGCCCCGAAGATGGAGATCAAAAGGAGCAAAATGATATTGGCCATATCATGTCACTATTTGATGGCATGTGATGTTTATCATGTTTTTACATCTTATTTGCTTAGAACGACGGTAGCATAAATAAGATGATCCCTCGCTAAAATTTCAAGAAAGTGTTCCCCCTAACTGTGCACCGTTGCGAAGGTTCGTTGTTCTGAAGCACCACGTGATGATCGGGTGTGATAGGTTCTAACGTTCGCATACAACGGGTGTAAGCCAGATTTACACACGCAATACACTTAGGTTGACTTGACGAGCCTAGCATGTACAGACATGGCCTCGGAACACAAGAGACCGAAAGGTCGAACATGAGTCATATAGCAGATACGATCAACATGAAGATGTTCACCGATGATGACTAGTCCGTCTCACGTGATGATCGGACACAGCCTAGTTGACTCGGATCATGTATCACTTAGATGACTAGAGGGATGTCTGTCTGAGTGGGAGTTCATTAATAATTTGATTAGATGAACTTAATTATCATGAACTTAGTCTAAAATCTTTACAATATGTCTTGTAGATCAAATGGCCCACTCTAATGTCAACCTCAACTTCAATGTGTTCCTAGAGAAAACCAAGCTGAAAGACGACGGTAGCAACTATACGGACTGGGTCCGCAACTTGAGGACCATCCTCATAGCTGCCAAGAAATCATATGTCCTTGAAGCACCGCTAGGTGAAGCACCCGTCCCAGCAAACCAAGACGTTATGAACGCCTGGCAAACACGTGTTGATGATTACTCCCTGGTTCAGTGCGGCATGCTTTACAGCTTAGAACCGGGGCTCCAAAAGCGTTTCGAGCAGCACGGAGCATATGAGATGTTCCAAGAGCTGAAAATGGTTTTCCAAGCTCATGCCCGGGTCGAGAGATATGAAGTCTCCGACAAGTTCTACAGTTGTAAGATGGAGGAGAATAGTTCCGTCAGCGAACACATACTCAAAATGTCTGGGTTGCACAACCGCTTGTCTCAGCTGGGAGTTAATCTCCCGGATGACGCGGTCGTTGACAGAATCCTTCAGTCGCTCCCACCTAGCTACAAGAGCTTTGTGATGAACTTCAATATGCAGGGGATGGAAAAGACCATTCCTGAGGTACATTCAATGCTGAAATCAGCGGAGGTGGAGATCAAAAAGGAACATCAAGTGTTGATGGTGAATAAAACCACTAAGTTCAAGAAAGGCAAGGGTAAGAAGAACTTCAAGAAAGACGGCAAGGGAGTTTCCGCGTCCAGTAAGCAAGCTGCCGGGAAGAAGACAAAGAATGGACCCAAGCCTGAGACTGAGTGTTTTTATTGCAAGGGAAACGGTCGCTGGAAGCGGAACTGCCCCAAGTACTTAGCGGATAAGAAGGCCGGCAATACAAAAGGTATATGTGATATACATGTTATTGATGTGTACCTAACCAGCGCTCGAAGTAGCTCCTGGGTATTTGATACCGGTGCGGTTGCTCATATTTGTAACTCAAAGCAGGAGCGCGGAATAAGCGGAGACTGGCGAAGGACGAGGTGACGATGCGTGTCGGGAATGGTTCCAAGGTCGATGTGATCGCCGTCGGCTCACTACCTCTACATTTACCTATGGGATTAGTTTTAAACCTCAATAATTGTTATTTAGTGCCAGCTTTGAGCATGAACATTGTATCTGGATCTCGTTTGATGCGACATGGCTACTCATTTAAATTAGAGAATAATGGTTGTTCTATTTATATGAGAGATATGTTTTATGGTCATGCCCCGCTGGTCAATGGTTTATTCTTAATGAATCTCGAGCGTGATGTTACACATATTCATAGTGTGAATGCCAAGAAATGTAAGGTTGATAATGATAGTCCCACATACTTGTGGCACTGCCCCCTTGGTCACATTGGTGTCAAACGTATGAAGAAACTCCATGCAGATGGACTTTTGGAGTCTCTTGATTATGAATCATTTGACACGTGCGAACCATGCCTCATGGGCAAAATGACCAAGACTCCGTTCTTCGAAACAATGGAGCGAGCAACCAACTTATTGGAAATCATACATACTGATGTGTGCGGTCCAATGAGCGTTGAGGCTCGCGGTGGCTATCGTTATGTTCTCACCCTCACTAATGACTTGAGTAGATATGGGTATGTCTACTTAATGAAACACAAGTCTGAGACCTTTGAAAAGTTCAAGGAATTTCAGAGTGAGGTTGAGAATCAACATGACAGGAAAATAAAGTTCTTACGATCAGATCTTGGAGGGGAATATTTGAGTCACGAATTTGGCACACACTTAAGAAAATGTGGAATTGTTTCACAACTCACGCCGCCTGGAACACCGCAGCGTAATGGTGTGTCCGAACGTTGTAATCGCACTCTATTGGATATGGTGTGATCTATGATGTCTCTTATCGATCTACCGCTATCATTTTGGGGTTATGCTTTAGAGACTGCCGCATTCACTTTAAATAGGGCTCCGTCGAAATCCGTTGACACGACACCGTATGAATTATGGTTTGGAAAGAAACCTACGCTGTCGTTTCTTAAAGTTTGGGGATGCGATGCTTATGTCAAGAAACTTCAACCTGAAAAGCTCGAACCCAAGTCAGAAAAATGCGTCTTCATAGGATACCCTAAGGAAACCATTGGGTATACCTTCTACCTCAGATCCGAAGGCAAGATCTTCGTTGCCAAGAATGGGTCCTTTCTGGAGAAAGAGTTTCTCTCGAAAGAAGTAAGTGGGAGGAAAGTGGAACTTGATGAGATGACCCCTCTCGAACCAGAAAGTAGCGCAGCACAAGAAAATATTTTTGTGGTGCCTGCACCGACTAGAGAGGAAGTTAATGATGACGATCATGATCAAGTTACCACTTAAATTCGTAGGTCCACAAGGACACGTTCCGCACCAGAGTGGTACGGCAACCCTGTCATGGAAATCATGTTGTTGGACAACGGTGAACCTTCAAACTATGAAGAAGCAATGGTGGGCCCAGATTCTGACAAATGGCTTGAAGCCATGCAATCCGAGATAGGATCCATGTATGAAAACAAAGTATGGACTTTGACAGACTTGCCTGATGATCGGCGAGCGATAGAAAATAAATGGATCTTTAAGAAGAAGACGGACGCGGATGGAAATGTTACCATCTATAAAGCTCGACTTGTCGCTAAGGGTTATCGACAAGTTCAAGGAGTTGACTACGATGAGACCTTCTCACCTGTAACGAAGCTGAAGTCCGTCTGAATCATGTTAGCAATTGCCGCATTCTACGATTATGAAATATGGCAAATGGACATCAAAACGGCATTCCTTAACGGCTTCCTTAAGGAAGAATTGTATATGATGCAGCAGGAAGGTTTTGTCGATCCTAAGAATGCTGACAAGGTATGCAAGCTCCAGCGCTCAATCTATGGGCTGGTGCAGGCATCTCGGAGTTGGAACATTTGCTTTGATGAGATGATCAAAGCGTTTGGGTTTACACAGACTTATGGAGAAGCCTGTGTTTACAAGAAAGTGAGTGGGAGCTCTGTAGCATTTCTCATATTATATGTGGATGACATACTATTGATGGGAAATGATATAGAATTCTTGGAAAGCATAAAGGCCTACTTGAATAAGTGTTTTTCAATGAAGGACCTTGGAGAAGCTGCTTACATATTAGGCATCAAGATCTATAGAGATAGATCGAGACGCCTCATAGGTCTTTCACAAAGCACATACCTTGATAAGATATTGAAGAAGTTCAATATGGATCAATCCAAGAAGGGGTTCTTGCCTATATTGCAAGGTGTGAGATTGAGCACGGCCCAATGCCCGACCACGGCAGAAGATAAAGAAAAGATGAGTGTCATCCCCTATGCCTCGGCCATAGGGTCTATTATGTATGCCATGCTGTGTACCAGACCTGATGTAAACCTTGCCGTAAGTTTGGTAGGAAGGTACCAAAGTAATCCCGGAATGGAACACTGGACAGCGGTCAAGAACATCCTGAAGTACCTGAAAAGGACTAAGGATATGTTTCTCGTTTATGGAGGTGACGAAGAGCTCATCGTAAAGGGTTACGTCGATGCTAGCTTCGACACAGATCTGGATGACTCTAAGTCTCAAACCGGATACGTGTATATTTTGAATGGTGGGGCAGTCAGCTAGTGCAGTTGCAAGCAAAGCGTCGTGGCGGGATCTACATGTGAAGCAGAGTACATGGCAGCCTCGGAGGCAGCACATGTAGCAATCTGGATGAAGGAGTTCATTGCCGACCTAGGAGTTATTCCCAATGCATCGGGGCCGATGACTCTCTTCTGTGACAACACTGGAGGTATTGCCCTTGCCAAGGAGCCCAGGTTTCACAAGAAGACCAGGCACATCAAGCGTCGCTTCAACTCCATTCATGAAAATCTTCAAAATGGAGACATGGATATTTGTAAAGTGCATACGGATTTGAATGTCGCAGATCCGTTGACTAAAGCCTCTTCCACGGGCGAAACATGATCAACACCAGAATTCTATGGGTGTACGATTCATCACAATGTAACTAGATTATTAACTCTAGTGCAAGTGGGAGACTGTTGGAAATATGCCCTAGAGGCAATAATAAAATATTTATTATTATATTTCCTTGTTCATGATAATTGTCTATTGTTCATGCTATAATTGTGTTATCCAGAAATCGTAGTACATGTGTGAACACGTAGACCATAACATGTCCCTAGTGAGCCTCTAGTTGACTAGCTCGTTGATCAATAGATGGTTACGGTTTCCTGACCATGGACATTGGATGTCATTGATAAAGGGATCACATCATTAGGAGAATGATGTGATGGATAAGACCCAATCCTAAGCATAGCACTAGATCGTGTAGTTCGTTTGCTGAAGCTTTTCTAATGTCAAGTATCATTTCCTTAGACCATGAGATCGTGCAACTCCCGGACACCGTAGGAATGCTTTGGGTGTACCGAACGTCACAAGGTAACTGGGTGGCTATAAAGGTGCACTACAGGTATCTCCGAAAGTGTCTGTTGGGTTGGCACGAATTGAGACTGGGATTTGTCACTCCGTATGACGGAGAGGTATCTCTGGGCCCACTCGGTATTGCGTCATCATAATGAGCTCAATGTGACTAAGTAGTTAGTCACGGGATCATGCATTACGGAACAAGTAAAGTGACTTGCCGGTAACGAGATTGAACGAGGTATTGGGATACTGACGATCGAATCTTGGGCAAGTAACGTACCGATTGACAAAGGGAATTGTATACGAGATTGATTGAATCCTCGACATCGTGGTTCATCCGATGATATTATCGTGGAGCATGTGGGAGCCAACATGGGTATCCAGATCCCGCTGTTGGTTATTGACCGGAGAGTTGTCTCGGTCATGTCTACGTGTCTCCCGAACCCGTAGGGTCTACACACTTAAGGTTCGGTGACGCTAGAGTTGTAGAGATATTAGTATGCGGTTAAATGAAAGTTGTTCGGAGTCCCGGATGAGATCCCGGACGTCACGAGGAGTTCCGGAATGGTCCGGAGGTAAAGATTTATATATAGGATGTCCAGTTTCGGCCACCGGGAGAGTTTCGGGGGTCACCGGTATTGTACCGGGACCACCGGAATGGTCCCGGGGGTCCACCGGGTGGGGCCACCTATCCCGGAGGGCCCCATGGGCTGAAGTGGCACGGGAACCAGCCCCTGGTGGGCTGGTGCGCCCCACCCAAGGGCCCAAGGCGCCTAGGGTTGGCAACCCTAGGGGGCCGTTGCCCCCCGAGGGGGCATGCGCCCCCTGGTTGAAAACCCTAAGGGGGCCGTTGCCCCCCGAGGGGCCGCCGCCGCCTCTAGATGGGATCTCCAAGGGGGGCATGCGCCCCCTAGCCCCTATATATAGAGGAGGGGAGGGAGGGCAGCCGCACCCTAAGCCCTGGCGCCTCCCTCTCCCTCCCGTGACACCTCTTCCTCCTCAAGTAGCGCTTGGCGAAGCCCTGCAGGAATCCCGGTGCTTCCACCACCACGCCGTCGTGTTGCTAGATCTCCATCAACTTCTCCTTCCCCCTTGCTAGATCAAGAAGGAGGAGATGTCTCCGCTCTGTACGTGTGTATAACGTGGAGGTGCCGTCCGTTCGGCGCTAGGGTCATCGGTGATTTGGATCACGACGAGTACGACTCCATCAACCCCGTTCTCTTGAACGCTTCCGCTCGCGATCTACAAGGGTATGTAGATGCACTCCTCTCTCTCTCTCTCTCTCTCTCTCTCTCGTTGCTAGATGACTCCATAGATTGATCTTGGTGATGCGTAGAAAATTTTAAATTTCTGTTACGATCCCCAACACGATGTTCCAGGAATTACTCACTGGAACAGCATATTCGGTCTCCAGGCGGACTGCACCGGGCCTGGTGACTCGTATTACCCGATAAGGGCCCTCCCACTTCGGCGTCAACTTGTTGGTATTCTTGGCTGACTGAACGCGCCGAAGAACAAGGTCGCCTTCCTCAAAGCTTCGGGCATGAACCTTGCAGCTATGGTAGCGGTGCAAAGCTTGCTGGTAGCGTGCCGCTCTCACAACCGCCCGAAGACGATCTTCCTCGATGAGCATTGCGTCATCTTGCCGCAACTGCTCTTGCTCAAGCTCATCATAAGTGAGCACTCAAGGTGGCCCGTATATGAGTTCCGTGGGGAGAACTGCCTCTGCCCCATATACTAGGGCAAAGGGTGTCTGACCGATGGCTCGATTTGGCGTCGTCCTGATTGACCAAAGAACCGCCGGTAACTCATCAAGCCAGCGCCTTCCGCTCTTGTGCGGCCTGTCAAAGGTCTTCGTTCTCAGGCCTCGCAACACTTCAGCATTCGCCCTCTCCGCTTGGCCGTTGCTCCGGGGGTGTGCCACAGAAGCAAAACAGACCTTGCTGCCGAGGTCTTGAATTTACTGCATGAAGGTGTGGCTTGTGAACTGCGTGCCGTTGTCGGTGATAATTCTGCTTGGCACACCAAAGCGGCAGACCAGTCCCTTGAAGAACTTGACGGCTGACTGTGCTGTCACCTTTCTCACTACTTCCACTTCCGGCCACTTTGTGAACTTGTCGATTGCAACGTACAAGTACTCAAAGCCCCCGACAGCACAGGGGAAGGGGCCCAGTATTCGAGCCCCCAGACCGAGAATGGCCAGGAGAGAGGGATCGTTTGAAGGGCTTGAGCTAGTTGATGAAGCTTCTTTGAGTGGAGCTGACACGCTTCACACTTGGTTACTAGTGTCGTCGCATCCTGGAGGGCGGTCGGCCAGAAGAAACCTTGCCGGAACGCCTTCTCGGCAAGGGCCCTCGACCCTATGTGGGAGCCACATATGCCTCCATGTATCTCTGCCAACAGCTCCAGTCCTTCCTCCCGGGGGATGCACTTCAATTTCACACTGTTCGGCCTTCTCCTGTACAGGACGTCATCGACGAACTGGTACAGGGCAGACCAACAGGCTACTTTTTCCGCTTCTTCCTGCTCCTCAGGAATCTCCCCTGTCTGGAGGAATCGGACGGTATGTTGCGCCCATGCCGGAGCCTGGGGCTCGACGGCAAGGACCAATGGCATCTCTTCCTCCATGGGAGCGGCTGTCTCCACGGTCAGGGCTTGACGCCCTGCCGGAGCTAGTTGCTCTTTGGCAGGCTCAGCATCCACGGCAGCATCCTTGCCGACAGCCCCAGGGGGCTCAGCGGGAAAGTACTTGCCGGGACCTAATTTCCTCCGCTTGTTCTGCCCACCATTGACGGTTCGACGGATGGTTGAGTTAACCGGAGCAAAAAGGTACCTGGTTCCACAGGTAGCTTGAATGTGGCACGCTTCAACAGGTAATCGATGATGTCATTCTCCGCTCGGGGAACATGCTCCGCTTGGATACCGTCAAAGCGCTCCTCCAGCTTCCTCACTTCATCTACATAGGCCTCCATTAATGGGCTCTGGTAATCCTTGTTGACTTGCCTGATGACAAGCTGCGAATCACCCCTGACGATGAGCTTCTTCACCCCGAGGTCTGCCGCGATCCTGAGACCGGCAAGCAGCCCCTCGTACTCAGCAGTGTTGTTTGTGGACATCTCCCTGGGAAAGTGCATCTGGATCACATACTTGAGGTGCTCTCCGGTGGGTGCGACAAGCAGCACACTGGCACCGGCACCTTGCAGTTAGAAAGCCCCGTCAAAGTACATGATCCAGTCACGGTCTGCTTCCTTGCCGGGGAGCGGTCTCCTGGATTTCCTCGTCGGGCGTTGAGGTCCATTCTGCAATGAACTCCGCCAAGACTCTGCTCTGGATTGTCGAGGTACTTTCAAACTTCAACCCAAAACTTGACAAATCCAGTCGCATCTGGGTTATGCAGTATCCGTTGCAATGGGAGGCAGGTGATGACGGTGATCTCATGGACTTGGAAGTAATGACGCAGCTTCCTCGAGGCCATAAGGAGGCCAAAAGGCAATTTCTGCACGCCGGAGTACCTCGACCTAGCCCCCTGCAAGAGGGAGCTGACAAAGTAAACCGGGTGCTGCATCATCTTCTTCTTCTGCACCACCTCACTCGACTGCATGGGCACTGCCTTTGTGGCATCAGACCCTGCCGAGGGCCTTGCCTTGCCGGCACCAGGCCCTGCCGGGGGGATCTTTGGCTTGCCATCCGCTGGGCTGCCGTCGCCACCGCCTCCTTGCCGACCTCCCTCTGCGCCACCAGTGCGGCGCTGATTAGTTTATTCATCGCCGCTTGGTACAGCAGCAATGACTCTTGTGGTTTAGGCGCAACCAGTATTGGCGTGGAGGAAAGGTATTTCTTCAGATCCTGCAACGCCGCCTCGGCTTCTGGGGTCCACTCCATCGGGCCTGCCTTCTTCAAGATTTTGAAGAAAGGAAGGGCGCGCTCGGCGGACTTGGAGATGAATCGACTCATGGCGGCAACGCAGGCGGTGAGCCAACGCACATCCTTGATCCGCTTGGGCACCTCAATCTGTTCAATAGCCTTGATCTTGTCTGGGTTTGCCTCGATCCCGCGCTGCGACACAAAGAATCCGAGAAGCTTGCCGCACGGAACACCGAACACACACTTCTCAGGGTTCATCTTAAGGTTGATCTTGCGCAGGTTGGCAAATGTCTCTTCCAGATCTTGCATAAGAGTTGCCCCGTCCTTGGTTTTGACCACTTTGTCATCCATGTATGCCTCCATATTTCTATGGAGCTGGGGCTCAAAACCAATTTGGACAGCTCTTGGAAACGTTGAGCCAGCACTCTTCAACCCGAAAGGCATCCGTAAAAAGCAATACGTACCACATGGGGTGATGAATGGTGTCTTCTCTTCATCTTCTCTTGTCATGAAGATTTGGTGGTAGCCCGAGTAGGCATCGAGGAATGACAACAGATCACACCCGACCATGGAGTCGACAAGCCTTATTGATATCTGTGTAATCAATACACAGCCTCCATTTCCCATTTGCCTTGCGCACCACTACCGGATTGGCCAACCACGTCGGATGGAGCACTCCTCTCACCAAACCCGCTGCTTCCAACTTTCTGATCTCCTCTGTGATGAACTCCTGCCTCTCCAGAGCCTGCTTTCTGACCTTCTGCTTCATGGGCCGCGCATGAGGACATACAGCTAGGTGGTGCTCAATCACCTCCCTAGGAACACCGGGGATGTCGGATGCTTGCCATACAAACACGTCGACATTCACCCGCAGGAAGGTGACGAGCGCGCCTTCCTATTTGCTGTCGAGGGTGGAGCCTATGGCGAAGGCCCCTCCCGTGCCATCCTCCCTGATGGACACCTTCTTGGTCTGCGGTGGCTCGGCCCTGGATTTCTTGCTCTTGCCGGTAAAGCTCTCTGGCACGTCCTCGACGGTAGCGCAACACTCCGAGGAGGTGTGCTTGCCGGAGTGGGTGCGAGAGGTCTTGCCGGACTTCTTCTTCTCCCCCAGGCCTTCAGCGGCAGGAGCAAGTGCCTTGACGCCAGCTGCTGCAACTGCTTCCCGATAGAGTTGGTCGGCGCAGATCAGCGCGTCCTTCTTGTTGGAGGGGACGGAGATGATGGTCAACGGCACGGGCATCTTTAGCATGTTGTAGGCGTAGTGTGACACCGCCATGAACTTGGCTAGTGCCGGGCGGCCGAGGATCCCGTTGTTGGGCAAGGGGATCTCGGCCACGTCGAAGACGATCCTCTCCATCCTGTAGTTCAACTCTCCTCCAAACGTCACGGGCAGCGTGACCTTCCCCTTCGGCTGGCTCCTCCCCGGATTGACCCCTTGAAACGTGCCCGTTTCCTCGAGGTCTCCATCAGGGATTTGCAGCCTTTTGATCACGACGGGCGAGATCAAGTTCAGGCCGGCCCCGCCGTCGACCAACATCTTGTTCACCTTGAGGTTGCGTATCGTTGGGGAGACCAACAATGGCAAACACCTGACCGCGGTTGTGCGGTCTGGGTGGTCCTCGGCGTCAAAGATGAGGGGCGTGCTGGACCACTTCAGCGGCTTCTGAGCGTCGAACGACGGCTCCGCTGCTGTAATCTCATGCGCCCACTTCTTGAGCTGGCGGTGAGAAGTATGCAGCGAGGCACCATCGTCGACGCACATGGCCTCCGTAGCCTTCTGGAACTCTTGTTCGCCGGACTCATCGTCCTCGTCATGATCATCGTCTTCTTGCTTCTTATCATGGCCCCGGGCGGGCCTCTCTTGCTGGTTGTCCTTGTTGCGGCGGCCTCCTTGGCCGCCATGCTTCTTGCCGGATCCCTCGGCACCGTCCTGGACCTTCTCCTTGTCCCGCCTCTCATACTCGGTCTTTTGCTTTTCAGCAAGCAGCTCGACTTGCCGGCAGTTCTGGAGGTCGTGGCCCTTGGTGCGGTGGATCTTGCAGTACTGCTTGCCGGAGCCCCCTGGCTTGTCGGCAGCTGCTAAGGCCCGACAGGCGACGCACCCGGCAATCTCCTTGCCGGGGTCATCTGCCTTGACCTTCTTGGCACGCCGGTGTCGTCAGACCCCTCAACGGCAAGCACAACCTTGCCCTTGTGTTTCCTATTGCGACGCCGGCCCTTCTTCGTCGGGGCGGCGATGTCTTCATCAGTAGAGTCGGTTTCCGCGCCGGCGTCATTGCCGGGGTACTTCCTTCGCTCTTCAGCCCGGGCGCACCAATCGGCCAGAACATAGAGTTTGGCCACATCCTTAACCTTGGTCATCGCCAGCTCTTCGCGCATCTTGCGGTTGCGCATATTCTGATGGAATGCGCTGATCACAGCGGCGGATGAACGTCGGGATGTTGTACTGCACCCGGCTGAATCTCTGGATGTACTTGCGCAGGGTTTCCCCTTCCTTCTGGGGAATGATGTGCAGATCACTGGCCTGGCCATGAGCTTGGTGGCCCCCAGTGAAGGCGCCAACGAACTCATGGCATAGATCCGACCAAGAAGAAATGGAATCCGTCGGCAAGTGCATCAACCAAGACATAACATTGGGCTTCAGTGCCAACGGGAAGTAATTGGCAAGCACCTTGTCGTCGTGAGCTCCGGCGGCCTGCATCGCGATGGTGTAGATGCTGAGGAACTCGGACAGATGGGTCTTGACAGTATACTTCTCGCCGACGTCGGGCTTGAACGTGCGGTGGGACGGCCACTGGAACTGCCGCAGCTCATGGGTAAAGGCTGGGCAGCCCAGCTCGTAAGGTAGGCTGCCGGAGCCCCCCGGCGCTGGGTGGTCCATAGCGGGTCCCACCCGATTGTCTGACTAGTGGCGTGTATCACGCCGGCGCTCGATAGTGGTTCGAGCATCTTCGTGAGCTCGTTCTCGAAGAACTTGGCGCTGGTCGCGGTGGGTCCGCGGGTCGGACGACGCTATGGAGATGTTATCACAAGCGTCGTCATGACGAGCCGACGCCCGCGGCGGCTGGCGAGGAGGAGGAGAGTGCACCGTAACCGCAGCACCCCCAGTCCTCCCAGCGCTGGCATGTGGTGGCTCGGTGGGGCGCCGGCCCGAGGGTCCCACTGGTCGCGGATCATCTTTGTTGGCGACGACGACGAGGCTTCGGATGGTGGCCCTCCGCTCGTGGAGCTTTTCCGCAGTAGGAGGGAAGTCGAGGAGCAGCTGCGCGCGCACCAAAGCTTCTGCTGGCGTGGGTGGCGGCGATAGCTGCATGGACCGTGGCGCACTTCGACTTCTAACCACGTTAGAAGGAGCTCTATCACGACCCAGCGGCTGCGCGCCATTTTCGCCAGCACTTCGGCGGGCATGCTGAACTCCTTCGTCCCGCGGACGATGCACAGGGCCCTTCCCACTGCGGTGTCCGGGGTCTTCAGCGCGGTGACGCTGCTCGTTGCGCGCACCCTGGGAAGAGCGCGTTGTGGGCGCCAGCATGGGCGTCCTGGAGGTTGCTGCTCTGCCCGAGGGTGGCACAATGACACTCCTGGAGGGCCACGCGCCGCCTGCGGGCACTACAAAAAAATACACTTTCATGATGATGCGTGTTTGTCACAGTAGGTCGCGTTTTTTGTCATGCATGTACATCCATGACGATTTTATGACAGAATCAAGATAGTCATACCTGTGCTGTCGTAGAAGTGTTCCATGACATTACCAAAATTATCATCACGGAAGTGTGCACTTCCATGACGATAAATCGCGCGTCACAGAAGTGCTTTCGTCAAGGGTGACCGACACATGGCATCCACCGTAACAGAACGCCGTTAAGCTATCGGGTCAGGTTTTGGATCCGATAACCCGTTAACAGCCCCGACCAATGGGGATTTTCCACGTGTAAAATCATCATTGGCTGGAGGAAACACTTGTCGGCTCATCGTTGGGACAGATGTCATCCACTCATTGGACAGAAGGCGCCTATGATACGTCGACACGTGCACGGCCCAACAGAGGCCCATTCCTGTGAAAAGGTTGGCCCGTTTGACTTGGTCAAAAGGTGGCGGGCCGGCCCATGGAAAGCCTGTTAACGGCCTGTTCGCATATAGCCCATTTACAGCCCGCTAACCCAAGGCCCGTTACGCCCTATCCGAATTAGGCCCAGTAGCGTCAACTGGGCCATCCAATATGATTCCAGCCCATTTTCACTTCTGGCCCATGTATGGCCCATGACGTCTTTCGGCCCATATGAGGCCCTACGTAACTCTTGGCCTATTAACGGCCCGTGGTGAAACTGGCCCGTAATGAACAGTGTATCACTTTACACCCATTAACGGCCCGTGGTGAAACTGGCCCTTAATGAACAGTGTATCACTTTATACCCATTAACGGCCCGTTATTCCATTGGGCCGTGTCCAGCCCATGTTATCTTTCGGCCTTCCCAGAGCCCATTTATTCTTGGGCTCATTTCCAGCATTCGTTTACTTACGGCACGTTACTGTCATTTTCTGCATGTGGGCCAAATTCAGCCCATGGTTATAGTCGGCCCGTTTGTGGTCCGTTAATACGTTGGGTCATTTTCATAGCGTCATCAAATACGGCCTATTAACGATGGCCCATTATGGTCAGCCCATGAACGGACTATTCCAACTCTAGCCCGTTTACGGCCATAATGCGGCCTGTTATTGGCCCATGTTTGGCCAATCGATCATACGGCCCGTATAAGGCCCATTGATGATACGACCCGTAGAAGGCCCATTGTTTCTACGGCCCGTAGAAGGCCCACTGTTTCTACGGCCCATAGGAGGCCCACTGTTTCTACGGCCCATAGGAGGCCTAGTGTCACTACAGTAATTATTAGCCCATGGTTATTATGGCCTAGTTTTAAAAAATAGGTTATTGCAGCCACTAGCAAACCGCGGAAAAAGAACTGCATTGACTACAAGCAAACAAATAAACAAGACAACAAGGAAATAAATAAGCAAGCAACTTATGCTAGGCTATCACGGCTATTACACATATTACATCCACTGGGCATCAAAGTTCGCCACCAGTGCAAATATAGGGAACAAAGCAGCATATAAACGCCGCAACAAAACAAGTCCAGAACTGAAACCACTTCAGAAGAGTTCAAGAAACAATATCCTGGGTACCCATAATGCTGGCAAGATGCTTAGCAAGCTTATTAACTTTCTCTTGTTTGGCACTTAAATCCTCTAGCGCTTGCTGTTGCACAAGAAAGTACGCATCTGAATTCTGCAGGGACTTCCTCAATCCTTCGGCTTCTTGCCGCAGCACAGCTGACTGATGCCTTTCAGCTTGTAGCTGAGACTGAAGAAGCCGAAGTGATTCAGGCAGCAAGTTCGAAGTGCTTGTGCCAGCGGTACTGGCCTGTAACTCGAACACTACATCAACGCAGGACTGTGGGGTTTTCTCACTGTCTACCAGATCGTTTTTATCACCTTTCTTGGAGACCAACAGGGTTGTCTCACTATCTTGAACCTTATCTGCATTACTTTCTCTACCATTGCTTAGTGGGGTGCTCTTCTCCAATATTCTGTTTGCATACTACAAGAGAAACAAGCAGACACATCACAGGTTTAGCTTGTAGTATACGAAACTCATTTTGGTAAACCGGTTCAGTAGTAAGGTGGACAGGATAACAGCATGAAACAAACATATATCTATGTACTATGGTCACTGTATTGTCCATATCATTCTAGTTTATGTTCCCTAATCAAGATAGAGACACAGTTCAACTCATATATTTTTAAGACACAGCAGCATAGACAGAATATAAGTGTGAGAAACTACACAACATTGGCAGCACTTGTAATGTGCATCACATGAGAACATAACTGTTTATACAACTTAAACTGAAATCAACATAGAGCAAGAAGTTAGAACAGCAATCCAGTTAAAGAAATAGGTTTAAAACATACCTGTTGCGCCATTGGAGTTTCAATTGGATCCTTCAAATTCGAAAGTAGTTGGTATGAGTAAATACAGTGATGCAACAGCAAAGGAGTATGGACCATAGCTACGGAATCTGACCTGAGAACAGTTGCTCTTCTGCTTTAAACGTGGAGTTTGGGTTAGCCGTGGTGGTCTTCGTGCTTTGGGCACCGCAGTAGCTTTACAAACTGCTCGTGTGGGGGTACTCTGTGGTGGACATGGTGCTTTGTCAACTATAAGTGGGTTACTATCCGCTGGGGTTGCGGTTAGATGGGTTGTAGCTGGTTCTCTGCCCAACGGTGTAAGTGTGCAATCTGGAAGAGTCTCGATTATGTGTGGTGGGGCTAGTTTGTGGGCCAGTACAACCATGGTTCTATCTGCATCGACGGGTAGCACTGTCTTTTGTGAAGAACGGGTTTTTGCTCCCTTAGATACTGCCATCACCCCCTCCAATTCAAATGGCTGATAAACAAGAAAAGAAATTGAACGTACAGACATTGTATGATAGACAGATGTGGTAATTCACATATATGTTGTCTAACCAAACAGGACAGCATGACACAATTTCACATATATGATGCCTAACTAAACAGAATAGCATGACACAGTTTCAGATATATGATGGATAACTTAACAGGATATAATGGCATAATTCAACATATGATGAGTACCTAAACAGGATGACATGACAAAACTATATGATGTCTTTCTAAAATAGGTTGGGATGAAATAATTCACATACATGTTGTCTAAGTATACAGGATGGCATGATATAATTGACATAATTGATTCATATACTAAGCAGCTGGCACTCGCATGTATGATCTCTAAACTAAGCAGATAGAATTCAATATTGTGCATATGATGTCTAAACTAAGCAATGCAAGACACCATATGCATCATATGAGAAATACAAACATTGCAACTTAGAGCATACACCTCAGGTGGGATATAGGACTGGTCATCTGTCTCTGAATCCTCCTATGAGGAGCTCCCTGTAACCATCGAGATATATGCTTCAACAGGTACCATTGCCTGCTCTAAAGACCTTGTTTTCACTCCAGATTTTTCCATAACCGGCTCAAATGGCTGATACACATGAAGAGTAGTTCAATATACACAGATTGTTGACAAATGGAATACATAATGGAAAAAAATATGGCATGAGATAATTCACATATATGATGCCTGGCTCCATGGCGGTGCATAATTCACATATATGATAACTGGCTGAAAGACATGGCATTGCATAATTCACATATCTGATATAGAAAGCAAACAGGAGGCATTCACACAAAGCATGTCTATCGGGGGGAGTGCGATCAGACCCCTGCGCGTGCTTATCGGGAGGAGAGCCCTTTGACCTCCATCTGCCGTCCACCTCTCTCCCAAGGTCTCCATTAATGGCGCCCGAGCCTCTGTTTAATGGCGTGGCTATGTCTCACTCGACTGAGATTTAAGAGAGAAAAAATAAAATCTGAAAGCACGGATCTTGATGTAAGATCCGACGGACCTATATAGCATCTACTGTGACTTATAGCAAGACTAATGAATATATAAGGACGCGGCAGTCCGCGCAGGCCAGGTGCCCTCGCTTGCACTGCAGAAATCAATCGAACATCACATCAATCAAGAAACCTGCGCCTTGCTCAATCAGCCGAACGGACGAGGTGTATTCGAACCTCATACACTGGAGGCGTCAAGGGGCGGAGGCACAAGGGGCAGTGGAGCTCGGTGAGGTCCATCGAGACCTTAGAGAGCTCCATCGTCTGGTCCTGTTCGGTCTGCATGATCTCGCCCTCCTCGTGCACAACCATCTCTCGACTTGGGCCGGGGTATTACTGTCAGGACCCCGATTCTAAGTCACACCGATCTAGCCTGTAACACCTCATATCACTTTGCGGCCTCACGCACGGTATTCCCACGGGTGTCGCCTTACCATGGCCCGGGACCGTTTGCGCCTTTTGGCTCATGTATATGATAATGTCGCTAGCATCCATATGACAGAGAACCCGGGCCGACATGACTAGTCGTGAACCCAAAGTGGCACTAACTTACGGGGACAGGCATACATGAATCAACATCGAGCATGTCGGTCAGCAGCGTGCGAATCCGGGCTGTAGCACTGGGCTAACAGGACTCCGGTGAACCGGGCTGTAGCAGGCTAGGTAGGACTCCGGATGTCACCGCGTGACATTTCCCCGAAGGGACAGACACAGGAACGAAGTGAATCACATGCCGGCCAGTCAAGTGTTCCGGAGCAGTAGTGCTGGGCTAGCAGGACTCCGGTGAACCGGGCTGTAGCGGACTACTATGGCTCATGGAAGCACAAGACTACATTTCCCCATAAGAGAGGCTACCAAGGATAAACAACTAGGTTGTCGGATCCCACGCATACCAAGCATTTCAATCATACACACAATATGCTCGATATGTGCAAATACAACATGGCATCACAACAAGACTCTACGACTCAGAGTATTTATTAATTAGGCTTCGAAGAGCCAGATATTACAAACATGTGTCTCATGACCCAACATTCAGAGCATACAAGTCAAAGCACATGGGGAAGCTTAACATGTCTGAGTACAGACATCTACAAATGAAAAAGGCTGAGAAGCCTGACTATTTACTAGGTCCTGCCGAGGGCACAAGATCGTAGCTGAGGTATCAAGCTAAACGTCGAAGTCCACACGGAACTACTAGCGAGACTGACGTCTCTCTGCAAAACATAAAATAAGCAAACGTGAGTACAAATGTACCCAGCAAGACTTACATCAGAACTATCTACATATGCATCGGTATCAACAAAGGGGGTGGTGGAGTTTAACTGCAGCAAGCCAGCTTTGACTCGGTGGCTATCCTAACTATGACTGCTAGTAACTCTTTTGAGGTGGCGCACACGAGTCCACATATTCACCATATCAATACTCCACTATGGATCCGCTCCCGTCTCCCTACGAGAACGCCATCCATAGCACTCACGCTTATCTTGCGCATTTTAGAGTATCCACTTTCACTTGTCTATGAACTGTTATAGGCAACCCAGAAGTCCTTTACCGCGGACACGGCTACTCGAATAGATGATGTTAACCCTGCAGGGGTGTACTTCGACACACACGCTCTCACCACTTACCGCCGTTTACACGACATGTACTCGGCAACCTTCAAGCGGAAGCCCAGCGAGGGTGTCGGCCACAGCCTACCTAAACACTCAAGTCTCTAGTCCAGGTTTATCGCCTATTCAGGTTCCATCCGCAGGGAGTCCGGCCGAGGTTTCCACATACGGCCCCGAACGATGTGTGCAGGGTTCCCGAGACACCAAACGGGCGCCCGGTAGACCGTGCCACGTGCCTACCGCATCACAGCCCACCCCTCAGTCAGCGCTGTACATGCCTCCAGCATACTACAAACACCAGAAACTACTTGCAACTCCTGGACAGAGGACAAGGGTGATTAAGAAGCCGAGAGGGTCCATTGGTTTCGGGCCCAATGCGTGGTAGTAACTGTATCATGGATCACAAACACAGAACTCAGTTCCTAAGGATGGCTTCAATGAGACAACCCACCATGTACTCCTACATGGCCTCTCACCGCTACCTTTACCAAATCGTGTTCACACACTTAGCTCACACACAGTAGGACATGTTCATCACCATTCCAATTCATCCCCGACGAATCAGACCTGACTCAACTCTAAGAAGTAGCAGACATGACAAACAAGCATGAATGAGTAGGCACATCAGGCTCAAACAACTCCTACTCATGCTAGTGGGTTTCATCTATTTACTGTGGCAATGACAGGTCATGCAGAGGATAAGGGGTTCAACTACCGCAGCAAGTAACAGATGAATCGTTGTTGTCCTAATGCAGTAAAAAAGAGCAGGAGCGATAGAGTGGGATTGTATCGGAATGAACAAGGGGGTTTGCTTGCCTGGCACTTCTGAAGATATTATAGTTCTTCATCGGTGTCATCGAACTCATCGTCGGAATCACGGCTATCGAGAGGGGACAATCACCGGCAAACAAGGAAGAACACAATCAATGCAATGCAACAATTATGATGCATGATTATGACATGGCAATATGACGTGATTTGGCCTAATGCAACTAGCAACAGAAAGGTTTGGGTTGATTTGAACTCAAGGTTCAAATTCAAATTCAAACTATGAATTCAAATAGTGCATTATCATGTTTTCACCTATACAGCAGGTATAACTTAGTTTGACATGCATGAAAATGATAAAGATGGATAGATTGCATTTTTCTGATAATTTTTCATATATAAATTATTTCATTCTGAGCTACGGTTGATTTTTTATGATTTTTAGAAGTTTATACTATTTTCTGGAATTTTCTGAATTATTTTAAATCCAGAAATCAAATACTGCGTCAGCATTGTGTCAGGGTGACGTCAGCAGGTCAACTGACCTCGTCCAGGTCAAACCTGACCAGTGGGGTCCACTGGTCAGTGACACAGAGCTGTCTGGGTCACAGACATGTGGGGTCAGGTCAATAGCCACGTCAGCACGGTCAGCTCTGACGTGTGGGTCCCGTTGGATTATAAACTAATCTAAACAGAAATTAAATTAACATAAATAGGCACTGGGGCCCACATGGTAGTGGCTCTAGTGGTGTTTAGTATGGTCATTAGTGCTAATTAAACCAGCGCCACGTCAGCAGTTGACGCCGGCGACCACAGCAACGACGGGGACTAGCCGGAGTTGCTCGGCACGGCGCTACAGATCACCGCTTCACGCGTAGTTTGCGGCTACGGTGAGCTGGCGGGGCGGCGCATCTTATGGAGCAAGCAGAGGGGGCTGGGGTGGTCTGTGGTGACGGCAGCAGCGAGCTAGGCGGCGGCCGGAGTTCGGGCGCCGATGGAAACGATGGCTACAGCAAGCGCTAGGCCGTGGGGTTAAGGGGAAACGACGGCGAAGCTCACAGTGATCACGAAGAGGGGCTCGGCTTGCTCGGGGATGTCCTGTGGCTGGCGAATCGACAATGGCGGTGGTCGGCTCCCGAGGACGAGGACGACGGCGATGGCGAGGATGAGGGGCTCCCGGGCTTGTTTTGGTTCTCCTCGTCGACGTGCAGAGCCGCGGCGGACCCTAGGGATACGGTAGGGAAGTCAAGCGAGCTCAGTGGGCGCGTTGGCAGTGAGCGGCGGCGACGCGCTAAGCTCAGGTGGTCGCGGGAGAGAGAGCAGAGAAGGGGAGGAGTTCCAGAGAGAGGGGAAAGACTAGGGGGGCTCGGGCGTCTCCAGGCGCCCGTCGAGGACGGGGAAGGAAGCAGGAGGTGGCAGGGAGACGTGGCCGCGGTCGGCTGTGATGCGGGCACGCAGCAGCTCCTACTGGCAGGAGCTTGAAGAAGCTCCTGGCGGTTGGGCTGGTGGGCTGGGCTGAGGGAAGCTGGGCCAGGCTACAGGGAGGCCAGGTGAGGTTTCTGCCCCTTTTTTAACTTTCTGTTTTGTTTTCTTTTGATTAACATTCTGCCACTGTTTAAAATTCAGAACAATTTCAAAACAGTGACAAAAACCCTTTGAATATTTTTATGTTCTTGGATGGACTTTTCCAATAGCACATAAAACATTTCAAAGTTATTTGAAACATATTCCATATATTATGAATATAATTCCAAATTCAAATACAATAATGATTTAAATTCAGTGCCCAAAATATTCCACAAAAATGTTCACCATTTTTGGTTTGGACTCAAAGCCTTGCCAAAAATATCAAACATTGATGAAGGCATTTTGGGTTCATTGAATGCAATTTTCAGTTGAACCTAGTTGATTTAATTTAGGTGCTAGGGTTTAGGCAATCCCCATTTCAAGTTTCTTTCAAAGTTTAAACATGATGCACACATGGAGTTAGCCTAGTGCAATGTCAGGAGCTAGGGATGTGACAACTCACCCCCACTAAACAAGAATCTCGTCCCGAGATTCAAGACGTGAGGTAAGAAGACAGAGGGGGTACGAGCTAACATGATCTTCACGATCCAAGTTGCACTTCATAAGAACGTTGATCCGATCACCATCTTTGTCTCGATGTCTTGCTCTGAGAACTCCAACCGACGAGACAACAAGAGGAAAGGGAGAACTCTAGAAGGATCGATCTTCTCGAATATCGAACAACTCAGGATCAACTCATGGAGGGAGGCATTGAAACATCTCTCGAGCTGAGAGGCAAAACATGCACCAGGAGGGACGGAAGAAACAATTTGACGAGGGTTTCAAAGTAGCGAGGAAAAATTGCCATGATTCCATAACGGGGCACCTTGGGGAGGGTGACTCGTAGAGTTATTCCCTTAAGTGGCAAAAAGAATTACTTTTGATCCTAAGATCATTGGAACTCTTTATACTAGCCTAAGGCAATCACAAACGATCGTGTGAACGGATTCTAAAGAATGGCATACTCGGACCAGAATGGATGATGTGGACTACCTTGTTGAAGACAACACAAGGGGTGATTTGCTTATCACCGGAAATGGTCGGAACCCCTGGTGGGACCACTTTTGAAGATGGTTCTTATCAGTAATTACTGGGAAGGGTAATCCAAGGTAGGATGGCACAATGACGGTGCAAGCTGGGAACAAAAATGCAAATGCTAGGAATGATTCTAGTAACTCGGGAGGAGCTCAACAGTAGAGAGTGAATCTACTGTTTGAAAGGTTTAGCATAACCGAAGGAAACTGGGAGCAATCCCAGTTAGTGCCGATGATAACACCTAGTTCTTGTGCGTGCTCTCAAGAACTTGAGCATTTCCATATTCATCAAGGTTGTACCAATATCCGTGTCAAGGATCCTGGCAACACAACTTACTACCATGATGAATGGTGATGGATGATGCAGATGCAAAAGAGGATAACACCTTCTCGGATTTCACCTTAGCAAGGCCAAGGAATCAGATATCCGGATGATTGACCGAGAGACATTTAGCACTCCGCTTCTAATGTTCTCCTTGATGTTCTAGCGTAACCCATTAGATGTGGTTTGGTATCTTGAACATCAAGTAGTAGGTCGGACTTCGGGAGCGCAGGAATCCATAAGGAATAACTACTGGGATAAATCCTAAGAAATCCTTATGGGGAGGTGTCCAACTTACTCAATCAAGATACTACCATAATAGGTCTTCCGGCTGGGTGTGTTTAGCCACGACATCCACTTTACCGGTTATCGAGAGACCAATATTATAGCTCTTGGGAAACGTTCCAACCATCACATCTGCCCGAGATTCAGATCTGGTTGGTGGCAGGATATTCCAGACTCATCGAGTCTAGGAAGAAAAATGAAGGTTTGCAACACAAATCGATGAGATGACGTTGCGAGATTCTCAGGGGATGAACTACGATAGCAAGCTCCAAAACATGAGCTGGTTCTGCTACAACATGTGAACACGCTGTCCCAGACAAGCATGATCACATGGTAGTCTTATAATAAAACACTACCGAGTTCAGGAGGGGAACCATCATCGCAGATAATGAAGTTCTCAATTAAGCCCGGGTTAGCTCTTAAAAGGAACTCCTTCTCCTGCACCAAATCAGTCAGTGGCTTGGTGTGCTAGGAACACATATAGAACGAAGGTTGCAAGTCTCCGAACCACAGAATACTTCGCACGTATGCATGACCGATTTTGGGATGATTCCAAAAGAAGCAACATTGACTTTCTCAAATCCACGACGGCAACTTGCATCAGATGCACGTGAATTAGAGGAAGTCACTACTTTCATCCAAACATATGCTTCATGAACGGAACACGAAGATAATGCTTATAAAGTTTCCAATACTAGCTGGATGTTCAACACGAGTCATGGAGAAGGTAGCAGTGTTGCTGATGGGCTCAACAACAATTCATCCAGGTTTCCATGGAGATGGAATTCCATAATTATGTGAACAAGTGATAGCATTGGTCAGACCCAAAAGATATAATGGTGTATGCTCGAGGGATCAACCACGAGTAAGACAACATTATGAACATCGTTGGTTCTGATTTGATTTGATGATAGCCCATACTCAAATCAAAGTCTTGATACGACAATAGGTCCAACAACTGATCAAAGGGACCAATCGATGAAGATATCATCTATCTTCAACACACGGAAATATATCCCTTGAAATGAACTAAGCTGGCAAGCTTTTATCTTCCAACTCTCCAAGTTGTTGTTTGGCTTAACCAACTAGCTCAGGGGTATCCAACACAGATTCTTGGAGAAAGAGTGGCTTATTGGAAAACCAACTTGATCACGAACTCAACATATCGATCAGGGGACGACCTGGTGATACTTCCGTGAAGATATCTGGAAAATCACGAACCACTGATATGTCTCTAAGCTCGAGAACAATCTTGCTTTTTAGGGCAAGACGATATGACCGAATAAGCAAGGACTGACACTATCCTAACTCATTGATCGAAAAGTGCACCGGAAATAAGGACTAGGTAGCACGATCAACCTTAGGATGTGATTCAGTAACCAAAACGCTAAGGATGAAATTATTGTCCTTTAACTACCAAGCAACGGAGTTGCTAGGAGTATTGATTTCACACATCATAGTTCACTTGTCGGCATTCCGGTTGCAACAACACGGGACCAAGAAATGAGTGATGATGGCGAGGAGTATCACTGCATCAAGAATTCATAAGAGGTGGTGCAATTCTCATGACATTCTTGACATAAAGATGGTAACACTCCAAGGTAGAACAGAGCGAAAGCTGGATTGGCATTTTGATCTGCGGAATACAACTACTTTGACCCAATCCTAGAAATGGACGAGGTACTGGAGTTTGTTTCTCCTGGACTCCTAGTCATTCCGGAATAGAATGGCTTGACAGACCACAAGAATATGAGGTATCGACAGCGAATGCACGCATACTCTTGACTATCAAATGATAGACGAAGGTCAGAAAATAACTAAAGAGGGACAACCCAAAGGAACATATGTTTTTCTGAGTTGTGGATGCATGGTTTAGCATGTCGAACAAGTTCAACATATTTCTTCCGGATAACCCATGCAGAAGAAGAAAGACTGGCAGATTCACAATTTGGATGGAGAACTCGTCAAGAGCACTCTGGTTGTGATCTTTTGGTTCAAGAGAACTTCGGCCATAATGGTTCATGGTATTTGGAAGAAGGAAATACCACGGACCTCGAGGACTGTCGCAAGGTTACTAATATCCTAAAGGAACGAGCAAACACTATCAACAGGAGGTAAGTGGAGTGAATCTTGGGCTCAAGAACCCAGAAATAGAATGCCTACTAACTAAATGGCATCACGGGATGCTTTCGAGAATGATGGCCAGAATCATCACACGGGGAACACAAAACATAGCTAGTTTACTAGGTAATCTTCTAAGACACCTAGGGTCGTAATAATAACTCCAACATATATGTCGAGGCAATAGAATACCTCAACTCAACAATTAGTGTGGTTAATCTGGCCCAAAGGAACATCGAGAACGGAAAGAAGGGATTTGCAAATGCATCAGATTATTTAGAAGCCTGGGATGACTCGGACAACATAACGGTTGTAAATGCTCAAAGGATTTGAGACATCCTACAAAATGGTGGCATAACCACTCAACATCACAATATAAACTTCCGGGATCAATGGTCAACATACGGAAGTAGTAGGAACTGAACTGAGGCTTAAATCCATCAATCCTATGAGTCTACGGATTAGTAACACGTGATCCTGATAGAAAGATGAGAAGCCTAGTTCTTAATCCCTGTAGAAGAGAAGAGGGTGACTCAGTTCAGAAGGGCATAAGGTAAAGGAGTAAAAAGAGCATTACGTTCCCTCCCACAATCAATTCCCTTATATAACTAAAGCATTTCTAGACACAACTTCGACCAGTTTGGCTTGGTAATCCTACAGGCAGCCTGGCTCTGATACCAACGCTGTCAGGACCCCGATTCTAAGTCACACCGATCTAGCCTGTAACACCTCATATCACTTTGCGGCCTCACGCACGGTATTCCCACGGGTGTCGCCTTACCATGGCCCGGGACCGTTTGCGCCTTTTGGCTCACGTATATGATAATGTCGCTAGCATCCATATGACAGAGAACCCGGGCCGACATGACTAGTCGTGAACCCAAAGTGGCACTAACTTACAGGGACAGGCATACATGAATCAACATCGAGCATGTCGGTCAGCAGCGTGCGAATCCGGGCTGTAGCACTGGGCTAACAGGACTCCGGTGAACCGGGCTGTAGCAGGCTAGGCAGGACTCCGGATGTCACCGCGTGACATTTCCCTGAAGGGACAGACACAGGAACGAAGTGAATCACATGCCGGCCAGTCAAGTGTTCCGGAGCAGTAGTGCTGGGCTAGCAGGACTCCGGTGAACCGGGCTGTAGCGGACTACTATGGCTCATGGAAGCACAAGACTACATTTCCCTATAAGAGAGGCTACCAAGGATAAACAACTAGGTTGTCGGATCCCACGCATACCAAGCATTTCAATCATACACACAATATGCTCGATATGTGCAAATACAACATGGCATCACAACAAGACTCTACGACTCAGAGTATTTATTAATTAGGCTTCGAAGAGCCAGATATTACAAACATGGGTCTCATGACCCAACATTCAGAGCATACAAGTCAGAGCACATGCGGAAGCTTAACATGTCTAAGTACAGACATCTACAAATGAAAAAGGCTGAGAAGCCTGACTATTTACTAGGTCCTGCCGAGGGCACAAGATCGTAGCTGAGGTATCAAGCTAAACGTCGAAGTCCACACGGAACTACTAGCGAGACTGACGTCTCTCTGCAAAACATAAAATAAGCAAACGTGAGTACAAATGTACCCAGCAAGACTTACATCAGAACTATCTACATATGCATCGGTATCAACAAAGGGGGTGGTGGAGTTTAACTGCAGCAAGCCAATTTTGACTCGGTGGCTATCCTAACTACGACTGCAAGTAACTCTTTTGAGGTGGCGCACACGAGTCCACATATTCACCATATCAATACTCCACTATGGATCCGCTCATGTCTCCCTACGAGAACGCCATCCATAGCACTCACGCTTATCTTGCGCATTTTAGAGTATCCACTTTCACTTGTCTATGAACTGTTATAGGCAACCCAGAAGTCCTTTACCGCGGACACGGCTACTCGAATAGATGATGTTAACCCTGCAGGGGTGTACTTCGACACACACGCTCTCACCACTTACCGCCGTTTACACGACATGTACTCGGCAACCTTCAAGCGGAAGCCCAGCGAGGGTGTCGGCCACAGCCTACCTAAACACTCAAGTCTCTAGTCCAGGTTTATCGCCTATTCAGGTTCCATCCGCAGGGAGTCCGGCCGAGGTTTCCACATACGGCCCCGAACGATGTGTGCAGGGTTCCCGAGACACCAAACGGGCGCCCGGTAGACCGTGCCACGTGCCTACCGCATCACAGCCCACCCCTCGGTCAGCGCTGTCCATGGCCTCCAGCATACTACAAACACCAGAAACTACTTGCAACTCCTGGACAGAGGACAAGGGTGATTAAGAAGCCGAGAGGGTCCATTGGTTTCGGGCCCAATGCGTGGTAGTAACTGTATCATGGATCACAAACACAGAACTCAGTTCCTAAGGACGGCTTCAATGAGACAACCCACCATGTACTCCTACATGGCCTCTCACCGCTACCTTTACCAAATCGTGTTCACACACTTAGCTCACACACAGTAGGACATGTTCATCACCATTCCAATTCATCCCCGACGAATCAGACCCGACTCAACTCTAAGCAGTAGCAGGCATGACAAACAAGCATGAATGAGTAGGCACATCAGGCTCAAACAACTCCTACTCATGCTAGTGGGTTTCATCTATTTACTGTGGCAATGACAGGTCATGTAGAGGATAAGGGGTTCAACTACCGCAGCAAGTAACAGATGAATCGTTGTTGTCCTAATGCAGTAAAAATGAGCAGGAGCGATAGAGTGGGATTGTATCGGAATGAACAAGGGGGTTTGCTTGCCTGGCACTTCTGAAGATATTATAGTTCTTCATCGGTGTCATCGAACTCATCGTCGGAATCACGGCTATCGAGAGGGGACAATCACCGGCAAACAAGGAAGAACACAATCAATGCAATGCAACAATTATGATGCATGATTATGACATGGCAATATGATGTGATTTGGCCTAATGCAACTAGCAACAAAAAGGTTTGGGTTGATTTGAACTCAAGGTTCAAATTCAAATTCAAACTATGAATTCAAATAGTGCATTATCATGTTTTCACCTATACAGCAGGTATAACTTAGTTTGACATGCATGATAATGATACAGATGGATAGATTGCATTTTTCTGATAATTTTTCATATATAAATTATTTCATTCTGAGCTACGGTTGATTTTATATGATTTTTAGAAGTTTATACTATTTTCTGGAATTTTCTGAATTATTTTAAATCCAGAAATCAAATATTGCGTCAGCATTGTGTCAGGGTGACGCCAGCAGGTCAACTGACCTCGTCCAGGTCAAACCTGACCAGTGGGGTCCACTGGTCCGTGACACAGAGCTGTCTGGGTCACAGACATGTGGGGTCAGGTCAACAGCCACGTCAGCACGGTCAGCTCTTACGTGTGGGTCCCGTTGGATTATAAACTAATCTAAACAGAAATTAAATTAACATAAATAGGCACTGGGGCCCACATGGCAGTGGCTCTAGTGGTGTTTAGTATGGTCATTAGTGCTAATTAAACCGGCGCCACGTCAGCAGTTGACGCCGGCGACCACAGCAACGACGGGGACTAGCCGGAGTTGCTCGGCACGGCGCTACAGATCACCGCTTCACGCGTAGTTTGCGGCTACGGCGAGCTGGCGGGGCGGCACATCTTATGGAGCAAGCAGAGGGGGCTGGGGTGGTCTGTGGTGACGGCAGCAGCGAGCTAGGCGGCGGCCGGAGTTCGGGCACCGATGGAAACGATGGCTACAGCAAGCGCTAGGCCGCGGGGTTAAGGGGAAACGACGGCGAAGCTCACAGTAATCAATAAGAGGGGCTCGGCTTGCTCGGGGATGTCCTGTGGCTGGTGAATCGACGACGGCGGTGGTCGGCTCCCGAGGACGAGGACGACGGCGATGGCGAGGATGAGGGGCTCCCGGGCTTGTTTTGGTTCTCCTCGTCGACGTGCAGAGCCGCGGCGGACCCTAGGGATACGGTAGGGAGGTCAAGCGAGCTCGGTGGGCGCGTTGGCAGTGAGCGGCGGCGACGGGCTAAGCTCAGGTGGTCGCGGGAGAGAGAGCAGAGAAGGGGAGGAGTTCCAGAGAGAGGGGAAGGACCAGGGGGCTCGGGCGTCTCCAGGCGCCCGTCGAGGACGGGGAAGGAAGCAGGAGGTGGCGGGGAGACGTGGCCGCGGTCGGCTGTGATGCGGGCACGCAGCAGCTCCTACTGGCAGGAGCTTGAAGAAGCTCCTGGCGGTTGGGCTGGTGGGCTGGGCTGAGGGAAGCTGGGCCAGGCTACAGGGAGGCCAGGTGAGGTTTCTGCCCTTTTTTTAACTTTCTGTTTTGTTTTCTTTTGATTAACATTCTGCCACTGTTTAAAATTCAGAACAATTTCAAAACAGTGACAAAAACCCTTTGAATATTTTTATGTTGTTGGATGGACTTTTCCAATAGCACATAAAACATTTCAAAGTTATTTGAAACATATTCCATATATTATGAATATAATTCCAAATTCAAATACAATAATGATTTAAATTCAGTGCCCAAAATATTCCACAAAAATGTTCACCATTTTTGGTTTGGACTCAAAGCCTTGCCAAAAATATCAAACATTGATGAAGGCATTTTGGGTTCATTGAATGCAATTTTCAGTTGAACCTAGTTGATTTAATTTAGGTGCTAGGGTTTAGGCAATCCCCATTTCAAGTTTCTTTCAAAGTTTAAACATGATGCACACATGGAGTTAGCCTAGTGCAATGTCAGGAGCTAGGGATGTGACAATTACAAAGCTTTACCGTCACATATTTTATACTACTTCAAGGTGCATTAAATCAACACATGCAAGTATCAAAAGGAGAGTCACGGCATGCATGCATGTGTTGTAATTAATGCATCGGTAAACGCAAATTATTGAAATATATCAAGTGCAGTGCTTTGATGTGTCGCGTCAACTCGTACATCAACGAGAAGTTTGATTATCCTCTCCCTCGCGGACTTAACTGCACCAGCCTTTGGCTATATGACAGGTTGGCCACACACCTGTCGGGCCCACCTGTCATACACGCGAAGGCAGGAGCGTCCCTCCCTCGCTCATGAGCGTGGTGGCTGGCAAGACTAGGAGAAGCTTTCGCTACACGCTCTCCCTCCCGCACGCGGTGGACATGCAGCAGTTCAATCGGTGTCAGATGGCCAGAAGCGTACTGTAGTACTCCTCCAATGCAGTAGTACTCCATCATTGTTCGACTTCCCGAAGAGGCGAAGAGCCAAGCGCAGCCCGGACGCTCGTGTGGCAGTTTCATGTGTAGAGTAGTCTAGGATAGCGTGTACCGTGCCTGTAAGCTTAAAATCGTTGGGGTCGGCTCCATGCTATGTGGCCGTCTCGAAGTTTTTTTTTAAATTAAAATAGTCTTCTGGCCCTACCTGACACCCTGGTGATTGTAGTTTGCACGCTCATCTGGTCAAGGCAGGAATATATATTTTAATTTGTTTTTTCGAAAAGGGGGGACTCCCCGGCCTCTGTATCAGAACGATGCATACGTCCACTTATATTTTAATTTGTGGTGGGTAAATGTTAGAGGTTGCAGCAAATATATTGTACACTGAGGGTCTTTCAGCCAAGTTTAGAGGCAAGCATGTGGGGCCAGTGCTATGATGTGTCGTTTCAACTCGTACAACGAGGAGAAGCTTGATTTTACTACACGCCTTCTCCCTCACCCATGCGCGCGGTTGCTCGCAAACGAGGACAGGCTTTTTCTTAGTAGTACTTCTACAACAAGCAATCCGTCCCGCTCGCGGTGGACGGACATGCAGCAGTGGATTCGACACTGTAGAAGCAGTAGTAGTAACATCATTGTTCGTCTTCTCGAAGAGGCGAAGAGCCAAGCGCAAACCGAACGTTGCAGTTGCGAACATTGGAGCACGCATATAGCCAGGCTCTTGCATGAGACAAAATTGCTATGTGAGCCCACTATTGTACTAGTACGTACAACTACTTGCTAGTATAGCCCTATAAACCACAAAGGAGTATTTGCCCTTCTAGAGATTTCAACAAGTGACTAGACTACACCGAGACAGAGTACATATGGAGCAAAATGAGTGAATCTACACCGTAAATAAATACGTACTAGTTCTATCGTTTTCCTCTCCAAGGTGCACAATATTGAGTATACTGACTAGTCTCTTTTTGACACGCATTTACATTTTTTTACACAATACAGATGCAAGCGCTCATATACACGCGCATACACTCACCCCTATGAACGCACACACGCACGGCACTATCATCTTGAAATTTACGAAGTCACCATAGGCACCTCGTCGTTGACGGGTCCATAGGTGCTTAAATGCCAAGGAGGGAGAGGGTAGCGGTTCCCGAGACGTTGAATGGTCAATGATGCATCCTCAATTACATGCAGGGGGAATTAATTGGAGAAGCAGAATAGAGCCAGCACGATGTGAATGCAACAGAGTTTGGACTCTCATATAATAAAGGCACCCCACCACTCCAATCCATCTACTCCCAAGTCTCTGCGCAACACTGCTCACTCCAATCCAAGACCAAGTGACAAGAAGCCACAAGCACCTATGGAGGCGATGGACGCGAGCGGCAGTCGGCTGTGCCAAATCATCCAAGGCGCCGGCCTGCGGCCCCGCACGGCGCAGCGTTTCCAGACGGTGCTGGCGACCACAGGCATCGTAGCCCTCGCCGACGCCGGCTTCGCCTCTCGCATGGACGACATGATGGTCAACTCCATCTGCAAGTTCACCGCCGTCAAGAAGCGCGCGGACGACCTTGCCCTACTGCTCCAGCCCGCGCGCCCAGGCTCCTCATTGCCTGCCACCCTCATCGGCCTCCATTTTGATGAACTCTTTCAAGCCCTGGTGGCCCTGTAGGTGCCGGAGGTCGCGACGAAGAATGTGCACCTTGAGGCCGCGCTCGCCGCGCAGCGCCTCGCCATGCAAGAAACCGTCGACCTGCACATCCACGTCTACGCCTCGACGGTGTAGACTGCCCTGAGGTTGAGCACACAGATGATCAACGTACGTTCAAATATGATCAACCGTGCGACAGTAGTTCCAAATCGAGAGGGAAAGGCGAAGAGTCGGTGGGCGGTTGCCAGTTTGCCACGGTACACGAAGAGGCGCCCCGGCCTACACGTCCTTTCGGAAATTGTACAAAAGGACTCGCCGTCTTCTCACTGACATGTTGGAACGGGACCACATGTCAACGAAACATGGTGTGTAATTTCTCGTGCAAAATGCGATCTGGCCGCGTTGGCCCGAGGTGCCGCATTAGTTATCGACCTTTATTTTTTAACATACAATCTGAGTGGATAGCTCATGTGGTCATCACACGTGAGCGGATATATAGGTGGGCTAGGTGGGCAGGCGGCAACAATCTAAGTGCTAAAAGAGTTGATCTGGAAAAAAGAGTTGATCCAATGCTTGGTTTTGTTTGGATTTTCCAACTATGACCATTGGATAGAGTGGATCAAAGGCTTACGTTCAAAGTTATTCTCATCTATAGAATGGTATAGGAACGTGGAGAGATTTGGTTGATTTTATATCGCTGAATAATATAAAATATTATGAGTGCACACGCTCCACCCCGAGGTTTGTAGCTCCTTCTCGGCCGTCGGGAATCTATGTTCTTCCACTCTTTCGTTTAAGACATGAGCTTTGTTCATCCTGTTGCCGACACGCGGGACATCTATATGCCTCCATTTTACCAAATCATACTATATGCCTCCATGACACGCGGGACATCTAGCATCAAGGTGGCGTGTCATGCAAGAAAATGGAGATATGCAGTGCGTAAGTGAGTCGTGCACTTCGATGGCACCTAGTACTACGCAATATTTTTTCTCCTCGATGGCACGTGAATAGTGCACGTACTCAATGACAGAGCGATGAGAGAACAACGAGAAGCTTGCTTACTACGCCTTCTCCCTCGCCAACGCGTGCACGGTGGCTCGCAACACTGGAAGCTAGACCCATGGAGGCGATGAGCGCGAGCATCAGCCGGCTGTGCCAGATGGTCCACGACGCCGGCCTGCATCCTGGCACCGAGGAATGTCTCCAGGTAGTGCTTGAGGCCGCCAGGGCGAGGGGCCGCTTGGACGATAGCTTCGTCTCCTTGTTCGACGAGGTCCTCGTCGGCTTCCTCGACAAGTTCACCGTCATCAAGAAGCTCGCAGACGACCTTGACGTACGCCTCCAGCCCACGCGCCCAGGCTCTGTGATGCCCGCCACCCTCAACAGCCTCTATGGTGACAACCTCTTCGACGCACTGGTGGCCCTACGACTGCCCGCCGTCGCGCCGGAGAATGTCCACCTTGAGGTCGCGCTCGCCGCGCAGCGCCTGGCGCAGCAAGACACCATCGACATAATCACCCACGTCTACGCGCAAATCGTCCACAAGGACTACTACATGCAAGAGGAGAACGATAGGACGCTGGCCTTCTTGGACCGCAGGGCAACCTTGGACGGCATTGTTTAGAAGCACGTTGAGCTTGCCGCCAACGCCGCTGCTCCTCACACGTCGGTTGGTGACCCGGTGCACTAGGGCGTGAGGATGTCGTTGATGGATCCGTATGTATCTTTATCTTTCCGTCAAATCCATGTAGTAGTATATGGAACTACTTGTAATTATCTTACCTTTCGCATCAACTTCATAAATTTCCTATGTACTCCATGCATGAACCGTGCCAGAACCAAACTTCTCATTACTCTAGGGAAAATCGTTATTTCTATCTATCGGTCGCCCCATGGAGCAGAACCAAATTTTACAAGTTACAAGTTCAAAAGGAAAAGCCTGCCGTGTTCGCGTCGCACCCCCACACGGTTTGTCCGGCACGCCGCTCAAGGGGGAATGCGTGCTGTGTTGCATTTTCACTTACAAGTGGGACCACAGTTGAGCAAACCGACTATCGGCAAACCCCCACCCCGCCCACCGCGCGATGGTTGAGAAAACATGAGGGAGAAGAGATGGCTGTAGCTAGCATGGACTCCAAGAAAATTGTTGTCGGATGGGACTCGTGTGGGTGGCGTGTGCCGTACTGCTAGACATGAATGCTAGTTATGGCCCATGCCACCCCACTATATCGAGGTGCTGGTTACTCCACTATATCGAGTACGTAGAACAAATTTCCTGGAGTCCGTGCTCGGCCCTCCTCTATCTCTCTTCTCAGCCAGCCAGCAGACGCGCAGAGCCCATCGTCTGTTTGCTCATATGCGGTCCCACATGTCAGTGAAAACGCAAGAGGACCCACTGAACCTGCACATATTTCACCTCGACGTGCTGGTGATGAAAACAAATCCAATAAAGATCTTCGGTGGCCGCTTTTGGAGTTACTCAAGAGTAGTAAGATTCTATTTACAGTTTAACCCAAGATGCACATCACGTGGCTTCACCTACCACTCTATTTTCTTGCATGACACGACCTGGATGCTGGATGTCCCACGTGTCGGCAAAAGGATGAAGAACTCGACCAAATCTTCGGTTGTGCTCTCGGATTAGACTAGTTGTGCTAACTTAAATTTTTATTGTGTAGAATGGATGCAAGTTTTGGTATTGGGAAGAAGAGTACAATGATATATTGATAGAGCACAATTTAGTAGATGTTCTAGCACTTTTATCTAGCATAGAGGCTAGAGATGAGACTTGTGCACTTGTTGATAAATAGAGGCTAGACACGTCTACTTCTTTACACTCGAAGAAGAAAGAAGCATGCAAGATTGAGCCTCCGTAGATCAACAATGACTGCATTGAGAAGGCACTAATCCAACTTACAGGAGCAGTTATGGAAGTTGGATATCTTCTAAAATGTATTCTTGTGGTTCTTGTTTTCTTTGGTCTTGCTTTTCTAGTCAAAATTTTGGTGATGTATTTCCATGTACCAAAAAATCAATGATGAAAAAAAGATATGTGTTTGCAAAGAAAAATGTACACGGCCGGGATGCGGTCGCGCGTTCGGCGCACGACCACCGCATCCGAGAAATGGCCCGGACACGACCCCATTACCCTACCCAAACGGACAGAATCCGGGCAAAACAGAGGTCTGTTTGGGGTCGTGCCTTGGAGTTGGCCTTACAAGTGGGACCGCAGTTGAGGAAACCGACTATCGGCAAACCCCCACCTCGCCCGCCGCGCGATGGCTGAGTTAGAGAAACGACTAGGTTGAAGAGATTGCTGTAGCATGGACTCCAAGAAATATGGTGTCAGATGGAAGTCGTGCTGGTGGTGTGTGCCATACTCCTAGACGTGAATGCTAGTTCTGGCCCATGCCACCCTACTACTCCTAGTACTACTTATAGTAGTAGTATCGAGGATTCGAGGTGCTGGTTACGTACAGCGAACACATTAACATATGGCCCACCTCACACTGTGGCCAAATTTCCTGGAGTCTGTGCTAGGTTAAAAAGTGTTCTTTGTGAGGATGGGTGGCTGGTCTCAAGTTTAAAAATTGTTGTATTGCGTACGTAGACGTAGAGATAGTGCAGCATGTGAAGCTAGTACAAATAGTGTACTATTGTTGATTGGCCTCATCCGATAACCTGTTGCAATGCACGTACAATTATGTATTTGGAAAATATTTTTTTGCCTCGTCGCAGCACCAACTCAGAGAAGCGACTCGATAGCCATTCATAAATTTAGTAAGTTTATCACAGGCATATCATTTTATTACATAGAACAGGTCATCAACCCACAACAACAACAAGGATAGATTATAAATACTAAAGTTTTCATCACACAACAAATAATAAGCAATGAAATGAACTTCAACTCAACCAATCCTCGGCGTTGGAAACGCTTGCTTTGAACCACAACTGATTCTCTGGGAAGGGCCAGCTATTGTAAATCTCGAGGCCAACGCAGGACTGATCATCTAGGCTGAAGCGGCCTACTATATCACGACCAGGGTAGGTAACCACCGAAATGTCCAACGTATAGATACAGTTGCTTCTCACAAATGGTAGTAACGTTTTGTCAACAGCAGCTGGATCGGCTTTCACCATCATTGGATAGTTTTGTCCAAGGAAGAGCGAGTTTACTCCAAGAGCGAGTTTACTCCAAGAGCCATGTCAACGAACATTGGATAGAGTGAATCACTGGCTTACGTTCAAAGTTATTCTCATACTATAGAATGGTATACGAACGTGGAGAGATTTGGTTGATTTTATATCGCTGAATAATATAAAATATTATGAGTGCAGACGCTCCACCCTGAGGTTTTTTGCTCCTTCTCGGTCGTCGGGAATCTATGTTCTTCCACTCTTTCGTTTAAGACATGAGCTTTGTTCATCCTTTTGCCGACACGCGGGACATCTATATGCCTCCATTTTACAAAATCATACTATATGCCTCCATGACACGCGGGAAATCTAGCATCAAGGTGGCGTGTCATGCAAGAAAATGGAGATATGGAGTGCGTAAGTGAGTCGTGCACTTCGATGGCACCTAGTACTACGCAAAATTTTTTTCTCCTCGATGGCACGTGAATAGTGCACGTACTCAATGACAGAGCACGGGATGGTAGCCATGGACATGGTCGGCCCTTTTTGAAGAGAGTACTAATAAATAACTTTGATGTGTCCCGTCAACTCGCAGAACGACGAGAAGCTTGCTTACTACGCCTTCTCCCTCGCCAACGCATGCGCGGTGGCTCGCAGCACGAGGAGAAACTTTCGCTTACAAGCGGTGGACGTGCAGCAGTTCATTTGGTGTCAGATTGCCAGAAGTACTACTGTAGTACCATCATTATTGTTCGACTTCCGGAAGAGGAGAAGAGCCAAGCGCAAGGTCACCTACTAACCTAGTACAGTACTACTATAGCCAAAGTTGGTCCACCTGTTTAGAGCATGGTTAATAAATATAGGCGGCTCTTGCAGCGGCACATCATTTAGAGCAAGTACTCTCTTCGTAGGAACAAAGGAAGTGAAACAAAAGTTGGAGTGGATGCTAGATTGCCAATTAAAAGATGATTACATAGGAAAAAATCATATAGCATTCTATGCAATGAATCAAACGACTAATGTAGGAAAATTATGAGGGGGGTCCCTCCAACAGTGTTCCTGGGCTCGCACCTAACATCACGGTGGTCGAACTTGGAGTCATTCATCTGGTACACGTGGCATCTCAGATCTGGACACAAGGTGACGCGACCTCTCACTTCCTCTGCCATTTGAAGCGGCGCGCCGGTGGAGGGCTAGCATACTCCAATATTAGGTTGGCTCTATGTGATGTGGCAACTTCATATACTAACCGGATGCTGGCTATACTACTACGGTACTCACACTCCAAGAAGTGACTCGAAAACCATTCACAAATTGAGTCTATGACATGCATTCGCAACTGAAATGTACCATTCATTAAATACAACAAGTCATCAACACACAACGACAACGAGGATACATGTTGGATTATAGATTATTTCCAACAAAACATTCTAGCAAATACTAAAGTTTTCATCACACAAAAAATAACAAGCAATGAAATGAACTTCAACTCAACCAATCCTCGGCGTTGGAAACGCTTGCTTTGAACCATAGGTGCTCTGGGAAGGGCCAGCTACTGTCAATATCGAGAGCAACGCATGACTGCTCATCCAGGCTGAAGCAGCATATATCAGGACCAGGGTAGGGAACCACCGAAATGTCCGAGGTATAGATACAATTGCTTCTCATAAATGGTAGTAACATTGTGTCAACAGCAGCTGGATCGCCTTTCACCATCATTGGATAGTTTGGTCCAAGGAAGAACGAGTTTGTTCCAAGACTATCAATACTGAACCAGGGAGAAGGTGTTTGCGCTAGCACACTAGTATCGGTCCTAAATACCATGCAACGGGTGTTGGAATAGGTCAGGAGAGGGTGACCATGGGAGACAACACCTGCTTCCTCAGTAGTAACAGTCTGAGTGCACTGTATACAGACAAGAAGAGGCGATCCATCGGAATTAGTTGCCAGGCGCCACTGAGTATATAAGTTCTGCTCCTCCTCATGCTCGTGATCATCACCATCGTCATCTCCCCCTTGCTTATAATTTTTTTCAAGAATAGGTGGTGGAATGTTCACAGGACCTTGGAAACACTAGAAGAAGGTTAATTAGTAAAGGGAAACTTGCTAACCCGCATGCATGTGGATGAAACAATTATAATTACGGTGGAAGACAAACGTGCCGAAACTACGAGGATCCCATGCAAAAACAGTGCCACGAGTGGTGGGAGCAAACACAAGATCCTCGTATTCAATTGCATCACAGTACACATCCATGTATAGAAACTGATTTTTGAGCAATATCCATCCAGTCGAACCACGAAGGACGGCAACAAGCTTGTCGAAGATAGCAACAACATGATAGTTCTTGTAATTCCAAGAGTGGTTGGGAACTCGACAAATTGCTATCTTCAGTAGACGACAGTCACCATGATCGTATTTGAACGTACGTAGATCATCTGTGTGCTCAACCTCAGGGCACTCGGAGATTTTTGGAACTGGAATCCGCTGACGAGTGTACACATTCACAAGTTCCCACTCGCAATTGTACCCAATATAAAGAACCCAATCTCCATTTGTGCCAGCCGAGGACTTACCCTTAAGCGATGGCATCTTGACATCACACGTATCATTATCAAGCGGCATCAACTTGCACAAGGCGAGGCCTCCGTCGTCCACGCCCATGCGAACAGGCTTATAGCAAAGAAGATAAGGGAGATCAAACCGCTCCTGGACCCTTGGGTTCCTTGTAATGATGTTATTAGTTGAGTCGACAATGGGCTTGAACGAACCTGCCATGCTAGCCGAGGTGATGACGTCGCACCGATCAATGAGTTCCCCCACCACGTCATCTTTCAGATCGGGGCAAGAATAACGGGGTCGTTTCTGGCTTGTTCCCTCCATGGAGAAGACGATCGAACAATGGCAGAAGGAAGGGTGAAGGCAAATGGAGGAGGGAGGAGGGAGGCATGGACGACATGATGGTCAACTCCATCTGCAAGTTCACCGCCGTCAAGAAGCACGCGGACGACCTTGCCGTACTGCTCCAGCCCGCGCGCCCAGGCTCCTCATTGCCTGCCACCCTCATCGGCCTCCATTTTAACGAACTCTTTCAAGCCCTGGTGGCCCTGCAGGTGCTGGAGGTCGCGACGAAGAATGTGCACCTCGAGGCCGCGCTCGCCGCACAGCGCCTCGCCATGCAAGAAACCGTCGACCTGCACATCCACGTCTACGCCTCGACGGTGTACAGTGCCCTGAGGTTGAGCACACAGATGATCTACGTACGTTCAAATATGATCAACCGTGCGACAGCAGTTCCAAATCGAGAGGGAAAGGCGAAGAGCCGGTGGACGGTTGCCAGTTTGCCACGGTACACGAAGAGGCGCCCCGGCCTACACGTCCTTTCGGAAATTGTACAAAAGGACTCGCCGTTGTCTCACTGACATGTTGGAACAGGACCACATGTCAACGAAACATCGTATGTAATTTCTCGTGCAAAATGCGATCTGGCCGCGTTGGCCCGAGGTGCCGCATTATTTCTTGACTTTATTTTTTTAATGGCGTGCCGTTCAGTTTTGAAGCACGACTAACTGGTACTGTTTGCAGAGAAAATATAAACTACTCTACCACTACTCCACCTCTAGTACTAGTAGTATAAAAGAGATATATAGGCTGGAGCTTTAGAGCTTTCTTGCTAAGGGCTGCCCACTTGCTTCTCACACTATCACCCTCTCTCCAGATCTAAAAAAGATGGCCTCTCTCTCCCTCATCACCGGTGGTCACAGATCCGCCGGGGAAGAAAAGGACGTGCAGTATTGATGCACTCGTCGTCGGCGAGCGAGGTCATGCACTGACGACAAGGCTGTCCTCTCAGACCTAGTGCCCGCGCGGGATGGCCTCCGTCCCCAAGCTCGCTGTCGTAGTGCGTGTGGAGGACGATGACCACGAGCGAAGCCACTTCCCGCCGACCCTCAGGTATGCTACCTCTTTTTGAACCATACCCTTGTTCTATTGCCCCATCTGCCATGTCGCTGCATGTGGATCTTTTTCCACTCCACCATCTTCCCAATTTGCTATCCTCTGCTCTGCTGGTCACGCAGACGAAAACCTTAATTTGCACTATTAAAGGAAACCCTACTTCATGCGGACTAATCCATGTCTGGGTTGAATAAGGAAAGGAAGGGAGACTGTACTATCCAAGAGAGTAGGCATCGAACCCGCATCTAGGTTGAGGAGGGGAAAATCAGAAGCTAAGGAACGAGTCTCGTGTCTCTTGGTTTAAGAAGGGTAGAAAGGCATGACAACGCAATAGAGAATGACCAGGTCGATTGGTTTGTTGTCCTCACATATGAAAAAGGTGGCTAAACATAACAAAAATGGGACGTAATCCACATATGCTGCCTGGATATTTGTTGCTCTGGGCAACCATACCTCCCTCACCACTCTATGCGTCCGTGGAGGTACATCGTACTGGTGCGCCCACTGTCCGAATGGGCCTCTCATGCTCTTAGTCTAACTTTTTTGCTGTTAGTATAACACCAGCAGTCAAGTCAAGCAATGCTACTGCTAAAGTGATGCCACATTTAACTAATGCCGCACTCAGTCTAATGCCACCGATAAATTTAAGCAATGCCATTTAATGTCACTGGATTATTTCAGGGCTAGCTGTTGATTGTGGATGTATTAAAGCTTTTTCAACTAAGTCATTCTAATGATGTTGCATAGCTAGTATACCAACGATGAAACTTGTTACTACCTTCAGATTTTTGCACTGTTAATGCTTATAGATTACATACCTCACTTTCATGAGATAAGTTAATTTTTTTGTACAGTGTCACCAAAATGCCAAGGCGCTGATGCCATTTTATTTTGGTTAAACTGCACAAAAAATTATGAAGACAAGAGGAAAGGTTCAGAGTGGGCACCTCCTCCTCCGGCTGTTCTCTTGATTTGTTCGATCAAGTTTTTATGTTTGATCGATTATCAAGATTGGGATAGCAATTTTTAAGGTCCCCCCGAGTTCGAAATGATATTTACCTTGGAGGTACATGGTTTGCAATTTTTTTATACTGTCATTAGTTAATAATGCTAGTTACCTTCAGACTTTTGTATTTGGTTTAATGCTCATGCACAGCTAGTATACCAATGCTGAAACGTGTTACCTTTACATTTTGTATTGTTAATTCTTATAGAAATCTTCCAGTGCCAGAGTTTATTGAAATATGTTCAGTAAAACTATTGTACTGTACCCTGTAATAAAATAACTACTTTGCTGTTGCACTAGCCACTGGATTAGTGTATATTTGTAGTATTCGAAATTTCGAATGGTGTTGCATTAGCGTATGGACATAAATAAAGGGTGGCAAGCTTTCCTAGGTATGTGCTCAAGAAAACTACTACCTGTTTTTCTAAATACTAGTAGACGTTTGGGTACTTTAAACTGAACCGCAAAAACCTCTTATATTAAGGAACAGAGGGTGTAGAGTTCACTCAAATTATCCCGGTAAAGCTCGTCACACCTTTGTTAAAATTAATGTTCATTATGTTATCGGAGGAGGTCTGTAAGTTTGTCTCTAATGCCTGTCGACTACATACCTGACATCATGATGTAATGTTAAGTCATTTCCTTTTGTACAGTGTCACTGAATTGTCAAGGCGGTGATGGCATTTTATTTTAGTTGAACTACACAAAATATGCTTAAAAGAAGAGGAAAGGTCAGGAATCGATCATTCTTTCAGAAAGAACTATATATGCCTTTCTGACATCAGCCTCTGTTGCCTTATTTATTCCTTCAAAAAGGTGGTTAGAAACAGTCTTGCTACCTTTTCCCATTAAGAAATTGGAATGCTTATATTTGTGAGTCTATGCTTCAACTAGTGCCACTTTTATAGTAATCACATTTTCAATATCTATGCAAACAGGGATGCTCGAGTTTAGTGGAACTGCACAAAAAGTCCAAATGGTTCAACATTAGGAGCATGTTTTCTCCCAAACCTTTATATCCAATTGGTGGCACTATAAGCTGTTCATTAAGAAGGTACATGGTTTGCTACTATCTTGCTACTCTTTTTGTACTGTCATTAGATAGTAATACTAGTGGTTTGCATGTGAATTTATTGGCAGGGTGGACCTACATTGGAGGTGCAGGACATGATTCAATGACTGGATGCTCAATTTCGGTTGTATCGATTTCACCTCTTCCATCACTGCGAACATGGATATCCTTGGTCTGATGAAGAATAGGCGCTATATTTCTACTCTGAACAAGCAACTCAATTCAGTATGAAATTGTCCAGGGCAAAACATGACTGTATCAAATTGTCCAGTGCAAAACATGACAGAACTAAGCGGAAGAGACATGTTTCAACCGAAAATACAAGGTGGGGTATATGTTTACAAGCTGCTTGATATTTGTGCAGACAAAGATGTCTGCCCATTGCTATTTAGCAAACACACAAAGTGACCGCAATTTTGGTTGAACTGCACAAGAGAATAGTATAGTCACTGCATGCAGTGCCATTTGAAAATAGACACAGAAAGATTGGATAGTCACTTCATGGACTGCAGAAAAGTAGTACTGTACTATTTATTGGCCAACACTAGGTGCTTCATTGCTTTGGTCTGATTATACAATGGGCATCATTTTTCCTAAGTTAAAGTTTGTATTCCGAAAATAGTCTCGCCGTGTGATCAAGAGAAGACCAAATCATATTGAAGTGGATGTTCCTCCATCATGTGTGGTTCATTCCCATGGTTCCAGCTGTTGGTGAAACCACTTACGTTTGCAAGAGGAATTGTAGACTTCACAAACAAATTTGTCATTCAGTCTGTACTGAATGTTGGCCAAGAGAAGCATCCATGTTAGTAGGAAGAACATATGTTTTTTCTAGATCTTTGCTTTTGGAGCTACATATTTGTATATGATCTGTGAATCATTGAGATACATTAACATGTTGATCTTATGTATGGGAATCGTACTAGTTAGTTTTAGTTGTGGCTGATCTTTGCTTTTGGAGCTACATATTTGTATATGATCTGTGAATCATTGAGATGCATTAACAGTTCCTTATATCTGTTCGCTCAGTGTTTACAAGTTACCGATCGATCACTAGCTAGCCTACTAATGCGCTCCTGGCTGTTTTAGTTGCGACGCAAGATCCAAAGTGGCAGTTTTTTGAACAGAATGCCTACCTCTGAAGAAACTGACAAGCTGCTCTGAAGAAAATGCCATGCGAATCTGAAGAAACTGCTAGCAAAACCGTTCGCAAATGCCTTATCTCCCAGCTAAAGTTCATCAATTAATGCCCTCGGCTGCGACTCGTTGCATGCTGCTCCGCGTACTGGCAGCGAGCGATTTTGAGTGCCCGCATGCAGCCGGCCGTAATTAAGGCAGCTAACTGATGCGAAAAAAGATGCGCTTTAATTGTTGCGGGCCTTTTAAATCCGCGGAATCATTATTGACAAGGAGGGAGATGATTCGAGTGCACTCGTTTGACCGTAAGGCCGGCGTGCGACCCAGCACGAACGGGACAGGATGACACAGTCAGAATTTCAGTTTCTCTAGTTTTCCACCGCAAGCTGGCACGCTAAGCCATGCCTGCTTCATTATGCATTGAATTTCGATGACCGTTGCGCTACCTTCCACTTATAAGTACTGTTTCTCGGCCTTCTATGGTGGCACCGTGACCCAACTCGCCCTATCCTCATAAGCCCCCACCGGCCCGACATTGCTCGCCACTTATCCTCGCTCTCGCCACGTCCGCCATGCCCCCGCCCGTCCGCGATAGGCGTGGCCGGAGGCCGTCACCGCCAAAACTAGTGTTCGGTTTTTCACCGGAGGGCAGACGGAGGGAGGAGGCATTCTATCGGTCTTTAGATGGCAATGCGGAGATCGAGGACTTGTTGGAGCGCGACCGCCTGGCGGAGGAGCAGGAGTTGTTGGAGCGCGACCGCTTGGCGGATGAGTAGCGTATCGCCGATTTGCGCCGCCAGCGGGACATGGAGCAGCAGCGCACCGACGCTCTGAGTCGCGAGTAGAGCGCCCGCACGTGGGCCGACTACGTGGAGGCCGGCGCCCGACAAATAGCCCTGGAGGCTATCGGGCACGCACGCGTTCGCGACGCCGATTTTTACTACCAGCTCGTCAAGTGGGTTTCCCACTTAGAAGCCGAAGCTTCGGTGGACCACGCCGGCATGGAAAGGGCCAACGCGCGCGAGCAACACGCCCTATCGCACCTCTGGCAAGTCCGAGGTGAGGCGGAGGACGCCGGTGCCGGCATTTAGCGTGTACCACAGATGGCGGCCGGCATCGTCTAGTTAGCTAAGAGTAAGTTAGTACTTGTACGCTACTAGAGTATTAGTGGAAGTAGATAGTTAACTTGGCTATGATGGTTGTCAACGTGGAAGTTCAGTACTCTATATGTGGATCAGACCTGTTACTTTGCTCTGAATGTTGAACTTTCCGTTTGAACATATGGAATGGGCTGTTATTTTTTTAAATGGGTTGTATTTGTCCTCCACGGGTTTAGAGGCTGACTTGTGGGCCTACCAAGTTGACGCGTACACAACCAGGAGATGATTGTACGTGGAGAGGATGACAGCAAGGACCCGCCAAGGTCATGGCAGTATGCAAGCAAAGTGCCTCCTTATTTAAATCCAATAAAAATGGCTCCTCGTAATGGATTTCTGACATCTGGGTCCCATGCCATTGTCAACGTAATCAATAAACGAGAGAGTTGCACAACGAGCGGCTGACATCAGGGACCCAGCAGCTCGCCCAGTTATTTTTGTTGTGAGTTAAAATGCCACTCCAAATCTGGTGTTTCTAAGAAATGCCATTGCAATTTCCAAACTTTGAAAAATGCCATTTCATGCCATCCCCAGTGGCATTTTTCGAAGTCTGGAGTGGCGTTTTTCAAAGTTTGCAAATTGCAGTGGCGTTTTCCAAAGTTTGCAAAAATTGCAGTGGCATTTTTCAAAGTTTGGAAATTGCTTGGCATTTTTATGAATCACCATATTTGTTGTGGCATTTATCTAATTTGTTTTTGAGACGGAAGCAGGGTGTCAACTGGGTTGTGCGGGGCACTCTGGCATGTCTAGATAGCCTTCTCTTTTATGTTTACCACACACCAGCCCAGTAGTTTTCTTTCTTTCTGAAAATGGCTAGCCCAGTTTTTTTGTGATTTGCCAAGTAAGTCGCTTTGTCAGGCCTATTGGGCTGCAAATCTTTCAAGACGAGGAGAGCTTCATTCGGCTGGACGAGAAAATGGCCTATCAGTAATGAGAAATGGGCTGTACATTTTTAAAACACATCAAACCGGCAATTACTTTCAAATTTCTTTTTTTCATTTCAAGATTTTAAATTGCATTAATTTTTATGCGTGGACAATTTGTTGGATTTTATATTGATATACATTTATTTTTAAAATCAGTTTGAATGTGACTCCAAATTTCGGGATTAAAAACAGTTCGGACCGCACCGAAATATGCAACATTTGATATAATTTTTTAACCGTGGCCACAATATGGGCTGTAATGCTAACAAAAAGAATATGGGCTCCAAAAAAACCTTCAGAATTAGCAAATGGGCTGTAAATTATTAGAAATAATGGCAGATGGGTTGTATGCTGTTTTGCACAGATTTGAGGCTTTCCTAAAAAAAGGTTGACGCACAAGCAGTGACTGTTGGATGTCCATCCAACGGCCGTCGTGCTTCTTCAATCTCTGCTCTTCCTGCTCCAGCCGCTCAAACAAGCGCCAGCGGGACTGCCTGCTCCCTCCTCCCCGCGGCCGGCTGTGCTGCCGCGCAGGCTTCACCGCCCCACCGTACTCCCATCGCTGGCCTAGCCATCCCTCTACTCACCCACACCTGTTGTTATTCTTGGGCGACGGCAGACGAACCAGTAAACCCTCGTATAGTCGTACTCCCCTCCGCGTGGGAAACAACTACCGAGTCTTCCCTGCCTCCGTGTCGTTCCCTTCCTAGGCCTCGCCGTCGGCCACCACCCTGGTGCTCCCGGCGCGGCCTGGTCAACATGGTCAACGACCGACATGCATCTGAAGTGGACTGTACGTGGAGAGGCTGACAGCTGGGTCCACGGCCACACGCAAGGAAATGCCTCCTTATTACGCCCAAAATAATGATTCCTCCACCTGACATCTGGGACCCACCGAAAGGGCCTTTGTATTTTGCGAAAAAAACGTTACCGCCGCTAACAGCTCGGACCCACCAGCTATATCTTCGCACGCAAGGAAGTGCGTCCTTATGACGCACAAAAAAATGAATACTCCCCCTGCTAGCTAGGACCCAGTATAGTGGCAGGCTGACTTGTGGGCCTACTAAGTTGACGGGGACGGAGGGCTTTGTCAACTTAGTCAATATGCACGATTCTAGCTCCAGTGACCGTATGATGTCCATCCAACGGCCGTAGTGCTTCTTCAACCTCTGGTCTTGTTGCTCCAGCCGCCCAAAGCAGCACCGGTCGTGCCGCATGCTCCTGCCTCCCGTGGCCGGCTGTGCTGCCGTGGAGAACTCACCGCCCCCTACTATTCCCACCGCTGGCTAGGCCCTGCGGCGACGGCAGCCTCACACCGCAGCCGAACCAGTGAACCATCGTACTCCTCTCCGCGCGGGCTTCCACTGCCGCGTCTTCCCCGGCTCCGCGTCATCCCCTTCCTAGGCCTCGCCGTCGTCCACCGCCCTGGTGCTCTCGGCGCGGCGTGGTCAACGTGGTCAAGGAACGGCTTCCATCGGACGTGGACTGTACATGGAGAGGCTGACAGCTGGGTCCACAGCCGCAGCAAGGAAGTGCCTCCTTATTACGCACAAAATAATTATTCCTCCACCTAACAACGGGGAACCACCAGACGGGCCACCGTATTTTGCAAAAAAAACGTTTCCCCCTGACTGCGGGGGCCCACCAGCTACATCTTCGCACGCAAGGAAGTGCGTCCGGGCAAAAAAAACGATTAGCCCCCCTGACTGCTGGGACCCACTAGCTACATCTTCGTAGGCAAGGAAGTGCCTGACAGTCGGGACCCACCTGGTCAAAGCGTACGTAGCATTGTCATTCTGGTCGCGAACGTGTACGTACATACTAGTCGATGTAGAGGCGCGCACGTGTCGTAGTAGAGGCGCGCACGTAGCATGTACACATACGTACAGCGGCCAGTGTGCAAGAAAGAAAATACGGCCACGTACGTACATACGGGCAGGGTCTCGAACGCCTACTCGCGCATACGTACGGCCAGGGCTCGTGTACATGGCTGGGTCGGAACGGAGAAACAGCGTGTTGTCGTGTTCATGGGGAGCCAACCGGCTGGGTCGGAACGGAATGTGTCGTCGTGTTCATCGGGAGGGCTTGGACGGAACAGCCGATGGAAACGAGGCCTGGCATACCGCAGAACGGAGGAAACGGCCTTGTGTTCGACCGACCACGTTTTAAACAGGATCCTGTTCATCGGGAGGGTCTGGCGTACCGCAAAACGGAGGAAACGGACCTCCTACGGTCGAAACGGGGGTCCTGTTGATCGGGAGGGGTGTGGCGTACCGCAAAACGGAGGAAACGGACTTGTGTTGGAGCGCTACGGTCGAAACGGGGGTCCTGTTCATCGGAAGGGGTGTGGCGTACCGCAAAACGGGACTCCACGGGATACTGTTCATCTCCACCGTCGACCCCCTCCAGCTTCAACGGGCTACTATTCATCCACCGTCGACCTCCTCCAGCCTCCACCTGCGATTGTTCATCCACGGGCTCATGTTCATCCAGCCTCCACCACGTGCTACTCCACCAGCTACTGTTCAACCAGCCCTCTCCACGGGCTCCTATTCAACCACCACTCCACGGGCTACTATTCATCCAGCCCTCCACCGTCTACTGTTCATTCTGCCCTCCACGGGGTGGTCCTGTTCATCCTGCCCTCCATGGGTCCTGTTCATCTAGACCCAACCGGCTCGATCGATCGGGGTCCTGTTCATCCAGAGGAAACACCAAGGGGTCCTGTTCATCCACCCCCACCGGGAACTGTTCATCCAAACCCCCCAGCAACGCTCACTATTCATCCAGAGGCAGCATCGATCGGCTTCAGTTAGCAGTAGTAGCGAAGGAATCTCTCGATCGGGTTCAGTTAACAGCCATCGATCGATCGCTCGGGTTCAATAACGCGTAGCCTGCAGTTAGGACTGGACGTACGAGCGGGCTTTTCGGCTCGGCCCGAAGCTAGCTCCAGCTCGGCCCGTTACAGCTCGGCTCGATAGGATAATCGAGCGGGCCGAGGTCTGAAAACAGGCCCATTTCGCGACCGAGCCGAGCCGAGTTTCGGCCGGTCCAGCTCGGTGACTCGCTTGCGGCCCAGCCCAATTTCGCCGTCCATCGCAATGGCTAGCGCATTAGGGCACGAGCAACACACAGCCAGTCTCTCGTCTCTCCCTTTCTCTGCTCTGCGCCGCCTCGCCCCTCTCTCACCACGCCGCAAATCTGGATCAACGGCGACGAGCGACGCCGCGTTTCCTCGCCACGTCGACAGTGACGGGCGGCGCGACCGTTCCTCACCACACCGGACGCAGACGGATGCGCCTCCCCTGGTTTCTCGCGGAACGTGACGAGCCAGAGCAGGTACCTCCTTCCTTCCCAATCCCTAGCCGCAGCTCTCTGAATTTCAGTAGTACGCATGTGATGGATCAATGGATGGATGGATCGATGGATGTAGTAATGTAGTTTGAACTTCCAGTACACAACTGATGGATGGATCGATGGACGTAGTCAGGTAGATGTAGGACTAGATGGATGGATCATGGATGGATGTATTGTAGCCTGTACGGCTAGATGTAGCAGCGACGGATGGATGGATCATGGATGGATGGAGTTGTAGGGCAGATTGGATGGATAGACCAAAATTTTCATTGATTCTATGTGTAATTAGTTTTCTGCTGTTGATGACGTAGTTGATGATCTAGTTGCTGTAGCATAGTAGCTTGAAAAATAATCTACTTGCTGGAAAATTACATGGACTCCATGTCTGATTAGTTTGAAAGTCATATGTGCTGTTTTTGGGATCCAAATGTCAAATATATGTTTGTGTAAGCTCATGTGTGTGCTCTTTTTGGTATCCAAAAGATATATGTTTGTGCAAGCTCATGTGTGTGCTGTTTTTGCTATCCAAGTGAGGATGAAGCAAGAAAAGTGGAACGGAAGAGTGCCAAGAAGCGAAAAGGTCAAGCTCCTTCGAGGTCGAGGTCGATGGTTTGGACCTTCTTTCATAAGGTAAAGGTGTCATCGAAAGAAGGTTTGATGGAGTTGAAGGCACAACGTAATTATTGGTGTGCAGTGCTAGTTATACCAAAGGTTCTCACGAGGATTCAATGTGGTGGTATGATTCCTATCTTTTTCTTCTATGGTTTCTGTCTATTTCTTGTATGTGGCTGACTTCCAAATAATTAGGAGAGGGATGAAGATGAGGAGGACGATGTTGAGAATATCAAGTTGCCCAAGATTGTTGATGTGGGGGATAACAACAATTGGTAACTATTCTTTCGACATGTTTCAGTTTTCATATCTTTACATGATCCCAATATGTTTACAAATCTGTGTTACATGTAGACATTCGTCATGTGGGTGTTGCTCTTGCTGTTTTGAAGATGGATGTCTACATGATCTTGTCACGTGGATTGTTCAGGTCAATGTGATCGTCTCATGCCATTTCTTTTGTTGTGATGAGCTTCGAGTTATGTGTTTGTTGTGATGAATTATGGACCTTCAATGATGTTGTGATGAACCATGCACTTTCAATGATGTTGTTGTGAATTTGTGATGAACTATGGACTTTGTATTATGTGGTTTTCACTAGTTAATGTTTGGTTGTCAACATTTTCTCATTTTTTATGTCAAAGTGTTGAGTGTTATGCTATACAAAATTTCTTTGTTTGGCTGTCAATATTTGATGTTTTGTTGTGTAAAGTTTAAATGAAGTTCTGTCTAAAATACAGTAGAAATGCTGCCCAATTCTTTCTCTCATATCTGTTACATTTTTACAATTTTTGTAGAAGAATTCATAAAAGAAAGCTTATTTTTCATTACTATGACCATTTCTTAAAACAATAGATTGCTGGATGTTTCATTTTTAGAAATATAAACTGTTAGTTTTTCAAAGTATGGGTTTAATTGCTGAAAAATAATCGAGACTGTGGAGTATATACTGATATACATAGGTACAAAGGCTCTGGGGGCAGCTGGCTTACGAGCCGGCTCGGTCTGAGCCGAGCCACTCCTAAAATGAGCCGAGCCGCCTGAAGTAGGCTCGTTGGTTGAGCAAGCCGAGCCGAGCCGAGCCGCTTCAGAGCGAGCCAAAGCCAGGCTCGGATCAAGCTCGGCTCGGCTCGGCTCGTGTCCAGCCCTACCTGCAGTGCAATCACTCGGGTTCAGTTAGAGCCCAATGCCTCGCTCGGGTTCAGTTAGAGCCCAACGCCTCGCACCCACGCGCGTGCGTGTACGAGAGAAACGTGCATCGCTCGGCCCCGACCACCCACCGTAACCGGGAACACCCCGATATTTTCCTCGCCCTCGCATCTACCATGGTTTTTTCCATCATGGACGGCCGAAAGAATGTCATGCAGCTGCGTCTCCGGCCCGCCCAGGACGAAAAGCCCATTTTCTGTCATGATTTTTTGTCATAGAAGTAGGACCCCACCACATCTATGATGATACCAGGTTTTGTCACAATTATCGTCATAGAAGTGTCATAAGTATGACAGAAAAAATTTCGTTCGGCCCAAAATGTCACGGATGTGTCTTTTTTTTGTAGTGGGGGGGCCCGCTCCGTCTTTGGATCTGGCGACATGCGGCTGGTCGTCTGGTGCACGAACGACGCCGCTCACCAGGCTCTGACTGCCAGGGCGATGCTGGTGCTCGCGGACCGTGGTCCGGGTCCTGTCCACGACCGGCCCGCTGCTCGTCCGCACTGGCACGGGACGTTCGGCTCCCAACGAGCCGGTCGCCATGGCCGTCCTCTTCTTGGGAGCCATGGCGATGAAGAAACGCTAGGCTAACTACTAGACCAGATTCTCACAATTGCGCCCCCTACCTGGCGCGCCAAAGATGTCGGTGTGGAACGACACCTATGGGATCACAAGAATCCTTACTACGGTTGCCGGGGCGCAAGGTTGCGAGAAGAGCAGGATTAGTAATCAGCACAAGGATCGTTTACCCAGGTTCGGGCCGCGAGGATGCGTAAAACCCTAGTCCTGCTTTGGTGGCTGTATTTCAGAGAGTTCTTGAGCTCTCGAACTAGCTATGGTGGGTGCGTGGTTCCAAAGAGCCGAATCCTCTTCCAGTATGCCATGGGCCACCTTTTATAGTCGAAAGGGGCTGCCACAGTGGCACACAGGAGGTGGAAAGGCGTACTGTGCTACGAGCTTATCACTCGTATTACAGGACAAGATGCATTTAATGCGTCGCTGAGGTGTCCTCTAGCTTTATCGGGGACGGGAGCGAGGCTCGTCCCGTCCCTCGCCGCTCCTCCTCGCTTCGACACGCGCCCTAGGCAGCGATGCGCGTGGCGCCATGTAGGCAGGCAGGCAGCTGAGGTGGCGCAGTGGTAGGGCTTCACGAAGATCTGCATGCCGCCATGCAGGTGCCTGCTGAGTTGGCCTGGAAGCTGCATGTTGCCACACAGGTGCATGTCCAGCTGGTTGGGCTGGCAGCTGCATGCGAGCGGCGGTGGAGATTTGGCTGGCGCGGGCCTGGCAGTGGCCCCGCTGACGCCCATGGTGAGGGCCTTGTCGGGCGGCCCGGCAAGGCTCTTGCCATGGTGCACTGTCGTCCCCGGCAAGGATCTTGCCGGGGGTCTTGTGGCTCTCCTCGGCAAGGATCTTGCCGAGGATCGTTGTCTTCCAATCCTCATCTGATCTTGAGCGTTCCTTGTCTTCACAAAGATCTGCATGCCACCATGGAGGTGCCTCCCGAGCCCTAGTTCCAACGTGGTTGATGGTGTTGGAGACCGTGGGCTCAAGGGCGGCTCGCTCTGTTGGTGTTTGGGCGTGCTGCCCCGGCAAGGGTCTTGCCGGGGCTGCTGAGGCCATCCCCGGCAACGGTCTTGCCGGGGGAAAATGCTCCGTCCCTCTGCTTCTTTGCGTTCTTGGTCTTGGCGTTGACTTGATTGTCTTGGGCTTCGGTTTTACCTTGGTTCACCTCCCCTGTTCTGCTTGGTGCGGCCGTGGGCGCGGCTCCGACTGTCCGTGCACAGGTAAGGGGTACTAAGATGTGCCCCTTCTTTTGTACACCGACAGCAGGGCCGCCCCCGGAAGAAGACAACCAAGACGTCTCGATAGGGCTTGCCGGGACTCACAAGGGAAAAACCACCTCACCCAACTACTCCATGACCTGCGTCGTCAATTAGTGTGGTGTCAAGCCACAAAGTGACTAAGTGGCAACCATTCGCCACATGGCAGACATTCTCTACGGAAGATGCCCAAGAACGACAACCGTCCTGCGACGTGTCAAGCGAGCAGGTGTGAAGCTGGCAAACTAGCCCGGAAAGGCTTGCCGGGCAACCAACAACTTGATGTTAAGCAGTGCATTTAATGCACCCTGTCAGCCTGCAGAGTTAGGTATGATAGCACAATTTGCTATCTTACTAGTGCATAATGACAGATTTGCCATTGTAGTAGCCCCTTAATCTATAAAAGGAGGCCCGTGGCAACCATAGAAAGGGTTAGAAGGTTGGATAACAGACAAGCCCATACGCGCGTAGCCACTGCCGCCCCTGCCGGCCAAGTGTACTATGCTCCACAACCACTCTTCCACCATCAATCCACCAAAGCAGGAGTAGGGTTTTACGCCTCGCGGCGGCCCGAACCTGGGAAAAATTGCCTGCGTGATCTCTTCTGTGCTGCCCCCACGCTCGTCTGCTCTTTGTGCAACGCGACGTCCCCCTGCCGAACCAGCAAGGGGCCCTTTGGTCCCATAGGTGGCCGCGGTTTCCCGCGACAGCCGGCAGCTGGAATTCTGGACTAGAAAAGGAACAAATATTATAGACCTATTCTGCACAACTCCAAAAGTCCTGAAACTTCACGGACCATGTCTTTGGAACACATAAAAAATATTGGGCAAAGAACGTACCAGAGGGGGGCCACCAGCCAGCCACAAGGGTGGAGGCCGCGCCCCCCCCGACCTTGTGGGCCCCTGGCAGGCCTCCGGTGCCCATCTTTGGCTATATGATCTGTTTTGACCTGGAATAAATCAGAAGGAAGCTTTCGGGTGAACCGCCGCCCTCTCAAGGTGGAACCTGGGCAGAACCAATCTAGGGCTCCGGCAGAGCTGTTCTGCCAGGGAAACATCCCTCTGGGAGGGGGAAATCGAAGCCATCCTCATCACCAACGGTCCTCTCATCGAGAGGGGGTCAATCTCCATCAACATCTTCACCGGCCACCATCTCCTCTCAAACCCTAGTTCATCTCTTGTATCCGATCTTGGTCCCAAAACCTTAGATTGGTACATGTGAGTTGCTAGTAGTGTTGATTACTCCTTGTAGTTGATGCTAGTTGGTTTATGCGGTGGAAGATTATATTTTCATATCCTTAATGATAATTAATTGTCAGGACCCCGATTCCAAATAACATCGGTCTAGCCGGTAACACCTCATATCACTTTGCGGCCTCACGCATGGTATTCCCACGGGTGTCGCCTTACCATAGCCCGAGACCCTTTGCACCTTTTGGCTCACGTATATCATAGTGTCGCTAGCAACCATATGAAAGAGAACCTGGGCCGACATGACTAGTTGTGGGGACCCCGACTCATAAGTCGTGATCACCGAATGCACGTGTACAGTGATCCCAGAGATCAATGCTCACTGAACACACAGAAGCTGAATAACAAGAGTCTTACATCCATACATACCGTATTACACAAGTAGGACCATTATGGTCAAGTCTTGAGTATAACTTCGCAGCGGAAATCTTCATCGATAACTTGGACCCATGCCATCTGCCTTAACCCTACAGGCATTCTGACTAGGAAGCGTCCTAGCTCGAATGTTCATCACGAAGTATTCTTCATCATATCCTGTTCTTTAATGCCTGGCCAATAAAATAACCAGTGGCAAGCCAATGAATTTGCAAAGTTGACAAATATGAAGAAATGGCTCATTATATTGTGTGGTACAGAAAGTGTTAGGAAAAATGTTCACAAACTAAGTTATGAACTTAGAAGCATCTAGGAATTTGAATCATGGCATTTGGACCAATTTTGACCTCTCTGTGATTTTCTAAAGTTCATCACAGAAATAGGAAAAATAGGATTTGATAAATATTTGTGAAGGAAATGCTTCTATAAAAATGTGAAAATAGCACCTTGTGGTAGGGAATGATTTTAGAAACTACTAGAAATTTGGATCATCAAATTTGGAGTTAATTTGAATTATTTAGCAATTTTACAATATTTATGAAAAAGAAAAGGAAGAAAGGGAATCAACCTTATAAAGCGCATTGGGCGAAGCCCAGCTAAACAGCGCCCACCAGGTTCGGCCCAGTGGCTCAGCTGCGCGAGGGAGGAGGTGACGCCGAAGGCGCACTGCGGGAGGGCGCCACCCAGCGGGGCAAGCGGATCAGCCTGAAGCCGTTTCCACTTAACCCGACTGGTGGGTCGGCTCGGTCGCCTCTGCCGCTGACGGGCGGGCCCCCTGCCAGCTGGCGGGGCGGTCGTCCTCTACCTCCCGCTCGAGGTAGAGCAGGGATGCAGAGCGCACGCCGGCGCTCATCCGGCGATAGCCGGCGCCTCCGACCGTCTCCCGCGGCGCTCCGCCTATGGGCGAGCTCAGTGCGGAGCGGCACGTCCGCTGGTGCAGGACATGGCCGAAGGAGGGGGCCGAGGTGACCGCGGCTTTGACGGTGGCGGGGGAGGTCGTCGGCCATCCGTGGCTCTCGGCGTTCGAGCATCCCCGCAACGGTTTGAGGAGGTGGGGAGGGTCACCGGACCACGGGGAGTCTTTGGGTGGAGGAAAAGGAGGGAGGTGAGCTCGGGCTCGACTGAATTTGAGGGAAGGGCAGCGGCGGCCATGGCGGCCAAGAGAAGCGAGGGGCGGCTCTGGAGGGCAAGTGAGAGGTTCGGGAGAAAGATGGGAGGGCAGTGAGTCGTATTGTGAGCTTGAAGCGGGGTCGGGAAGGCCAGATGAGGAGGGGCGAAGATGTGCCGCGGATCGCGTCCATGGCCTCGAGCTGGGCAACACCAGGGCCATATTGGCGCCCCTAGTCGTGTCTGGGGCACTCGTGGGCGTGGACCAGGTCGAGGGAGGAGGAAAGGGGAAGCGGGGCGTGTTCCAGGAGGTTCCCGAGCTCATGCGCCCATTGGCCGAGCTGGGCGGCGTCGGGCATGGGCAGCAGGGGGTGATAGAGAGGGGGAGAGGAGGGGGAATGCACGGCTGTCGTGTTGCGGACGTCGAGGACCTCGAGTTGCGTGAGGGGGAGGCTCGAGGCGGCCGGGGGACGCGGCGTCAACGGTCGGGAGCGCGATGACATGCTCCAGAGCGCGTCTTTGGCCGGCGTCCGTGGCTTTTTGCGTGCACCAGCGCGTCCACTTGTGTCTGGCAGCTGCAGGGGGGAGTAAACAATGTGGAAATGGCACTGGATGCCTTGGGGAGCCAGTAGAAGAGAGGAGGGGTGGAGAGAGAGTGAAAATGTTGTTGTCCAGAGAAGAAAAGTGGATCCCTGCCCCCCTTCATCATTGCCTCTCGGGCAGGGAAGCACACCAGAGGTAGAGGGGGACTAGGAGAGGTTGTGGGAAGAAGTTCAGCTCATGGAGATTAGTGGAAATGGCCAAAACATGCATTTTATGTTTCTGCCAGAAGGTGTTTGATGTAGGTTTGGGCAAGCAAATGGACTTCCCTTGTCATGAGGCTTGACAGGGTCAAATGGCCTGAGAAAATAAGAGGTTCCACCAAGATTGAGTTCATTTGGGGAAAGTTTCCAATGCAACCTTTGTAAACCCTAGAAATCAACAGAAATGGACTTCCCAAGATTTAGTCATGCAAATCTGTTCTCCTTGATGCACCACTTAGTGTAGTGTCACCATTTGAGGTTCTAAACATGTCCACAAAAGTTGAGATCAAAAGGAAAAAGTTGCCAATGTAAAGTTGTTCAAATTTGGTTCTGGACAGAGAGGGTTTTGGCTTTGATCAAGATAACATTCTCTCCAACTTGTGCCATTTGATCTAGATGCATTATTACACCATTTGAGCATGTTCAAAAAGTTTGAGAGCATTTGGACATGTTTGACAATGCAAAGTTGTTCAAACTTGAAAAAGGACAAAAGTGGTTTTGAGGGGATTTCATGGGGTTATACTATTCTCCATGACATCAGACTTGTCAAGATCATCAAACATGTCATATCTGACATGCTAGAATTTTCTTGGAATTTTTGGGGAATATTGCCTTTGTAAATATTTCAAAAGCTTGAAATGTCCAGAAAGGGTTTTTGAGGGATTTGACCAATATTTTGAACATGGCCATATGTTGAAACTCTTATATATGGACAATATATGTCCACTGAGTTTCCCTAGGTATTTTTCAAATATTTCTAAAGCATTAAAATAATTTTAACCTATTAAAGACCATTTCTGGACTTAAGAAAAAGCCTTTAAATAAAATAGGAAAATAACTTTTGAAATTATATTTTTGTGGTTTCTGGGTGTCCTATATCTAATAGGAGTCAAATATATTTTTGGAAAGATTTTTACTGCCCTTAATTAAGTACTTGAAGTGCAAATCTCAATTCATGGGTTTTTGGAAAACTAGTTTTTGAAAATACTATTTGGCCAAATTATTTTTGTAAGAAATTATTTTTATGTTCTATACACATGGCATGATCATTGGGCAAGGATTTGGATCAAGGAGAAGGAGTATAAGAGTTGGAGAATTTATTTGATTTTTAGAGCACTTGCAAACAACAGTCAAACATTCAATCAAAGCAAAGACAAAACACTCAAAAGTTTTTGTCAAACTACATTTTATCATGATTTATTAGCTTTAGTGTTGTGGCATGAAAATCAGGGTGTGACAGACCTACCCCCCTTACAAGAATCTCGTCCCCGAGATTCCCAGACTAGGCGCGGAAAGGCATAGAGAAACTTGGATCTGGGGTAGTCTTCAAGTCCTCACGTTGCTTCTGCTTCCGTGTGGTGCTCCATTGAGCTTGAAGTACTTGATTGTGTGGCTTCGTGTATGACGTTCTTCTTGATCCAGGTTGCTAAAGGGGTAGATCGCGGTAGGTTAGATTGGGCTAGGGGTCGATGGCTCGGTGGTCGATGCCCTCGTAGAGATCGGGCTAGTTAGGAAGTTGGGAACACTTCCAGGGGTGTGTCGCGTGGAAAACGCTGTGCACAGTGGGTAACTCAGGTAGTAACTCCAGCTGGTAGCCGTCTACTCTTCATCTCGAAGTGATCTTGGAGGGGGCCAGAAAATCATGGTGTGAGCTTCCATTTGACATGGAAATACTTAGTTCCTTTCAGAGGACTGGCTTGTAGATACACATGGTCTTCGACGCGGTAGTTTACTTCTTGGCGAAGGTGGTTGTTATAGTTCTTCCTACTAGACATGACGATCTTCAGATGTTCCTTGACCAGCTCAACGATTCTTCTTCTGTCTTCGGGTGGACAAGTATGTTACCAGAATAAAGATGACAACCAACTTGTCCAGGTACTCCATGAAGACTTTGTTCATGAGGTACCTAAAGTAGGATGGGGTATTGGTGGTGGTCACAGTTGAGTATGGTCCAAGGTGTTCTCGATCTAGAGTCAAGACCCATGGGCATGGTCCGACCATGTTGTAGCTTGGTAGGGCTTAAGGGTTTCAAGGTTTCTAGGGTGAGAGTGAACGTTTATCATCTTATCCTTGAGCACAATTCCTGAGATGCCAATTGTTGTATCTAGTCCTCCAAACAGATGACCTTATACCGCTGAAAGCATCATTCCGTATAGGTCAACTCCAATCATCACTCATGTGATTCATAACCTCATGGCTCCCGAGAGGAGGTCTAACGAAATCATATGTGTCTACGATCCCCGAACCCATATGTATGGCTACCCCTAAAATCCATGGGTAGAGCATATAAGCTGCTAAGCTTGAATTTAATCACCACAATCCAAGTGCTCAGTCTATTGATCCAAGGTCCATGATAGTGCATTCTTATCCCAAGGAAACACGTCGTATGCCACTCCAAGATCTAGCTTCCTTTCCTATGAATCGACTCCAAAATCCCATTAACTACATAATTCATTAATTCTACAAATCCAATGTCTATGGTGTTCCACATGATCTTCTAATGTCCTATAATCCCCAAATACTTGAAAAGGCTATCTCTACTATAGTCAGTCCACCAATTCCCGTTATTGTGATTTGATAAACTCCAAGGTCAAGCTTATATTGAATCCTAGATCAACTTCGACAATTAATCCACTCTCCTCGTTTATTGTCCACCGAGAAACATGGTATCATGATCGAGATCATCAGTCTAAATCCAATTTACTCCGTACCATGTAGATATACTCAGCATCTATACTCAACTAGAATCACCTACTTAAATCCAAATATCATGTCCAACGAGAATTCCTGCAAGTTTACCCCAAGTCATAATTGTAATGTCAACTATCTCCTATCAATATACCCTGGTTAAGACAAATCCCTATACCTTCAAGAATCCCAGCTTGCGATCATAATTGTCCTACTAAATCCAATTTACTCAGGGGTAATGAAAGTCATGCTATCTTATTAACACGATCCCACCAAGTTCTTCTACCAATATGAAAGCCTTATAATCCACCAAAGAGTCTTAGATAATTCCTCAAGGTCACTGATATAAACTCATCAAGTCATTAGTCCTCTGTTCATATATCCCCAAATTGGTCTTTCCTATGGCATCGTCAGTTCTGGTGTTACCCTAGGATGATAATGTGCTCGCTCACTATGCCCAGTTGTTCCATAATGAACCCAGTGATAAGCAAGGCTTACTGTAGCTTAACTTGTTCTCTTGTGATTCCGTAGGTTAAGCTCATGGTTAAGGATTTGAGCTGGGGTATCTTGTGAAGTCTCGAAGGGTCTAGGAATGGGTTTCTAATCTTAAGGGGCAACCATAACTCTACGGGGCTGTACTTGGTCAAGGAGGCTGTAGCAAAAGTCTTCAGTGCTAATTGGTCGTTGAGGTGGAATCCTTGGTGCATCTTGTCTTGCTAGCTTCAGTTGATGAGAGAGATGAGAGGGAGAAGTAGCATAGAGGAGGGGAGTTCCTAAAGGGGGTTCTATAGTGCAAGTGCAGACAAACAGGTTCAAAAAGGGCCAAACAAAAGAAATAACGTAAGGAAGGTGATATAGTCGCGTACTTGTTGCCTAGGCCAAGAGTGCGACTTATATCAAAACACAAACAAATAAAAACAAGCAACACACAATCATGGTTCTATTCGAACCATCATACGGACTCGACTGCGCATAGGGGGTACACGACTCATCCTACCCTAGGGGTTCTCGGATTCAGTAGTCGTGGTTTGCTCCGTGTCTCGTGCAGTCCTTTGGATTCTCCTCAGGTGTCGCTACGTTTCTTGTAATTGTTCGATGAAACAATCTGTGTTGAGCCTGAAGATTCTTCAACAACTTCTCGCCTGTTGAAGTGGTGGGGTGAAGGTGGCTTCTCGTAGCAGGCATTAACTCGGTCTTTTTTTGTCTCCTTAATCATGACGATCCATTTTAGTCTTCTAAGGCGTCGATGGTACCAAGTAGGTAATCCTTTATGCAATGACATTAACAAGGCATAGTAGAGGTCCAACATGTCGGTTACGTTGATGACAACATCGACACCAGGAGCGGGGGATGAAGAGAACTGTTTTCTTGCTCACTATAGTGAGGCGGACCAAATGGCTAGGTTCTCATCCACCGATGGTTGCCGATGCAACAACGATAAGAACATGGTTGCTCTATTAGCGATGTACATCATGATCTTGCACTTCCTATGCCCTGATCATCATAGGTTAAGGTCGCATCATCTTGGGGCAGTGTCAAGGGTGTCACCATCTTTTGGGTCTTCATGTCCTCATTCCTCGAGGATGTACCTTCTGTTGGTATTGTCTTGTTGTGGTTTCGCCAATCTTGTGTTCAGAAGAGGTGGGTGAATGTCTGAGAAGGCATCCTCCTTCTAGACTATCCACAATGATTTCAAGGAATCCAGTGGTCAGGGGCATAAGGGTTCTAGCGACCAAAAGTTTTGAAGGGGAAGAGGCCGATACGAAAAATATATCTTAGTATTTTAGAAAAACTCAGAGGGGAAGAGAAGTATAGATAGTTTTGGAAATTAGTACTAGTTTTGAAAATAGTTTAACCCTAACTATCGACCATGCTAACTAAGGCTTCCTACAGTCAGGATGGCTCTGATACCAGCTCTGTGGGGACCCCGACTCATAAGTCGTGATCACCGAATGCACATGTACAGTGATCCCAGAGATCAATGCTCACTGAACACACATAAGCTGAATAAGAAGAGTCTTACATCCATACATACCGTATTACACAAGTAGGACCATTATGGTCAAGTCTTGAGTATAACTTTGGAGCGGAAATCTTCATCGATAACTTGGACCCATGCCATCTGCCTTAACCCTACAGGCATTCTGACTAGGAAGCGTCCTAGCTCGAATGTTCGTCACGAAGTATTCTTCATCATATCCTGTTATTTCATGCCTGGCCAATAAAATAACCAGTGGCAAGCCAATGAGTACTTGAATGTACTCGCAAGCAACCCAAGGGTGATAACAGAATAATTATGCAAGGCACTACTGCTAAATTGGCATTTTTGCGGAAAGCTAGTTTTTCTCATGCAAGTATGATCAACATTTATCAAGGATATGAATGCGTCTACAACAAGTATCAGGAGGTTACAGACATCAAGATCGAGAGGGAGTTATGAACAACTCATGCTCAAGCTCATCGTGACTTCCTCACGAATCACGTCAATAGATTTACCAAACTGTGTTGTTTGTCAGAAGCATTTGGACATAGTCTAAGCAGCACCACCCAACTGTCCTTGACCATGGACACGGCTATTCGAATAGTTTTACACTCTGCAGAGGTTGCACACTTTACCCACAAGATCCGGGGAACTTCCGTGTCATCCACGACCCGCGGTACCTCAAGTATCCGGGGTAAACACCATCACTATCTTTCCCTAGACGACACTAACATAGAGTCCACTCAGTTGGTAGTAACCCTCGTGCCCAACATTTCACATTTTATAATTGTGGAGCCTTGCTCCCACATTCATCACATACCACAAGCACGGGGTACCAACGGTGTGTCCGGTGCCTTGTGAAAACAGTCATGGCCGCCCTACCTGGCACTACCCCATCCCGAGAGAGCGCAACAACGACTCTCCCATCACTAGTAATGCGGGCTCCAAGCTAGTATCAGCCTAGGTAATCAATAATGCCCTTTCCCATATAAGGGTAGAGTGGTCGCGCATGTTTGGTTGGGACGGTCGACAAATCTTAAATCTAATCCGTCTCTGTAAACAACACTTTTATCGAGCCTCGGTACACTACTTCTCCACCAAGTAGTGACCTAGTTCATCATCATCTCCCAAGGGCATTAGTGGCACCCACTGGGCTTTTTGCAAGTATGTCAAACCACACTTGTTTCTTTCCATGCATAACCTTGACCCACTTTGCGTAGCCATTTACTATAGCATATTTCTACAACCCAGCAACACAACTGTAAGCAAGGGTAGAGTCATGAACAATGCAAGTATCAATGGAGTATGCAACGGAGGCAAGCCTAGCAAGGTTGCCATTCAAGGTATATCATGCAATCAGTGAAGCAACGAAAATGCTATTATGACGTAAAATGGTTCCTCGTGGTCAAAGGGCTGCTTGCCTGTTTTAACAAAGTCTTCGAGGTCTTCAAATATCTCTGGTCCAACTCCAAGCATTTCGTCTACTTCGTCAACTATCGTTGAAAGCAACCATAATAAGCAACACAACAAGGTAGGAAATAAAAGTGCTCTAAAAATATTAATTTGACTTTTCTAGGACATTTCTGGTTATATGAAAAATAACCAGAGTGGTTTCATTGGAATTGGGTCAGTGGATATTTTTGAGTATTTCAATATGATAGAATCAATGGATTTGTGGATTTGCAAGAAGTGTACAGAAATATATTTTTAAAATGAGCAAAGACACCCATTTAACAAATCATGATTTTAGAAGCATCTAGGAGTTGGTTTCACTGGATTTGGAGTTCAAATGAATTTCATATGAATTTGCAAAGTTGACAAATATGAAGAAATGGCTCATTATATTGTGTGGTACAGAAAGTATTAGGAAAAATGTTCATAAACTAAGTTATGAACTTAGAAGCATCTAGGAATTTGAATCATGGCATTTGGATCAATTTTGAGCTCTCTGTGATTTTCTAAAGTTCATCACAGAAATAGGAAAAATAGGATTTGATAAATATTTGTGAAGGAAATGCTTCTGTAAAAATGTGACAATAGCACCTTGTGGTCGGGAATGATTTTAGAAACTACTAGAAATTTGGATCATCAAATTTGGAGTTAATTTGAATTATTTAGCAATTTTACAATATTTATGAAAAAGAAAAGGAAGAAAGGGAGTCAACCTTATAAAGCGCACTGGGCGAAGCCCAGCTAAACAGCGCCCACTAGGTTCGGCCCAGTGGCTCAGCTGCGCGAGGGAGGAGGTGACGCCGAAGGCGCACTGCGGGAGGGCGCCACCCAGCGGGGCAAGCGGATCGGCCTGAAGCCGTTTCCACTTAACCCGACTGGTGGGCTGGCTCGGTCGCCTCCGCCGCTGACGGGCGGGCCCCCTGCCAGCTGGCGGGGCGGTCGTCCTCTACCTCCCGCTCGAGGCAGAGCAGGGGAGGCAAGCGCACGCCGGCGCTCATCCGGCGATAGCCGGCGCCTCCGGCCGTCTCCCGCGGCGCTCCGCCTATGGGCGAGCGCAGCGCGGAGCGGCGCATCCGCTGGTGCAGGTCACGGCCGCCGGAGGGGGCCGAGGTGACCACAGCTTTGACGGTGGCGGGGGAGGTCGTTGGCCATCCGTGGCTCTCGGCGTTAAAGCATCCCCGCGACGGTTTGAGGAGGTGGGGAGGGTTGCCGGACCACGGGGAGTCTTTGGGTGGAGGAAAAGAAGGGAGGTGAGCTCGGGCTCGACTGAATTTGAGGGAAGGGCAGCGGCGGCTATGGCGGCCATGAGAAGCGAGGGGCGGGTCTGGAGGGCAAGTGAGAGGTTCGGGAGAAAGATGGGAGGGCAGTGAGTCGTATTGTGAGCTTGAAGCGGGGTCGGGAAGGCCAGATGATGAGGGGGCGAAGATGTGCCGCGGACCGCGTCCATGGTCTCGAGCTGGGCAACACCAGGGCCATATTGGCGCCCCTGGTCGTGTCTGGGGCACTCGTGGGCGTGAACCATGTCGAGGGAGGAGGAAAGGGGAAGCGGGGCATGTTCCAGGAGGGTCCCGAGCTCATGCGCCCATTGGCCGAGCTGGGCGGCGTCGGGCATGGGCAGCAGGGGGTGAGAGAGAGGGGGAGAGGAGGGGGAATGCACGGCTGTCGTGTTGCGGACGTCGGGGACCTCGAGTGGTGCGAGGGGGAGGCTCGAGGTGGCCGGGGGACGCGGCGTCAATGGTCGGGAGCGCGATGACGTGCTCCAGAGTGCGTCTTTGGCCGGCGTCCGCGGCTTTTCGCGCGCACCAGCGCGTCCACTTGTGTCTGCCAGCTGCAGGGGGAGTAAACAATGTGGAAATGGCACTGGATGCCTTGGGGAGCCAGTAGAAGAGAGGAGGGTGGAGAGAGAGTGAAAATCTTGTTGTCCAGAGAAGAAAAGTGGATCCCTGCCCCCCTTCATCATTGCCTCTCGGGCAGGGAAGCACACCAGAGGTAGAGGGGGACTAGGAGAGGTTGTGGGAAGAAGTTCAGCTCATGGAGATTAGTGGAAATGGCCAAAACATGCATTTTAAGTTTTTGCCCGAAGGTGTTTGATGTAGGTTTGGGCAAGCAAATGGACTTCCCTTGTCATGAGGCTTGACAGGGTCAAATGGCCTGAGAAAATAAGAGGTTCCACCAAGATTGAGTTCATTTGGGCAAAGTTGCCAATGCAACCTTTGTAAACCCTAGAAATCAACAGAAATGGACTTTCCAAGATTTAGTCATGTAAATCTGTTCTCCTTGATGCACCACTTAGTGTAGTGTCCCCACTTGAGGTTCTGAACATGTCCACAAAAGTAGAGATCAAAAGGACAAAGTTGCCAATGTAAAGTTGTTCAAATTTGGTTCTGGACAAACAGGGTTTTGGGGCACTTTGATCAAGATAACATTCTATCCAACTTGTGCCATTTGATCTAGATGCATTATTACACCATTTGAGCATGTTCACCAAGTTTGAGAGCATTTGGACATGTTTGACAGTGCAAAGTTGTTCAAACTTGAAAAAGGACAGAAGTGGTTTTGAGGGGATTTCATGGGGTTATACTATTCTCCATGACATGAGACTTGTCAAGATCATCAAACATGTCATATGTGACATGTTAGAATGTTCTTGGAATTTTTGGGGAATATTGCCTTTGTAAATATTTCAAAAGCTTGAAATATCCAGAAAGGTTTTTTGAGGGATTTGACCAATATTTTGAACATGACCATGTGTTGAAACACTTATATATGGACAATATATGTCAACTGAGTTACCCTAGGTTTTTCCCAAATATTTTTAAAGCATTAAAATAATTTTAACCTATTAAAGACCATTTCTGGACATAAGAAAAAGCCTTTAAATAAAATAGGAAAATAACTTTTAAAATTATATTTTTGTGGTTTCTGGGTGTCCTATATCTAATAGGAGTCAAATATATTTTTGGAAAGATTTTTACTACCCTTAATTAAGTACTTGCAGTGCAAATCTCAATTCAGGGGTTTTTGGAAAATTAATTTTTGAAAATACTATTTGGCCAAATTATTTTTGTAAGAAATTATTTTTATGTTCTATACACATGGCATGATCATTGGGCAAGGATTTGGATCAAGGAGAAGGAGTATAAGAGTTGGAGAATTTATTTGATTTTTAGAGCACTTGCAAACAACAGTCAAACATTCAATCACAGCAAAGACAAAACACTCAAAAAAAATGTCAAACCACATTTTATCATGATTTATTAGCTTAAGTGTTGTGGCATGAAAATCAGGGTGTGACAGACCTACCCCCTTACAAGAATCTCGTCCCCGAGATTCCCAGACTAGGCGCGAAAAGGGATACGGAAACTTGGATCTGGAGTAGTCTTCAAGTCCTCACGTTGCTTCTGCTTCCGTGTGGTGCTCCATTGAGCTTGAAGTACTTGATGGTGTGGCTTCGTGTATGACGTTCTTCTTGATCCAGGTTGCTAAAGGGGTAGCTCGCGGTAGGTTAGATTGGGCTAGGTGTCGATGGCTCGGTGGTCGATGCCCTCATAGAGATCGGGCTAGTTAGGAAGTTGGGAACACTTCCAGGGGTGTGCCGCGTGGAACACGCTGTGCACAGTGGGTAACTCAGGTGGTAACTCCAGCTGGTAGCCGTCTACTCTTCGTCTCGAAGTGATCTTGGAGGGGGCCGAAAAATCTTGGTGTTAGCTTTCGTTTGACACGGAAATACTTAGTTCCTTTGAGAGGACTGGCTTGCAGATACACATGGTCTTCGACGCGGTACTTTACTTCTTGGCGAAGGTGGTTGTTATAGTTCTTCCTCCTAGACATGACGATCTTCATATGTTCCTTGACCAGCTCAACGATTCTTCTTCTGTCTTCGGGTGGACAAGTATGTTACCAGAATAAAGATGACAACCAACTTGTCCAGGTACTCCATGAAGACTTTGTTCATGAGGTACCTTAAGTAGGATGGGATATTGGTGGTGGTCACAGTTGAGTATGGTCCAAGGTGTTCTCGATCTAGAGTCAAGACCCATGGTCATGATCCGACCATGTTGTAGCTTGGTAGGGCTTAAGGGTTTCAAGGTTTCTAGGGTGCGAGTGAACGTTTGTCATCTTATCCTTGAGCACAATTCCTGATATGCCAATTGTTCTATCTAGTCCTCCAAACAGATCACCTTATACCGCTGAAAGCATAATTCCGTATAGGTCAACTCCAATCATCACTCATGTGATTCATAACCTCATGGCTCCCGAGAGGAGGTCTAACGAAATCATATGTGTCTACGATCCCCGAACCCATATGTATGGCTACCCCTAAAATCCATGGGTAGAGCATATAAGCTGCTAAGCTTGAATTTAATCACCACAATCCAAGTGCTCAGTCTATTGATCCAAGGTCCATGACAGTGCATTCTTATCCTAAGGAAACACGTCGTATGCCACTCCAAGATCTAGCTTCCTTTCCTATGAATCGACTCCAAAATCCCATTAACTACATAATTCATTAATTCTACAAATCCAATGTCTATGGTGTTCCACATGATCTTCTAATGTCCTATAATCCCCAAATACTTGAAAAGGCTATCTCTACTATAGTCAGTCCACCAATTCCCGTTATTGTGGTTTGATAAACTACAAGGTCAAGCTTATATAGAATCCTAGATCAACTTCAACAATTAATCCACTCTCCTAGTTTATTGTCCACCGAGAAACATGGTATAATGATCGAGATCATCAGTCTAAATCCAATTAACTCCGTACCATGTAGATATACTCAGCATCTATACTCAACTAGAATCAGCTACTTAAATCCAAATCTCATGTCCAACGAGAATTCCTAAATGTTTACCCCAAGTCATAATTGTAATGTCAACTATCTCCTATCAATATACCCTGGTTAAGACAAATCCCTATACCTTCAAGAATCCCAGCTTGCGATCATAATTGTCCTACTAAATCCAATTTACTCAGGGGTAATGAAAGTCATGCTATCTTATTAACACGATCCCACCAAGTTCTTCTACCAATATGAAAGCCTTATAATCCACCAAAGAGTCTTAGATAATTCCTCAAGGTCACTGATATAAACTCATCAAGTCATTAGTCCTCTGTTCATATATCCCCAAATTGGTCTTTCCTATGGCATCGTCAGTTCTGGTGTTACCCTAGGATGATAATGTGCTCGCTCACTATGCCCACTAGTTCCATAATGAACCCAGTGATAAGCAAGGCTTACTGTAGCTTAACTTGTTCTCTTGTGATTCCGTAGGTTAAGCTCATGGTTAAGGATTCGAGCTGGGGTATCTTGTGAAGTCTCGAAGGGTCTAGGAATGGGTTTCTAATCTTGAGGGGCAACCATAACTCTACGGGGCTGTACTTGGTCAAGGAGGCTGTAGCAAAAGTCTTCAGTGCTAGTTGGTCGCTGAGGTGGAATCCTTGGTGCATCTTGTCTTGCTAGCCTTTAGTTGATGAGAGAGATGAGAGGGAGAAGTAGCATAGAGGAGGGGAGTTCCTAAAGGGGGTTCTATAGTGCAAGTGCAGACAAACAGGTTCAAAAAGGGCCAAACAAAAGAAATAACGTAAGGAAGGTGATATAGTCGCGTACTTGTTGCCTAGGGCAAGAGTGCGACTTATATCAAAACACAGACAAATAAAAACAAGCAACACACAATCATGGTTCTATTCGAACCATCATACGGACTCGACTGCGCATAGGGGGTACACGACTCATCCTACCCTAGGGGTTCTCGGATTCAGTAGTCGTGGTTTGCTCCGTGTCTCGTGCAGTCCTTTGGATTCTCCTTAGGTGTCGCTACGTTTCTTGTAATTGTCGATGAAACAATCTGGGTTGAGCCTGAAGATTCTTCAACAACTTCTCGCCTGTTGAATTGGTGGGGTGAAGGTTGCTTCTCGTAGCAGGCATTGACTCGGTCTTTTCTTGTCTTCTTAATCATGACGATCCCTTTTTGTCTTCTAAGGCGTCGATGGTACCAAGTAGGTAATCCTTTATGCAATGACATTAACAAGGCATAGTAGAGGTCCAACATGTCGGTTACGTTGATGAAAACATCGACACCAAGAGCGGGGGATGAAGAGAACCGTTTTCCTGCTCACTATAGTGAGGCGGACCAAATGGCTAGGTTCTCATCCACCGATGGTTGCCGATGCAACAAGGATAAGAACATGGTTGCTCTATTAGCGATGTACATCATGACCTTGCACTTCCTATGCCCTGATCATCATCGGTTAAGGTCGCATCATCTTGGGGCAGTGTCAAGGGTGTCACCATCTTCTGGGTCTTCATGTCCTCATTCCTCGAGGATGTACCTTCTGTTGGTATTGTCTTGTTGTGGTGTCGCCAATCTTGTGTTCAGAAGAGGTGGGTGAATGTCTGAGAAGGCATCCTCCTTCTAGACTATCCACAATTATTTCAAGGAATCCAGTGGTTAGGGGCATACGTGTTCTAGCGACCAAAAGTTTTGAAGGGGAAGAGGCCGATACGGAAAATATATCTTAGTATTTCAAAAAAAACTCAGAGGGGAAGAGAAGTATAGATAGTTTTGGAAATTAGTACTAGTTTTGAAAATAGTTTAACCCTAACTATCGACCATGCTAACAAAGCTTCCTACAGTCAGGATGGCCCTGATACCAGCTCTGTGGGGACCCCGACTCATAAGTCGTGATCACCGAATGCACGTGTACAGTGATTCCAGAGATCAATGCTAACTGAACACACATAAGCTGAATAACAACAGTCTTACATCCATACATACCGTATTACACAAGTAGGACCATTATGGTCAAGTCTTGAGTATAACTTCGCAGCGGAAATCTTCATTGATAACTTGGACCCATGCCATCTGCCTTAACCCTACAGGCATTCTGACTGGGAAGCGTCCTAGCTCGAATGTTCGTCACGAAGTATTCTTCATCATATAATGTTCTTTCATGCCTGGCCAATAAAATAACCAGTGGCAAGCCAATGAGTACTTGAATGTACTCGCAAGCAACCCAAGGGTGATAACAGAATAATTATGCAAGGCACTACTGCTAAATTGGCATTTTTGCGGAAAGCTAGTTTTTCTCATGCAAGTATGATCAACATTTATCAAGGATATGAATGCGTCTACAACAAGTATCAGGAGGTTACAGACATCAAGATCGAGAGAGAGTTATGAACAACTCATGCTCAAGCTCATCGTGACTTTCTCACGAATCACGTCAATAGATTTACCAAACCGTGTTGTTTGTTAGAAACATTTGGACATAGTCTAAGCAGCACCACCCAACTGTCCTTGACCATGGACACGGCTATTCGAATAGTTTTACACTCTGCAGAGGTTGCACACTTTACCCACAAGATCCGGGGAACTTCCGTGTCATCCACGACCCGCGGTACCTCAAGTACCCGGGGTAAGCACCCGATCACTATCTTTCCCTAGACGACACTAACATAGAGTCCACTCGATTGGTAGTAACCCCCGTGCCCAACAATTCACATTTTATAATTGTGGAGCCTTGCTCCCATATTCATCACATACCACAAGCACAGGGTACCAACGGTGTATCCGGTGCCCTGTGAAAACAGTCATGGCCCGCCTACCTGGCCCGACCCCGTCCCGAGAGAGCGCAATAACGACTCTCCCGTCACTAGTAATGCGGGCTCCAAGCTAGTATTAGCCTAGGTAATCAATAATGCCCTTTCCCATATAAGGGTAGAGTGGTCGCGCATGTTTCGTTGGGACGGTCAACAAATCTTAAATCTAATCCGTCTCTGTAAACAACACTTTTATCGAGCCTCGGTACACTACTTCCCCACCAAGTAGTGACCTAGTTCATCATCATCTCCCAGGGGCATTAGTGGCACCCACTGGGCTTTTTGCAAGTATGTCAAACCACACTTGTTTCTTTCCATGCATAACCCTGACCCACTTTGCGTAGCCATTTACTATAGCATATTTCTACAACCCACCAACACAACTCTAAGCAACGGTAGAGTCATGAACAATGCAAGTATCAGTGGAGTATGCAACGGAGGCAAGCCTAGCAAGGTTGCCATTCAAGGTATATCATGCACTCAATGAAGCAACGAAAATGCTATTATGACGTAAAATGGTCCGTCATGGTCAAAGGGCTGCTTGCCTGTTTTAACAAAGTCTTCGAGGTCTTCAAATATCTCTGGTCCAACTCCAAGCATTTCGCCTACTTCGTCAACTATAGTTGAAAGCAACCATAATAAGCAACACAACAAGGCAGGAAATAAAAGTGCTCTAAAAATATTAATTTGACTTTTCTAGGACATTTCTGGTTATATGAAAAATAACCAGAGTGGTTTCATTGGAATTGGGTTAGTGGATATTTTTGAGTGTTTTAATATGATAGAATCAATGGATTTATGGATTTGCAAGAAGTGTACAGAAATATACTTTTGAAAAATGAGCAAAGGCACCCATTTAACAAATCATGATTTTAGAAGCATCTAGGAGTTGGTTTCACTGGATTTGGAGTTCAAATGAATTTCCTATGAGTTTACAAAGTTGACAAATATGAAGAAATGGCTCATTATATTGTGTTGTACAGAAAGTATTAGGAAAAATGTTCATAAACTAAGTTATGAACTTAGAAGCATCTAGGAATTTGAATCATGGCATTTGGATCAATTTTGAGCACTCTGTGATTTTCTAAAGTTCATCACAGAAATAGGAAAAAATAGGATTTGATAAATATTTTTGAAGGAAATGCTTCTGTAAAAATGTGAAAATAGCACCTTGTGGTGGGGAATGATTTTAGAAACTACTAGAAATTTGGATCATTAAATTTGGAGTTAATTTGAATTATTTAGCAATTTTACAATATTTATGAAAAAGAAAAGGAAGAAAGGGAGTGAACGTTATAAAGCGCACCGGGCGAAGCCCCGCTAAACAGCGCCCACTGGGCTCGGCCCAGTGGCTCAGCTGCGCGAGGGAAGAGGTGACGCCAAAGGCGCACTGCGGGAGGGCACCACCTAGCAGGGCAAGCGGATCGGCCTGAAGCCGTTTCCACTTAACCCGACTGGTGGGCCGGCTCGGTCGCCTCTCCCGCTGACGGGTGGGCTCCCTGCCAGCTGGTGGGGCGGTCGTCCTCTACCTCCCGCTCGAGGCAGAGCAGGGGAGGCAGAGCGCACGCCGGCGCTCGTCCTGCGATAACCGGCGCCTCCGGCCGTCTCCCGCGGCGCTCCGCCTATGGGCGAGCTCAGCGCGGATCGGCGCATCCGCTGGTTCAGGTCACGGCCGCCGGAGGGGGCCGAGGTGACCGCAGCTTTGACGGTGGCGGGGGAGGTCGTCGGCCATCCGTGGCTCTCGGCGTTAGAGCATCCCCGCGACGGTTTGAGGAGGTGGGGAGGGTTGCCGGACCACGGGGAGTCTTTGGGTGGAGGAAAAGGAGGGAGGTGAGCTCGGGCTCGACTGAATTTGAGGGAAGGGCAGCGGTGGCCATGGCGGCCATGAGAAGCGAGGGGCGGCTCTGGAGGGAAAGTGAGAGGTTCGGGAGAAATATGGGAGGGCAGTGAGTCGTGTTGTGAGCTTGAAGCGGGGTCGGGAAGGCCAGATGAGGAGGGGGCGAAGATGTGCCACGGACCGCGTCCATGGTCTCGAGCTGGGCAACACCAGGGCTATATTGGCGCCCCTGGTCGTGTCTGGGGCACTGGTGGGCATGTACCAGGTCGAGGGAGGAGGAAAGGGGAAGCGGGGCGTGTTCCAGAGGGTCCCGAGCTCATGCGCCCATTGGCCGAGCTGGGCGGCGTCGGGCATGGGCAGCAGGGGGTGAGAGAGAGGGGGAGAGGTGAGGGAATGCACGGCTGTCGTGTTGTGGTCGTCGAGGACCTCGAGCGGCGCGTGGGGGAGGCTCGAGGTGGCCGGGGGACGCGGCGTCAACGGTCGGGAGCGCGATGACGTGCTCCAGAGCGCGTCTTTGGCCGGCGTCCGCGGCTTTTCGCGCGCACTAGCGCGTCCACTTGTGTCTGGCAGCTGCAGGGGGAGTAAACAATGTGGAAATGGCACTGGATGCCTTGGGGAGCCAGTAGAAGAGAGGAGGGTGGAGAGAGAGTGAAAATGTTGCTGTCCAGAGAAGAAAAGTGGATCCCTGCCCCCCTTCATCATTGCCTCTCGGGCAGGGAAGCACACCAGAGGTAGAGGGGGACTAGGAGAGGTTGTGGGAAGAAGTTCAGCTCATGGAGATTAGTAGAAATGGCCAAAACATGCATTTTAAGGTTCTGCCAGATGGTGTTTGATGTAGGTTTGGGCAAGCAAATGGACTTCCCTTGTCGTGAGGCTTGACAGGGTCAAATGTCCTGAGAAAATAATAGGTTCCACCTAAATTGAGTTCATTTGGGCAAACTTGCCAATGCAACCTTTGTAAACCCTAGAAATCAACAGAAATGGACTTTCCAAGATTTAGTCATGCAAATATGTTCTACTTTTTGCACCACTTAGTGTAGTGTCACCATTTGAGGTTATGAACATGTCCACAAAAGTTGAGATCAGAAGGAAAAAGTTGCCAATGTAAAGTTGTTCAAATTTGGTTCTGCACAGAGAGGGTTTTGGGGCACTTTGATCAAGATAACATTCTCTCCAACTTGTGGCATTTGATATAGATGCATTGTTACACAGTTTGAGCATGTTCACCCAGTTTGAGAGCATTTGGACATGTTTGAAAGTGCAAAGTTGTTCAAACTTGAAAAAGGACAGAAGTGGTTTTGAGGGAATTGCATGGGGTTATACTATTCTCCATGACATGAGACTTGTCAAGATCATCAAACATGTCATATGTGGCATGCTAGAATTTTCTTGGAAATTTTGGGGAATATTGCCTTTGTAAATATTTCAAAAGCTTGAAATATCCAGAAAGGGTTTTTGAGGGATTTGACCAATATTTTGAACATGACCATGTGTTGAAACTCTTATATATGGTCAATATATGTCCACTGAGTTTCCCTAGGTTTTTCCCAAATATTTTTAAAGCATTAAAATAATTTTAACCTATTAAAGACCATTTCTGGACTCAAGAAAAAGCCTTTAAATAAAATAGGAAAGTAACTTTTAAAATTATATTTTTGTGGTTTCTGGGTGTCCTATATCTAATAGGAGTCAAATATATTTTTGGAAAGATTTTTAGTGCCCTTAATTAAGTACTTGCAGTGCAAATCTCAATTCAGGGGTTTTGGAAAACTAATTTTTGAAAATACTATTTGGCCAAATTATTTTTGTAAGAAATTATTTTTATGTTCTATACACATGGCATGATCATTGGGCAAGGATTTGGATCAAGGAGAAGGAGTATAAGAGTTGGAGAATTTAATTGATTTTTAGAGCACTTGCAAACAACAATCAAACATTCAATCAAAGCAAAGACAAAACACTCAAAAGTTTTTGTCAAACCACATTTTATCATGATTTATTAGCTTAAGTGTTGTGGCATGAAAATCAGGGTGTGACACAAGTCGTGAACCCAAAGTGGCACTAACTTACGGGGACAGGCATACATGAATCAACATCGAGCATGTCGGTCAGCAGTGTGCCAATCCGGGCTGTAGCACTAGGCTAATAGGACTCCGGTGAACCGGGCTATAGCAGGCTAGGCAGGACTCTGGATGTCACCGCATGAAATTTCCCCAAAGGGACATACACAGGAACGAAGTGAATCACATGTCGGCCAGTCAAGTGTTCCGGAGAAGTAGCGCTGGGCTAGAAGGACTCCGGTGAACCGGGCTGTAGCGGACTACTATGGCTCATGGAAGCACAAGACTACATTTCCCCATAAGAGAGGCTACCAAGGATAAACAACTAGGTTGTCGGATACCACACATACCAAGCATTTCAATCATACACACAATATGCTCGATATGTGTAAATACAACATGGCATCACAACATAACTCTACGACTCAAGTATTTATTCATTAGGCTCTGAGGAGCCAAGTATTACAATCATGGTCTCATGACCCAACATACAGAGCATACAAGCATCGAGCGGAAGCATAAACATGTATGAGTACATACAAGTACAAATGAAAAAGGCTGAGAAGCGTGACTATCTACAAGACCCTCCCAAGGGTACAAGATCGTAGCTGAGGTAACAGGCTAAACGTCCAAGTCCACACGGAACTACTAGCGAGACTGACGTCTCTCTGCAAAACATAAAATATGCAAATGTGAGTACAAATGTACCCAGCAAGACTTACATCAGAACTATCTACATATGCATCGGTATCAATAAAGGGGGGGGGGGTGGAGTTTAACTGCAGCAAGCCAGCTTTGACTCAGTGGCTAACCGGAACTACGACCTCAAGTAACTCTTTTGAGGTGGCGCACACTAGTCCACATATTCACCATATCAATACACCACTATGGATCCGCTCCCGTCTCCCTACGAGAACGCCATCCATAGCACTCACGCTTATCTTGCACATTTTAGAGTATCCACTTTCACTTGTCTATGAACTTTACAGGCAACCCCGAAGTCCTTTTCCGCGGACACGGCTATTCGAATAGATGACGTTAACCCTACTGGGGTGTACTTCTTCACACACGCTCTCGCCACTTACCACCATGTACACGTCGGGTATCTCGTCAACCTTCAAGCGGAAGCCTGGCGAGGGAGTCGGCCACGACCTGACTAACCACACAAGTCTCTCGTCCAGGTTTATCGCCTATTCGGGTTCCATTTGCAAGGAGATCCGGCCGGGGTGTCGCTCACGGCCCCAAACGATGTGAGCAGGGTTCCCAGGCCCACCATCCGGCTGCCACTTGGTACACCGTGCCCTGCACATAGTCTGTCCCAAGCCCACCTGTACCGGGTGCCACTTGGAGACTACTAGCACTACCTACAAACACCAGAAACTAGTTGCAACTCCTGGACAGAGATCAGGTTGATTAATAAGTCGAGAGAGCTTGGAGTGCCCGGAGCCCAATGTGTGGTAGTAACTGTTCATGGATCACAAACACAGAACTCAGCTCCTGAGGACGGCTACAATGAGACAACCCACCATGTACTCCTACATGGCCTCTCACCGCTACCTTTACCAAATCGTGTTCACACACTTAGCTCTCAACAGTAGGACATGTTCACAATTTTCCAACTCATCCCCGATGAATCAGACCTAACACAACTCTAAGCAATAGCAGGCATGATAAACAAGCATGAATGAGTAGGCACCCCAGGGCTCAAACAACTCCTACTCATGCTAGTGGGTTTCATCTATTTACTGTGGCAATGACAGGTCATGCAGAGGGAAGGGGTTAAACTACCGCAGCATGTAACCGTTGAATCGTTGTTGTCCTAATGCAGTAAAACAGAGCAGGAGCGAGAGAGTGGGATTGTATCGGAATGGACAAGGGGTTTTTGCTTGCCTAGCACTTCTGAAGGTAGTATAGCTCTTCATCGGTGTCATCGAACTCATCGTCGAAACCACGTCTACTGAGAGGGGACAAATACCGGCAAAAGAGAGAAAGCACAATCAATGCAATGCAACAATATGATGCATGATATGACATGGCAAAATGAGTGTGTTGGGCTAATGCAACTACAACCAGATGGGTTTGAGCTAATTTGAACCAAAGATTCAAAGTCCAAACTCATTTATGATCTTAAATAGTGCTTTATCATGTTTTGTGCTAAACAGCAAGTAAACTTGTTTAAACATGCATGAAACCAGTACAGATGTATAGATTGGATTTTTCTGATCATTTTTCATATATAACACTTTGCATTTGGAGTTACAGATTAATTTCTATGAATTTTTGAAGTTAGCATTATTTCTTGGAATTTCCTGAATAAGAATAAATCCAGAAAAGCCTATTACCGCGTCAGCATTGCGTCATGCTGACCTCAGCAGGTCAACAGGGCGGTCCAGGTCAAACCTGACCAGTGGGGCCCACTGGTCAGTGACTCAGTTAACTAACTGAGCTAGTTAGTGCTAAACTAACCCTAACTAGGCTATTAGCAGGGCGGGGCCCACATGTCAGTGACTCGTCTAACTAACTAAATTAATTAACACTAGTTAAGTTAACACCAATTTAAACAGGGGCCTAGGCCCACACGTCAGCGACCTAGGGTAGGTCAAACCCCCTGGTCAGCGGGGTCAAACCCGCCGGACTTGGCCCACGGCTCGTCGCCGGTGAAGCCCGAGACGGCGGAGGGGCTCGGAAATTGCCCACGGTCGACAAAATCGACCGTGGTTTGGTCCTACGCGTAGCTGGGGCTCGCGCACATCTGGTAGGGCAAGTGGGAGGAGCTGGGGTGGAGCAAGCTCGCCGGAGTCGAGCTCGTGGCGGCGGCCGGAGTTCGGGCGGGGTCGGGTTTGGCGCTACGGTGCACGGGGAAAGAAGCTGGTGGGTGCAGCGTGCTCCTGGGGGTGTACCGAGCACGTTGATGTGCTCAGGCGTGGCCTGCGGTGGCCCTGGCCATGGCGGCGAGGAACCACGGCGGCGGTGAGCTCTCGGCTCCGGTGGGCATCGGCGTTAGAGGAAGCAAACGAGCTAGGGAAGGGGGGATCGACGCAGAAGCTCACGACAGATCGAACGGAGGGGTTGGCGAGCTCGGGGGCGTCCTCGTTGCTGCGAATTGAGCAGCGGCGATCTTTGGTGTCCGAGGAAGAAGAAGGCGGCGGGGACGGTGCTTCGGGGCGCCCGGCGTCGTGTGAGTCGTCGAGGAGGCGTAGACGATGGAGGCGGGGCTCATGGGCACGTTAGAGGGGTGAGGGGATGGCTCAGGGCGTGGCAGCGGCAAGCGGCGGCGACGGTGGCACTTGGGTGCGTGCGAGAGGAGAGCCAGAGGAGGGAGAGAAGCTCGGGGAGAGAGTGAGAGAGGTCCAGGGGGTGCGTGGCGTCGGGGAGGCGTCCAGGGGCGCGGGCGGCAAGCAGGTGGCGCCGTGGCGAGCTCACGCACGCCGGCGTCACCTCCCTGCCTGCCTGGCGGGGACGAAGCAGCTAGCTGGCACGGGCCAGCACAGTGCTGGGCCGCCAGGTGGGCTGGGTGGTGGATTCGGCCAGGTAAGCAAGCTTCTCCTTTTATTTCTGTTTCCTTTTATTTCTGCAAGTTTGTGGCATTTCTAAAAATACCTAAACACTTTCAAAAATCACCAAACTGCACATGCCCCCTGTTTAGAATATATCCAACATGGAACATTTTAGTTTGGGATTATTTGGACATTTAAAATATTTACTAGCATTTAGATGCCCAAATTCAAATATCATATGATTTAATCCAGTGACCTTAGGATGTCCTAGAAATATGTGCACCATTTTTGTCAGAGGTTTAAGACCAAGGCAAAGATGATGAACATTTTAGAAGGGCATTTCAGGTACATTGAAAATAATTTTAGTAAACCCTAGTTGGTTTCAGGGGGGTGCTGGGGGTTCTGTCATCCCCATTTCAACTTTCTGTGAAAAGTAAACATGATGCAACACCAGATGCTAGCACTAGGCATTACCAGAACTAGGGATGTGACAGTAATACTCCTATGATCTTGATAATAAATATGTTTTGTGAGTAGTTACGTTTGATCCCGAGGACATGGGAGAAGTCTTGTTATAAGTAATCATGTGAATTTGGTATTCGTTCAATATTTTGATGAGATGTATGTTGTCTCTCCTCTAGTGGTGTTATGTGAACGTCGACTACATGACACTTTACCATTATTTGGGCCTAGGGGAAGGCATTGGTAAGTAGTAAGTAGATGATGGGTTGCTAGAGTGACATAAGCTTAAACCCTAGTTTATGCATTGCTTCGTAAGCGGCTGATTTGGAACCATATGTTTCATGCTATGGTTAGGTTTACCTTAATACTTCTTTCATAGTTGCGGATGCTTGCGAGAGGGGTTAATCATAAGTGGGAGGATTTTCCAAGGAAGGGCAGCACCCAAGCACCGGTCCACCCACATACCAAATTATCAAAGTAATGGACGTGAATCATATGAGCATGATGAAAACTAGCTTGACAATAATTCCCATGTGTCTTCGGGAGCGCTTTGCTTTATATAAGAGTTCGTCCAGGCTTGTTCTTTGCTACAAAAACGATTGGGCCACCTTGCTGCACCTTGTTTCCTTTTGTTACTTGACACCCGTTATGAATTATCTTATCACACAACAATCTGTTACCAATAATTTCAGTGCTTTAGAGAATACCTTGCTGAAAACTGCTTGGCATTTCCTTCTGCTCCTCGTTGGGTTCGACACTCTTACTTATTGTACAGGGGATCTATATAGTGTGCTGAAATCTGTTACCGGAGTGAAGCGCCTTTGGTAAGTGGAAGTTGGTAAGGAAACATTTATATAGTGTGCTGAAATTTACTGTCACTTGTTAGTATGGAAAATAATCCTTTGAGGGGCTTGTTCAGGGTATCTTCATGTCGACTGGAAGAGCAAAGAGTTGCTCCTCAACCTTCTGCACCTACTGAAAATATTTATTATGAAGTTCCTTTGGGTATGATTGAGAAACTGCTAGCTAATCCTTATGTAGGAGATGGAACATTACATCCTGATATGCACCTAATCTATGTGGATGAAGTTTGTGGATTATTTAAGCTTGCATGTATGCCCGACGATGTGGTCAAGAAGAAAGTCTTCCCTTTATCTTTGAATGGAAAGGCATTGACATGGTATAGGCTATTGGATGATATTGGATCATGCAAGTACAACTAACTAAAATTGGAATTTCATCAGAAGTTCTATCCTATGCATCTGGTTCATCGCGATCAAAATTATATATATAATTTTTGGCCTCGTGAAGGAGAAAGCATCGCTCAAGCTTGGGGTAGGCTTAAGTAAATGTTATATTCATGCCCCAATATGAGCTCTCAAGAGAAATTATAATTCAAAAAATTTATGCTCGGCTTTCTCATAATGATCGATCCATGCTCGTACTTCTTGTACTGGTTCCTATATGAAGAAGGATATTGAATTCAAATGGGATTTATTGGAAAGAATTAAACGCAACTCTGAAGATTGGGAACACGACGAAGGTAAGGAGTCAGGTATAAACCTTAAGTTTGATTGTGTTAAATATTTTATGGATACCGATGCTTTTCGTGATTTTAGCACTAAATATGGTCTTGACTCTAAGATAGTAGCTTCTTTTTGTGAATCTTTTGCTACTCATGTTGATCTCCCTAAGAAGAAGTGGTTTAAATATCATCCTCCCATTGAAGTTACAGTAGTAGAACCTATTAAAGTTGAAGAAGAAACTATTACTTATAATGTTTATCCTATTGTTCCTATTTCTTGTATTAAGAAACAACCATTCCCTGTTAGAATAAAGGATCATGCTAAAGCTTCAACTGTGGTGAACAAAAGTAATATTAGAACACCCAAACCCTCTGAGCAAATTAAAGTTGAACCTATTATTGCTCTGGTTAAAGATCTCTTGGTTGATAATGTTGATGGGCATGTTATTTATTTCTGTAATGAAGCTATAGAATTGCTAAACCCGATCTGAAAGATAAACATAGACCTATTGTTGGCATGCCTGTTGTTTCTGTTAAAATAGGAGATCATTGTTATCATGGCTTATGTGATGTGGGTGCTAGTGTGAGTGCAATTCCTTATACCTTGTATAAAGAAATTATGAATGATATTGCACCTGCTTAGATAGAAGATATTGATGTTACTATTAAGCTTGCTAATAGAGATACTATATTAACAATCTGGATTGTTAGAGATGTTGAAGTCCTGTGTGGGAAGATAAAATATCCTACTGATTTTCTTGTTCTTGCTTCCCCATAAGATAAATTTTTGTCCCACTATATTTGGTAGACCTTTCTTGAATACTCTTAATGCTAAGATAAACTGCGAGAAAGATATTATTATAGTTGCACTGGTACAGAGACCGGCTATACAAACGGTTTTAACCCCTTTCTGCGACGGAGCTTGGAACCATCGCCAAGTGAGTGTGGGCGATAGGGGGTCCTTCCCTCACGACCCATAAACCGTCGGGGACAGGCCCTCCTGGCACACAAAATGAGCTCATGTGCGATCTGGCGAGGCATCGAAACCCAATCGTTTCCACTCGTATGTACATCCCACATGGCGAATCCCAGAAAAACATTTCCGTTCATATGTATAGCACACACAGTTTTTGGTGTGGAAACGTTTGTGCAAGGTGGCCTAACACAAACAGTTCTGTCAGGGTATTCTCGTCACAGATGCCAGGGGGTGGCTTATCATGGATGGGGACAGGACTACGTCGTCGGGCCCTGGAAGCGGGATTGAGCGAGATCTCGAATGTCTACGAGTCTTACCCAGGTCCGGGGCTCTCCGAGGAGATAACACCCCTAGTCCTGCTCTGCAGGGTCTCTGCATGATGACTAAGATCACAGGGTGGCTACAATCGTGCTCCTAGAGCTGTATTGCTAGAGGAAGAAGAAGGGCAGGGCTAGCTCCTCGGCTTCTCCTAGCTATGTGTGTGTAAATGGCGTGGGTGCTGAACCCTTTGCATGGGCGAACCTAGGCGGTTTATATAGGCCTACCCCACAGGGGTACAATGGTAACATGGTCAGGTGTAGGACCCGGTCGTCAGTGTCTTAGGGCGCCGGGTTTTCCGCCGGCTGCTGGGGCCCGCCGCCTATTGTGAACTCGGCCAATAGGTAGGGCCCGCCGCCCGCGGGCCACGCTGATTGCCATTTGTTGTAGCCTCGCCCTTGATGATGGAGGCCTTGTCGAGGGACACATGTCTATAGTCCCGCCGCCTGGTGTGCGCTTACTGTAGCCATGCTCTGTCTCATCAGATTAATGGCGTGCAGACTCCGAGAGGGGGGAGGGCCGGCTGCTAGATGCCGCCCCGCCCCCGAGGCCGCCTTCCTAGGGTGCGCCGTCTTCTGGTCACCCACGGACAGGTAGGGCCCGCCGCCTACGGACTGTACCGACCGCCTGTCGTGGGAGCATGGTACTGGCTGATGTAGGCCGTGTCATGAGCCGCATGGCTACAGTGCTGCGCCAAGCATGAGAGGGTGGTCCTTTATGAGTTTCTTGACTTGACTGATATTCATGGACATCTCATTTCCCAATATGCAAAATGGGTCGAACAGTGGGTCTAAGCCTCTGACAGCAGGACCTACATGTGCAAGACGAAATTGTAAGAAACCTACATATTAGAATGATTCCTGCAACTGCACAATAATGTGCTATTAGCGAATGGACCATGCATGAACATACCTCGATGGTAAACCGAGTGTCACCCATTGTTTCCCTGGAACACACATCAGGAAGATCTTGATCAGGTTAACTGAGAGTTGCCATTCTATCAGTAGAATATGTATTGAGTATAGCTAAATTTGATTTATTTCACATGCATAACAATACAAAATTGTACCCACAACAAATGAAAATCAAATTGCAGAATTGAACCAAACAGTTAAATGGACAGCATACCAAATGAACCAAAACAATTAACTGAGCACGACATTGCAGAATAGAAGCATGTACTAGAAGATAATACAGTCAACAAAACAAAGAATGCTTGAGAACAATACTACGAAATGTAACAATTGTTGGACCAAACTGTTAACTGAACATGACATTTTAGAGGACCAAACTATTAACTGAACATCAGATTGCATATTAACATTACAGAGGACAAATCACTAGAAGGCACTGGCAGTGGCCTCGAGAAAAGAGCACGAACTCTGTTTTAAAGTAGACAACCGCGTGGCGGTGTCGACGGAGGCCTTGAAGACGAGGTGCTCCTCCAAGATCTGGCGGTCGGCATGCATGGCAGGCATAGCGACCTCGTGCGCGTGTGCGGACGCAGTTTGCTTCTCCGCTGCCAGATGCTACTAAGCTCCATGTTATACTGCGTGCAAAATGGCTGTGGGCGGCGCTCAATTTGAGGAGGGGGGCAGTGATTTCGGCGGAAGGTGTGGCGCCATCGGTCGGGCCTGTGGGATGGGGAAGAAGGAGGATGGTGTTGGTGGGGTGTGGATTACCTGACCATATCGACGAGGCCGCGCAGCAAAAAGAAGGGTCGGCGGCGAGAAGGCCGCGCAATAAGAAGAAGGGTCACCGGCGAGGAGGCAGCACTGCAAGAAGAAGGGTCACCAGCGAGGAGGCGGCACTGCAAGAAGAAGGGTCGCTGGCGAGGAGGCGGCGCTGCAAGAAGAAGGGTAGCCGGCGAGGAAGCGGCGCTGCAAGAAGAAGGGTCGCCGGTGAGGAGGCTGAGCTGCCAGTAAGCAGCAGTGAAGGTTTGAACTTGGAAAGCAAGGAGGAACAGTGGAAATGTGGCTTTTGGTGGGAGGGAGGGGACGGGGAGATAGATATGTCACAGCCCTCGATTAGACTTGTTTGTCTTTTCATCTCATCATCATAGTTATGTTTATGAAAGTTGAATTGAGGTTAGTTGAAACCCTCAGAAATAATCAACATTAATATCTCTTCAGAGAAGTCCAAGAAAATGTTCCTCTTAGTCCCTAAAAATATTGTCAAGAGGTAAAACTCCAAACAATATTTTTGGAATCTCAGAGATATTTATTTTGAGCCTTTGAATTAAATCAATAACATATTTGAGTTGGATTTATTTCTATTGTATAAGAGTAAAGTTCAAATATTTTTGTAAGTTTGCATGTGACCTTGGACTAGTTTACTAAGCTCACATAAAACTTTACAGAAAGTTTCTAAATGATTTGATGCTTCAAATCAAATCTAACAAATTACAGAAAATAGAAAACAGAAACAAATTTAAAAAACAGAGAGAGAACTTACCTGGAGCTTACCTGTGCAGCCCACCTGGCCGGCCCAGCACTGTATTGGCCCGTGCTAGTCATGTCCCTCCTCTCGCCAGAAGGACGGGAGGTGCGTGCCCGATGCGCGCTACCACGCGCCGTGCCACCTCCTCCTTCCCACCGCTGCCCCGATGTGCATACAAGCGCCACGCACTCCCCCTGGACCCCCTCGCTCACTCCCTCGAGCTCACCCCCCTCCTTTGCTCTCTCTCTCTCTCTCTCTCTCTCGCCAACCGAATGCTCCAGAGTGCGCCGCCGCAAAACACCGCACCCACCGCCGCCGTGTTCCCAGCTCTGCCCAGACTCCAACCGCCTCTCCGCCGACCCACGCAAGCTCGGACAACTCCAAGATGACGACGCCGCGACCCTCTTCCCCATCAACGGGCGCCGAATGTCATCGCCCCATTTGCCGGCCTCAAGTCCTCCCCGAGCCCGCTGACCACCTCTGCACACTCTACGTGATCTCCGCTCCTTCCCCCCTCTTCCCTAATGCTCGCACACGAGCTCTAACCAGCCTCGCCGCCCAGCCCATGAGCATCTTGCCGCCGGGCATGTCACCATCGACATCTCAGCTGCTGAGGCTCACATCTGAGCACTTCACCGCGCTCATAAGCTCATCAGGAGCCCAACCCACCCGCTAGTTCCTCCTGCCGAGCTCCCTAGCGCCTAAACTATGGGTGCCCGAACTCCGGCCGCAGCACTGGTCGTCGCCGGCGCCGTTCCCGGCCATCTCGTGCTCAGCCACCACCGCCGGCCGATGCGGCTCACTCCCAGGAGCCCGTAGGAGCAACGCGCGGCGAATGGCGCCCTGAGCAGCTCACTGCCGCGTCTGGCCTCGCCGGCAGCTAAACGCCGGCAAGTTTGACCCAGTTGACCAGGGGTTTGACCTCCCCTAACTCACTGACGTGTGGGCCCAGGCCCCTGACTAATTAGTGTTAGGTTTAAATTAGTGTTATTAACTTAGTTAATTAGTTGAAACGACATGCGGGGCCCACTGTCAGGTTTGACTTGGACCAGCCCCTTTGACATGCTGACATCATGCTTACACAATGCTGATGTAGTTAATCATTTTCTGGATTAAAAATAATCCAGGAAATTCCAGGAAATGTTTAAAACTTTAAAAACTCATAGAAATTCAACCATAACTCCAAACGAAATAATTTATATATGAAAAATTATAAGAAAAATTCAAGGAATCTGTTTATGCATTTTCATGCATGTTAGAACAACTTATGGCTAATGTCAAGGACAAATCAAATAAATGGCATTTAAATAACCACGTGTGGAGTTTGAATTTGAACCTTTGGTTCAAACCAACTTCATTTAATTATGTTGCTAGTGGCATTAGCTCAAATCACAGCATATTGCCATGTCACATTCATGCATCATATTGTTGCATTGCATTGATTGTGTTCCTTCTCTGTTTGCCGATGTTGTTCCCTCTTAGTGGACGTTGTTCCTACGTTGTGATCGTTGACACCGATGAAGAGCTAACTATCATCAGAAGTGCCATCCAAGCAAAACCCCATTGAGCATTCTGATACAATCCCACTATCTTGCTCTTGCTCTCTTTTACTGCATTAGGACAACAATGATTCAACTGTTACATGATGCGGTAGTTGAACCCATTCCTCTGCATGACCTATCTTTGCCACAGTATAATTAGTAAAAACCCACTAGCATGAGTAGGAGTTTCTTGAGCCATGATGTTGTTGGATTCCGGGTTCCGGCAAAACCCTTGAAGTTCGAACACTGGGGTGCACACGATGATCTCTCCCTACCTAATCACGCCCTCAGCCTCACCGCGATCTCAAAGATTAGCTTGACGAACCCGCAACACAAGAGACACGAGATTTATACTGGTTCGGGCCACCGTTGTGGTGTAATATCCTACTCCAGTGTGGTGTGGTGGATTGCC